>NC_135785.1:22140000-22449166 GCF_051106095.1 Pogona vitticeps
TACTGCTAGAGATAATGCAGATGGCAGTGTTGTCAGACTCAACAGCCCACTAAAGTGGTGTTTTGTGTATGTCCTTTGATCATTTGTTTCAGTTAAATTCACGATCCTTAACATACAAGCCATAAAATCAATTTATTGTTACTGTATTGAATTAACATACTGTACTACAAATCATTCTTGGCTGAAGTGAGAGCTTAGTGATTTTACATGGATTAGCATCTATGCTGCTGTTAGGAGAGACTATTTCACTTTATATGATCTAAGAAAGACCACTCCCCTGTTATCCTCAACAATGAATAGGACACCGTGCAATTGTCATATGCTACTTTATATGAGCAGGTGAAAATTTGGAAATAATAGCCAGGTTTCTGTTCAATACTTACATTCATGTGCAGAATTCCAATAACAGAAGCTGCTGTGCTGAGCTAAGAAGGTGACCAGCCCCACAATTTGTACCTCATCAGATTGCTGAATTAGCTTCCAGAGCTGGAATTACATGTGCATAGATATTGAACAAGATGCTACCCAATATCTACAAAATAAATATACAACACTAGAGACACCTGTGTGCTTGAGATTCAGCCTAAAGTCAAGATGCTACCTGTTCCTTGATAATATTAAGGCCTCTACTTCCTCTTTATGTAAAAATAAGATTTGGATTGGGTAGCCATCCAAAGAGGTAACTGTGCTCTTTCAAGTAAGGGTGTAACTGTAACTACACAGCAGGGAGAATACACTCAGAGCCACGATGATCTACACTTTTTTAAACTGGCTCCCTTCTAGTTTCTATGCATTAAATTCCAGACAGCTCCAACAAGTTTCTCACTACAGACAGATACAAGTTTCTTTTCACTTCAGTTCGTGATTAACCTCGGGCACCTTTGATCTGACAAGATGCTAATTGGCAATTTCCACCTTGTTTGTAAAATTTATTTTTCCAAAGTGGCAAAGTGATAATTTGTTTCAGCACTAACTATAAAGACTTCTAAAAAACTATTTGAAGGTAACAGACACTTAGTTGATGGGAATTGACAGCCCCACAAATACCCTTTGTATCAGATCAGACTATCACACAAGGCAGAAAGTGGATGAAAATTATGCCAGCATGGAGAAAAATTAAACCAAATTAAATTAACTTACAAAAAATGATTCCCCATTTTAAAAAGTCAATTTTCTACCAGGCCTCCTCAGATTTAGCTTTGCATCACGTTCACTTTTCGTCCATATCCGATGCGAACTGCAGAGTAAATGACCAGTTTAGATTCCTCCTAATTAATGAATGGCAAGCTCAAAGGAAAATCAGGGTGGCAGCACACCATTCTACATATACTACTACTTCTAAGCAGCTTCAGAAAATTTCATAACATCTTCCAAGATCTGCCTCACCCTCCGTATAAATTGAGGACAACATACCTAAAAATGCAATTTAGTATGTTTTCTTTTCTTTTTCTTTTCTATGTGATCAGGGGCATGTTGCACAGGAAAGGTGCCCTGGACCTGTCAGAGCACATGGCATTTTCAGTTTACTCCACAGCCCCTTTGCTCACCCAGCCTGGAATAAGAAGGCGAGACACAGGAAATGGGCTGAACTACGGCCACAACTTTATTAACTTTTAACTTGAACTTCCACTTTCACAAAGGGGGCCTATCGTAGTGCAAAAACTGGGTCTGGAATCAGAGTTGACCCTGAGTTCCCAGCTCTGGAGCCTAACTGTCGTCTATACAGCATGGCCTCGGCCATCCCAATGTCAGAGTACCCCCGAGGCCGGAGTCCACCTGAGCCTCCTGACCCTAGGTTCACCACAACCCATAGGATCCCTCTGCTTCACCCCTCCCCTCAACAAAACCTCTGATTCTGCCATTCAGAGATGTGGGATGACTTGCACACACACCCCAAGTGCCCGTATGGAACTCACCGATACTTTTTTCCATTTTCAACTACCCACCGTTGTGACCTAATTATGTGATGACTTCCTAACAATATTGGCCCCAAAAGCCCAAGTAAGTAAGAATGGAATGGGCAAAAAACCACTTGCATCCTAACTTGCCAATCTTAGGTGCAAGTCAAAAAGTCCCCCCCAGCCCCGAAGCAACCAGCTAATTTGACTCTTAACAATACAGGGTGGGTGGATGAGCCGATTGCCTTCTGAAAGAGAGAGGCTGAGTCAGGGGCAGGCAGCCTTTTAAAGGCTACCTGCCCTCACCCAGCCTGTGTCAGGCTTCTTCCCGCACTCACCTTCATCTGGGCAGGTGGGAAAGGAGCCCTGCTTCTACAGCTCCGTGCAATTGCAGAGAAGATCTACCCTTGGAACTGATGTTAAGATATAATCAGTGCACCAGGAAAGCAAAGGTGATCTGTGCTTAAATGCATATAAAGAGAAAAACACAACAATCCCTGCATCATCAGCACTGAAAGCATTAAGAGAACAGGTGAGCCCAACCATGAAGGAGATGTGGAGGATTTTTTTTCTCCCTTTTTCATGTAAAGGGAAGTCTAAGTGTATCTCATCTGATGTATTACCAAGAACAAACGTTGAGTGTCTCCTAAATCTGAAATCAAAGTCCACTGAGAAAGCAAGACAAGCCCATGCTTGAGAAGGCTTGAGATGAGGTAGATGTACAGCCCTACTGGCCACTTGATAAATCTAGTTTGAAAGTCCATCGTATACCTGCAGAAATGTGTGCCTCAAAACACTTGACTTTGTTTTAACAAACACATAACATGTCTCATGGCCATGCTATCATGGAGAGGAAGGTTGCATCAGATGGCAGATCTTGGCAATGCAATCTCAGTTCAGAATCTCAGAAGAAACAAGAAATTGCATTACACAAGATTCCAAGGAGGCAGGCCTATACAAGCTGAACTCCAAGTGGCTTCAGCCATTTCTGCCAAGATTTCAATGCAGCCCATCCCCTCATATGATTTATCTGTGAGAATGCTGGTCCACTGTTGGAATCTTGGGACAATTTTTTTTTTTTTTGCCAAACAGATTTGTCATTGGCATTTTTTCTCCTTCCCTAAGATAACACCTTTGAAATTCTCACACATTATTCTCACACAGGTTTTGAGTCTGGTATAGCTACACCTTGGTAGAAGAGAAGTATGGGACAAAGTACAGCATAAGAGTGGTGGGAGTGATGGTAGGGAAGGGAGAAGATTGGGCAGATGTGGTCAAATGTAGGATTGGTTTAACTCAGTCTCTCCAGTAACAGTTTCATTTGCAGCAGAAGCAACATTGCTGTCCTGACTCAGCCAGCTGCATCCAATTTGTTATCCACTCTCCTTCAATAGGATGATTTTGATACAGCCTACATAAAATTAAGCTGTGTTCTAATTAGAGATGAGCACAATCTGGAAAACTGATGGTTTGTAATGGTTTGTGCCCTGTGGCTACCCACGAACCACAAAGAATCACAAACCCCTGAAAAATGAACCAGTTTTTGCTGGGGAGGGGGCTCCTTGATCCTGCCGCCTGGTTCTACCTCCTCTGCCTCTGCCACAGGCTGTCAGCGCCATCTTCAGAGGCAGTGCCAGGCTCCCGGCAAGGACACCAGGCCCATTACATGCAGCTGCCATCTGAATATGGCACCAGTGGCCTACAATGACAGCAGAGGAGTAGGAGGCAGCAGGAGCAGGTAGGCAGAGGTGACCGGGGCAGCAACAAAAAGTCTGGCACTTCATTTGGCTTTGGCAAAATGGGATCCCCGAACCAGACCATGAACTAAACTGTGAATCAACCCAGTTCTTCCTTTTTTCTGGTTTGTGGTTCAGTTTGTGCCCATCGCTAGTCCAAAATTCAACATAGCAAGTGGTGTCTGGCATCTCATTTCCAGGCACAAGAGCTGTGGGGCCAAAGAGATACTACTCTTGTATTCTCGAAGGCTTTCACAGCTGGGATCTGATGGTTGTTGTAGGTTTTTTGGGCTGTTTGACTGTGTTCCGAAGTCTCTGTGGCTGGCATCCTCATAGGACAAAAAACTGATCCCACAGCTACAAATACTGAACACACTACACCAGAACACATGGGGATCTTATTGATAGGTCATCTTGAATTAGCAGCTGCCACTACTTCCCCCTCCTTCATCCAGTATAAACAGAAACCTGCTTACAGATGAGAGAGATTCTCTTGTGAGGTCTGTTCCCCTCTTTTGACATGAGAAGTGCAAGGCACTGAAGAAAACAAAAACAGAAAATGGTCTCCAAACATGCCCATCCTTAACTGGAGAACTCTCAGGTATAGGAACCAATGGACAGTGGACAGGCTGGATTGTGTCTAAGGAGAAATTAAAATTTATGACATCTCAGGGAAAAGAAAAACAACACATTCAAAGTCAAACACTAATGCAAAGGGAAAAAATCCCAGAGATGAGTCTCTGGGCACAAAATTTTAAAAAATACCAAAAAAAGGAAAAGCGTGCAAATATTTTTGGATAACCAACACTGCCAAACAGATTCATGGTCATTGATACAAACTAGCTTATTATAGTTCTTATTTTACCAACAGCATCTACTTGGTTCTCCTCTCCCTCTGCCCTGGGATCTTCTTCCTATGGCCAGGCAAAGGAAGAAGAGCAAGAAAAGCAAAGGAAGTTCTTGCTGGCAAGATCCTTCAGTGAACCTGAGTAGCTGATACCTGTGAAGCATCCATTGAACCTTTTCTTTGAATGTTAACCGTTACCAGCCATTCTAGACATGTGTGTTGCTGCATCATGACACTAATATTGGGAAATAATCCAACCATCAGTCTCCTTGAACTCTGCCAATAAGAGGAGAGGGAGCCATCTTGTCCTTTGCTCCAGGCAAAGAACAATCTTTCAGGCAAGAATAATCTTAGGGCAGCTCTGAAGCCATATGTGTTGTACTTCCAAACACTGGAAGGCATAATCTTCTCAGTGCTGGAAAGGGTTTATAAATGCTGTCATTGGTGTCTGTGCTATTCCAATCCTCTTACAGTCCAAGAAAGACTCACAGAAGAACCATGCTCAAGTTGAGGAAATGACATCCACCCTCTTTTGAAGCTGTATCTGGGGGCAGCAGAAAAGCAAAGCTATGTTGCTACTTTAAACATGGAAGGTGAGAAAGGGGATGTAGCCACTAGATGAGCAAAAGAAATCAAACATCTCAGCACCCTTCAACTTGCCTTTGACTTGTTTTCAATGTTGCTGTTTCCATTGTGTGGGCCCTACTGGCCGTAGCCAGGTTGCTACTCTCTCCTTCCTCCATTCCCTGATCCCTGGATGAAGATACCAATAATTAAATCAAACCCGGGTTTGTTATAACTGGGTTGGGGTTTGCAACAACACTTTCTTTAGACTTTCCAAGGCTAGTTTCCTGCACTGCCCAGGGTACCAAATCTCAAGTCTAATGAGGCCAAGTCCTCAATGTTCCTCATTAGGTCCACCAGGAAAGGTTTCTGTCCTGTTCCTTTTAACAGAATCATCTCCCGATGACTCAAAGTGTGGGGCCTGCAGCACGGAGGTTCTATATGCCCACACCAAGGGCAACAATGCTGGTCTTTCTCCCAAGTCTCCTCCCAGGTCACAAGGTGCTGGCTTTGGCTCCCTGGGACTAGGATGGTTTTGCTACTTCCTTTGCCACTGTCTGCAGTAAGAAGGATGAACGAGAGGCTGGGGATTGAAGTATGTTTCCACCTGAGCCTTGGATACTCTGAGCTGAACTAACACCCTCATCCAGGGGTCCTCTTCACATACATGTACGATATTTATATTCAATTCCTAATTAGCTCTGGTTCTTCTGGGGGCAGTATTCCATGTGGAAACTTTCGACTGTGTTCTCTACAGTGTCCTCTCAGGAACCATTCTCCTCTAATTCCTCCTTCTTAGTTACTACATCTGGGAGCAGATTCCCCCACCAGCACACCCTGCTCTTCGCCTTTCTTTCTCTAGCTCAAGTCTCCTTCTCTGCCTCCAGCATTCCCTGGTTCAGAGCCTCATGATGGTTAAACTGCAGTACTACAGTCAAGACTCCGCTCATGACTTTGATCTGAACAGGCTCAAGTAGCCTGCTCAAGGTCGACTCAGCCATTCATCCTTGTGAGGTTGGTAAATTGAGTACCCAGCTTCCCGGGAGGGGGCAATGTGTAGTTGCATAATTAAGTGCTTTAAGCTATGGGGCAGTGTATTAGCAGCACACATTTGTTTTCCTTTTCCAAGGACTCCCATTCCCCTCAACCTGTTGTTTGGATCCTCTCATCCAAGTTCCCCCGGACAGTCTTCTGGTAACTCAGCCTCTCCCAGGTCCACTGGGAAGCACCCCATCCGGAACCTGACAGGTCCTGGGTGGAGATGGGACACCCCATCAGCAAGGGTGCCTGTGCAGCCGTCACTGTTCTCACACATTGGTAAAGGAAGAACTCTGTGACAAATGGGTCAAGAAAAGGCAAGTCCCTTTTAATGGCCATTGTGTTCAGTGCAGGAAAATCCAACCCACCAACAACCACTAAATATTCTATAAACCAAAGAACCAATCACCATATAATAAGGCACCTATGAAGTATTCATGCAGGAGGCCTGCGTCTCTTACTAGCTCTTATTATGTCTTAATAAATCTAGCATTCCTCCCAATTCCTTTCATCCCCTATAATTTCAGCAATGCACGTTCAATGCATTAAATGATAGATGTCCTGTTGATACATTAATACTTTGCCATCATTTCTGCATTAGCTCAAGAGATTATTTAAGTTGACTTGCACATAGGGTTTTTCCCCCGTTATACCACCCTGTGGTTCCTAAATGGAAGGCAACTGTTTATGCATAAGTTTAAAAGAGAGGGAAAAGAAGAATTGCTGATGAGAAGAGAGGAAGCTCCAATTTATAAGAAACTCTAAAACTACAGGTATCAGGAGGGGGTGAATCCTTTTTTCATGTACTTTCCTTCCATAGCTTCAAAGTCAAAATCTATCTATTTTGTCCTCTAGTAAAATTTAAATGGATGCACCACTCCTAGCACTTGGAAAAGCAAGGAGGATCTACATTTCAGGCTCAAAAGCCTTCTGGAAGTAAACATCTGAGGAGGAGAGAGAATTAGCTCTCAGACTATAGCTGTGAACTTCGCTGTGACTGCAAGGAATTGATGTTCTGAAATAGTTTGTTATCAGCAAAGGTAGCTCTTACTGGTATCCCCTGTTGGAGCAAATGTGTTTCTTGGGTGTTGCTAATATATTTCTTGTCCTTTTGCCAACTTATCATAAGGACCTTTCTTGCCCCAGTTAACACACATTGTTCTTTGATAGGTAAAGAAATTCACCCTTGGTCGCAAGACTAGATAGGCGGAATATAAATCAATCAATCAATCAATCAATCAATCAATCAATCAATCAATCAATCAATCAATCAAACAAACAAACAAACAAACAAACAAACAAACAAATTGGTCTAACTAAAGATATAAACAGTCTTTTGTTTGACACTAGGAGCGTGGTTACACTACAAAAATGTATCAGAAGATGGATCGGGGGGTTGCAATTGGTTTAAAAATCACATGTCACGTGGTTTTAGGGTTAGTCTGTGTGTCTTCTTGGGAAAATATAATCTATTTTTAAATTGTGCTGTATCTTATTCAAGGAAGCTACACAGGCTTTTAGAATCATTACATCTGAGGCTTTGTCCTATGCCTGCCCATCCTCACACTGGCTGCATTCACAGCCATTAGCCACTGTTGCAGTGGTGTCATTTTTAATATTTTTCAAAAATTTTAAATTTCTTGCAATCTGCCATAGCACTAGTTCAGTAAGGTAAAGGTAAAGGTAAAGGTAAAGGTTCCCCTTGACAATTTTTGTCCAGTCGTGTTCGACTCTAGGGGGCGGTGCTCATCCCCGTTTCCAAGCCATAGAGCCAGAGTTTTGTCCGAAGACAATCTTCCGTGGCCACATGGCCAGTGCGACTTAGACATGGAACGCTGTTACCTTCTCACCAAGGTGGTCCCTATTGATCTACTTGCATTTGCATGCTTTCGAACTGCTAGGTTGGTGGGAGCTGGGACAAGCGACGGGAGCTCACTCCGTCGCGTGGATTCGATCTTATGACTGCTGGTCTTCTGACCCTGCAGCACAGGCTTCTGCAGTTTAGCCCACAGCGCCACCACTGTCCTAGTTCAGTGGGACAGATTAAAAAAATTAAAACAGGTCACACTGGAGGCTTTCCCTGCAACCCAACACATGCACACGGAGACAGACAGACATAAGGTGGAGAAGAAGATGAAGGGAGGAAATGGGAAGCTGGGGTTGGCAAGAGAGAAGGCATACCTGTCAGTGGCAAAAAGAAACTAACCAGGGAAATTGACAAGATCAGCTGCTTCTGGGCTTGTGAAGGAGGGAGTGTTTTTCCCCACCCAATCTTTCTCTCTGTGTGCTGGATCTCTTTTCAGATCAAACTGCAAGGTTTTCTTACAACCCAAAACCGTGATTCTGGCATCCATTACCTGACAAACCCCATAGACACAATGTACACTGGCAGAAGCAATTGCGTATGCCAAAACAATTCAAAATAAAGTGATTTCACATGCAATTTAAACCCTCTCAGGGTCAAGTAAAATATCCTGCTTTTCAGCTAAAAAAATACACTCCCGGGGATGGGGAGGGATTGTGCATTCCTATGCATCATGAAGTCAGAATTTTTTAAACTGATTTCAAACATGCTAAATTCAATTCAAAAACAGTTTCCCCACACATGTAACCAAGCCCTAGGACTCCAAATTTCTTATAGCCTTGCACAGTGACTCTCTCTCTTTCAAGATCTGACCAAACTGTTAGTCCTTATTTGTAAAGCAGTCAACTCCTCTGAACTCTATGCATTTTCCTTCTGTGCTGTCTTGTCCTTTTCGACATGGTGACCCTAGTAGTATCTTCCAGAAATGTGAGATGTTGAAGGAGTGATTTACCATTGCCAGCCCCACCTTGAGTTTCCTTATCTACCATTACATGTCCATTTTCCCTTCTGCCTTACATACTGTCAGTTCCTCATACTCTGTTTCTGAATTCATTTTTGTTTTCTGTGTCTCTTACATATTATGCAGTTTCATCCATTTGTGAGATACAGCCTTCCAATTTCTGATCATCAATAATTTCAAAATTTCTGTTCACCCCTCCTCCCTCAAGTGTCAGTCTATGTGATCAGCACCTTTTTCAAGATTGCACTATTTCCATTGACTGCTTAAATATTCCTTGGGAGCATTCCTTGTATGTAGAAAGCTAGCATGTTAACTTTCAAGGACAGATGCTGTTTTTCATAGAGTATTCAGATGTGCAAACCAAAGTCATCACCTGCATATTGAAATACAAGGTTGCCCTTGATGCAGATAGCACTCAGTTCTTCCACATAAAAACTATACGTATCTGCCCCTGAGATATCTTCATTATGATGGTGTGGTTTAATGTTGAGACTGTGGAGCGTTTTAAAAAAATAAGTGGAGAGAATTAAAATAGAAAGTTAGATCTGGATCTCCTGGTAGATCACTGATGGAGATCAGTTAGGATTTCTATCCATCCCCAGCCTATCTGAGCATTATATAAACAAGTCTTCAAAACAAAACTCATATAGAGTCTGGGAGTTGTAGTCCAAAAATGTGACCTTCTTAATTTTAATTTAGTTTTAATGCCCACATAAATTCTTTATCAGCAACTTCAGGTAGAGTTTGATGAGACCGGCTGCATGGGAGAAGATGCTTTTTCATGTATGGCTTTTGAGTAACACAGAAATGACTCAATAGCTTTAGAATCCCAATGAATAAAAGCAGCCCAATGCCTGAAGTTAGCAACTGACCCAAAGCTTAATAAAAATGAAGCCATGTTTAGAACCCTTGCATCTTTTTCAGCATCCCATGCCAACAAAAAGAAACACTATGTCTCAGCCTCCACAGAATGAAAGGACTTAATTTTTTTAAAGAACTGTTCAGGAAGAACAGATCAAAACTGATCAGTCACCTCATGGCATATCTCTTAATTGTTCATTTCTGCCCCACCTCACATAAATTCTGAAATAGGTTTCACATGAACATGGCTTGTATATGCTACTGTGGGTGTAATTCGGCCTGGACTCACAAGGTCTGAGCACCAGCACCTTATAATTAGCAAGGATGATTATATCTCCTGAAGCTTTCTTGTTCCCTCTCAATTTTGCTTTGATTTGCACAATACTAGGAGACGTGGGTTTTTCCAGTAACAGCTGTGAGGTGTCATTGCTGTAATGCAAAATATGTGGGGGCAACATCTTGAATGAGCAACTCAAGCTTATCAGACATATCAGGCTTTTAATAAAACCTGCTTCTAAGAAAACAGCTAAAGCTGCTCTGTTGATATGGCTCAACATAGCTGTGGGCATTTGTGTGGTTTCCTGGAGACAGAGCAACACAGATTACATACCTGTGCTCCTGGTTGCCTTCAACCCAGTTCTGAAAGGATAACTTTTCTTTGCCTCACCATAATGGAAAAGATCAGGAAAATCCAAATCAATGAAATAGCTAAATACATGTCTTGTGCAAAGCCCCTGAACTTCTAAGGTTTGGTCAGACAAATTCAAGGACTGCAACTGTTCTGCATTCCCCTGAGACTCTAGAATCTTCCTGGGTCTATCCTTCATTTCTTGAAGTCTTCAAAATGCTCTTGGAGTGGTACTTGCCAGAGTCTGTTGAAGCAGCAGTCAGTGCACAAGACTCAAAAACAGATGAGCATTTAATGGAACATAATGATGCGCAGTTAGTACTTTCAATCCATTTATAACCCTTGGTAGGAAATGATGAGTTTCTTCATGCTCGTAATTGGTGACCTATTTCCAAGATGGACAGCCCATCACTGTTTATTTTGTCAAAGGACCATGTGTTTCTTGAGGAGAATTCATGTGCTCCTTGAGGAAACACAAAATACTTCATTCTGCATATTCATTACTAAGAAAAAAATTCCTTGTGGAAGAGGGAAATGAAAAGGTCTTTTCCATTCACAAAAGTCATATGAGGGCACTCTCAGTATGACCATGACAAAAATAAAGCCGCCATTCATTGAGAGCTCACTGAAAACAAACAATATAGTTGAGGCTGAAGGCAACAGGGGCATCCTACTCTGGGCTTCTCTGATGTGTGTTGGATTCCTGTCATTACAAATACTGTAACCACAATGTCCCACAGTGAGGTAACCTTCCTGTCAGACCAGAGCATTGAGCAGTTATGTTTTTGCACTACAGTGTGGTGAAAGAGGGATTCTGGGAGTTGTAGTCTGAAAGGGTAATTTATATACTCTGTGGAGCACTGTGAGCAGCTACGATGGCAGCTGTTCAACATTCAGCAGTATTACACTACATTTGCCATCATCATTTTCCTTCTTCCTCAGTAGAAAGGCCATCTTTCTATGCCGTGTGGGGTCTTGTGGGGTTTTAAGTTTTAATCTGTAAACTGCTCAGAGTAATGCTTGCACTGAAGGAGTGAGGTGTATATATCAGTCAATCTTCCTTCTCAAACCTGGAGGAAATAAATCGGAAAAAAACAGACAGTTTCCAGCATGGGGGCAGGGAGATCATCATCAGAGGTTCCCCTCACACCATTTGGGAAGAGAGAGGCTTTGTGATCACTTCTGTTATGCCATTCTTTTCCACACAAATCATCCTGTATATTTATCAGAGAAAATATGCAAGTACAAAGCATATTTGGGAGAAGGAGTAAATGTAGCCTACGAGGTGGTTTTTCAGGGGAAGAATAGCTTAAAGAGAAAGGTTTCAAAAGCTCCTCATCATCCATGCATGTCTTCTGTTTCAAATTCAAATTCTTGCCTCAGCAAGCAGCTGTGTTGCCTGAAACAAAAAAGTCTCAAAAAGAATAAAAGATCCATATTATAATACATGGGATACTTGAAGGTTCATAACAACAATAATTATAATACAGTATATAGCTTCACCTTGATATGTCAGTAATCACAAAGAGAAATGTATTTTAATATTTCTGAAAATGCTGATATTCATTCATTCCCTCTGAAGAAGACAAGTTACACATAGTTGGATATGATTATTAATATGCTTTTAGAATATTGCCATCCAAACAGTCTCTTTTTTCCCCTCCTAAATAAATACTTTGAAGATAGGGCAGATATCCATTTAATGCCTTGCTCTTTGTATGCCACAATTATTTATTCCATAGAATTCTGGCATATGTTAAGGTGCTCCCTCTTGCAACTTTTACAGCTGCAGGCAGTATATTCTTCAAAGCTCAAAGGGCATCTGCATATGTGCTGTCTTTTATCACAAAAGTCACAAAGTATATAATTTAGTGAAATCATCTGTCATTTGCCTGCCTAGTTAGCTATCCCAAAAGGAAATAGAAAATATTTTACACTCATCTGTTTTGGCTGACAAGGAAATTCTTTTAAAACCAAAGTCCAATCTCTGACATTACAGTGGAACAAAAATTGCTCAAAATACATTTTTCTGAAAAAGTTTCTGAAATGTTTTCCACCTTGAACATGCAATGAGCCTTTTTTTAAAAAAAGACCACTGTGTCAGATTTTCTCTTAACATTCTCTACACCATTTTTTGTGGCAGTTGCCATTTTTTATCTTACAGCACAGCAATACGTCTTCACCACTGTGGAAGACAAATAACGGTGGTCCTAAAAAAACCACAGAAGCTAATGCTCCCTCCCTGAGACACAGTTGGTATCCTTGACAAAATCACATACTAACAGGAAAGTGGGACAAAATGGAATTATGAATGAATGTGTACAAAATTCTACAGATTGGCAATTGACTGATGCATCCATCCACCCCCTACTCTGAGCTCAGCTCATTTCTGGTATTGAAAATAAAATGTTAGTCTTGGAAGATGTCCATAGGAATCCTGTACTTTCATCATAAAAGTCAAAACCACAGATTAATTTAAACACCTAAATAGATCTACAGCACTTTTTAATTCTCTGGGTTGTTGTTTGTTTTTTTGTTTGTTTGTTTGTTTGTTTGCCCCTCTAAAATAAGCTTATGGGATCTCATCTGAATCAAGACTTGAGTGTTTATCCTTAGTCGCTGTGGCGTTGTCCCTTGTGGTCCCTGCTTGCCTTTCCCTCACAAAGGCTCACATTGCATTTTCCTCTCGCTGACACCAGTGGATTACCTCAATCTACAATATACATGACGTTTGTCAGAACACTTGTCTTGTGAACTGAAACAGAACTTATTTATTGGAGTGAAGCAGATTGAATAATAACAGAAGTTTCTCAGATAAATATTATACACAAGCAAATGATCAACAGTTCTCTCAGTACATACTTCTTTTCTCTTGCTGTATCATTACCACCTTTTCTACCTAATTTCCTAACCAGCTCTATCTCTCAGTATCTGTTCCCTCTCTCTCTGACTAATCAGCCCTATCTGACTCCTCCTTCTCCCGCCAAACCTCATGTAGCTGCTGACTCCGCCTCTCCAGTCCTCTCATAGGTTCATGCAAATGAGCTCATGAATATGAGTGGCATGAGTGATGTGGGTGATCATCACAGTCACGTATCGATGTCCCAGTCAGAATTGGGACTTGGGGACACATGCAAATTGTATTGCCAAAGAAAAAAGAAAAATATCAAAATACAAATTTATAGATCAAATATGAAGGAGAGGGGAACAATCCAGATTAGGAATACAATGGTTAAACTCTCTTGGTATCCCACTCTCCCATCATCATGGTCCCAATATGGATCAAGATGTGTGTGTTTAGTCGTTTAGTCATGTCTGACTCTTCGTGACCCCATGGACCAGAGCACGCCAGGCCCTCCTATTCTCCACCGCCCCCCGGAGTTGTGTCAAACTCATGTTGGTAGCTTCGCAAACACTGTCCAGCCATCTCATCCTCGGTCGTCCCCTTCTCCTCTTGCCGTCACACCTTCCTAACATCAAGGTTTTTTCCAAGGACTCTTTTCTTCTCATGAGGTGGCCAAAGTACTGGAGCCTCAGCTTCAGGATCTGTCTTTCCAGTGAGCACTCAGGGTTGATTTCCTTTAGAACTGATAGGTTTGTTCTCCTTCAGCTATTGAAGCAAAAGACCAGCTACTAGCTATGTCTTTAAGGCAACAGAGACCAGGCATAGATTTGGCTTTAGATCTTTGGTTCCTCATAAAATTAATAACAAAATATACAACACAAAGCTGGAATCTTGTCCTCCTTAGTACAAGTTCACTTATTTTTGGAAATTATTAACTAACAAATGAAAAGGCAGTGGAATCATCAAAAGAAGATAATGTATATCTCTGTATGATAATGTATATCACTGTTGTGATATACACTGTATGTCATAAAAACAAGAGCTTCTGTATTCAGTGGGAGCAGAAACACGGCCTTTTCATTATATTATGGTGCAGTGCTTCTTGTAAGCTGCTTTGATCTGAGAAAACCTGCAGCTTTTAAAAATACATACATATAGATAAGGAACAAAACATTCTGCTGAATTTTCAGGAGAAATAAGGGTCATTCCCCTCATAAGGGGCCAAACGAAGTTCATTTGTGTCCAAATATTCTTGAACAATTTTCCTTTAAGACAAAAATACCCATCTTCTTCCGAGAAGTAGAGATCTCCAAACGACTTCTGAGAGCCATATCCTTTGCATAAATCATGCCAGCTGAAGATGCTTCTGTGGAAATTGGAAAAAGGAAAGGGGCCGCAATCAGCAATGAAAATGACTCATTCAAAAGTTTTCACATTTCACACACCATGCAAAATATTTCAGCTCAGCCTCAGAGCAGCTACTGTACCATTTCCTCAGCACTCACTGCCAATCTCCCTAAGCATGTTGAGCAATAATTTATTAGAATTTTTTCCAGTCGAAAGAAGTAAAGGGAAATCTCTTCATTCATATACAAGGAGGTATCATGGGAGGGTAATGGAACTTTTAGTTTGAAAGAGGGCACTGGAAAGATTTTATATCTGCTCAGTGACATGACAAGGGGAAATAAATAGATTTTTTTAAGGAGGGGGAAAATCCTATCTAAGCAGCGTTTGAAGGCTTTTATTTATTTATGAATGCAAAAAGGGTTTTTTCGGGGTTGGAAGACAAGCAGCTTTTTCCTTAGGACTGAAGCCAGGGATTGAGACCACCTGGGTCTGATGCTCTAAATGAGGTCACATTCTGCAAATCGCAAGGCGGTTTTAAGACACAGGGATGGCTCAAGGCCAGCCAAAACTATTTGGTTTCTTCAAACAGAGGACTCCTCCCCTATTCCATATATGAAAGCAGACTGGACTGGTAATTCCAACTGGAGCTTGGACATAATTAGCTACAAAATACAGTGGTGCCTCGCTTGACGATGATAACCCGTTCCAGCAAAATTGCTGTAGAACAAAATCGTCATCAAGCGAAAGTAAAAAGCCCATTGAAATGCATTGAAAACCGTTCAATGCGTTCCAATGGGCGAAATACCTCAGCATCCAGCGAAGATCCTCCATAGGGTGGCCATTTTTTGTAAAGCAAGCATTCAGTCCTAAAACACAGCGGGGAGCCATTTTGCACAGCAGGCGACCATTTTGCGACCCGCCGATCAGCTGTTTTAAAACCATCGTAATGTGAAGAATTGGTTCCCAAAGCAGGGAACTGATTGTCGTAAAGCGGATTTTCCCCATATAAACATCATTTTGCAATCGCAAAAGTGATTGCAAAAACCTCATCATTAAGCGGATTCGTTGTGGACCAGGGTAATCATTAAGCGGGGCACCACTAGTTACTCATACATATTATTTTATTTTAAAGCATTTTAGAATGGCTTCAGCTATTTTTATCCATTAGTTTTTAGTCTGGTGTCAGTTTAATTCTTTTTTCTTAATATTGTAATAACTTATTTTTTAAGATTTTAATAGTTTGTTTTAATATTATAAGCCACCTTTGGTTGTCTTGAGGACAAAGGCAGGGTATAAATATTTTAAATAACTAAATCCCTTCCCTCCTCCCCAATAACCATGGTATAATTATTTTCTATCACAATTTTCAAGGGAGTAACTGTTAGCCTGTAGTGGTTCAGGTGTCTATGAATGCAAGTCTTGATTTCTCTCAGATGAGAGCAACTTAGTTCATAGGCTGGCAGCAGGTCTGGCATGCAGGAAGTTTTGGGTTCAGTCCCTGACAGCCACATTTCAAAAGGTGCTGGAAAAAGGAATTTGCAGGAAAAAAATATCCCAATAAAAACAGTAAACAAAAGCAACACCAAAAACGTGTTCAAAACAATGGGAGGGAGTTCCAAAGCCTGGGAGAGTCTTTGAAACACATCTGCATCTTTGATAGTGCAGGGATGGTGTTAAAATACTCATATGTTTTTCAAACACTTCTCTTTTTTTCTTAATGGGCCGCTTATAATATCATTTTCATGGCAAGGGCAAGAAAAAAATGTCTAAAGAGGCCAATAAAAAGAAAAAAGAAACGCAGTAGGGTCAAATGCTGCATTGTGTGACTGTGCCCATCCTTATTCATTTATTACTGTCATCCCCCCCCCCCCCCGCAGCTCAGGGCTCAGAAATGTTCCTCAACATGGGGAGATTTAACAATCAGAGGGACTGGTGACAGGGGATACGTTTATAGGCCACTAATAAAAATTATTTAAAAATCATGCAAAATGCAAGCTTTTGTGGATGAATCACATGATCAGAGGGACTGTTGACATCATCTTCAGGACTCAGCCAATCAAGAGGGTGCTGCTGCTGCTTTGGGAACCCAACCCCATTCTCCTGGGTCTTGGTGACCTCACAGAGCCCCACCTCTCTGCTGGCAGATAAAAGGGGCTTGCTGGGCAGGGCAAGGGACCAGAACGGAGGCCAGTGACTAGAGGGCAGTCCGGCAGAGAGAGCGGCAGTGGCTGCAGGGGACCCAGCCCTTCTGCCCAAGGCAAGTTCTCTCACGAAAGCAGATGAACTTGCTAAGTGGGCTTGCAAGTTAACAGCTCGAGGCTGGTGGAGATCCGTGGCTTGAAGCTGGCTGATGTCGTCGACGGACTGGGGGGAAGTCAGTGGATGTTGGCAGACAGAAGCTGGTGGAAGCTCCCTGAAGATGCTGGCTGAGGCCACAAGGTGGAGACTGGCAGAGGTTGGTGGATGAAGCCGGGGACGTTAGCCTCCTGAAACTAGTTGGCAGAAGCTTGGTGGATATCGGTGGATGGAAGCCCTTGCGTGTGTGTGAATGGCTGGTGGAGTGAAGGTGTGTGTCTGCCAGGGGGATGGCTGGTGTGTGTGTGTGTGTGTGTGTGTGTGTGTGTGTGTGTGTGTGTGTGAGAGAGAGAGAGAGAGAGAGAGAGAGAGAGAGAGAGAGAATGGGCAGGCTGGAATTGGAGGTGGCAGAGGCTGGCTTCATAAGTAGAGTGGAAGAGATGAATGGTGGATATTCCTGGTGGAAGCCGGTGGATGTTGGTAGGCAGAACTTTGGGATGAAGTTGCCAGAACATTGGTTGGCGGATATGCCTGGGTTGAAGCCGGTTGATGGCAGTGGACAAGCTCACCTCTTTTTTTTTTTTAACTCTCTCTTTCTCTTCCAGGGCCCAAAGCTTCCTCAGGGGGATGCAAGGGACCACAAGGCTGGCATCGTGCTGGAGCTGAACCAGGCCATTGTCTCCGCTGAGGATACCCATTTAGCCTCTTTTCCAAAACCAATAAAAGAATTTTTCTGGAATGGTTTTGAAGTGTTGTCTCGTTTGTCAGGGGCTGTCACGGGATTATCTTCCCCATCTACTCATTATATCTGGGGCCCAATGCTTGGGGTGAACCTTTGTGAAGTCATGGTGTGGGGCCTTGTGATGGCACAGGAATTGGGAACATAATATTTGTCCATGCATGTTTGAGCGAGGCATTGTGGGTTCCCTGTCTGAGCTCCTAAGCAAGTATATTATGTGTCTTGTTGGATAGACACAGGAAGCCATGTGAGCCCTGGTGCCATTTGGAGAGGGTTGGAGTTGGGTACCCAAACACTATGGCCACCCCGTAACAATAAACAAGACTTGCTCCTTCCTTTCCACCACTGTTCCTCACTTTTGTTTGCCTGGCCTGGAGATTCAGGGGAGCCCAGCCATTTCCTGGCACAACAGCTCATTCTCTGAGACCTGGCAAGCCTCATCCTCATCACCAGCACCATGAGCACTCCATGGACAGCTCCTTGCAGAGTACAAGTGGGGAGAAAATATGGCACTTCAAAGAAGCTTCCAGTCCAACCTCTCATGCCAGTGTCACAACCGAGGAAACCGAGATGGGCAATGATTTGGAGATGAGCGTACATTAAAATTCATGTGGCTCAATGCCATGGATAGATGGCAAAAATACACTGGTACTGCAAAAATCTGCTCCTTGAGGGCAGTGGCTGCCTCTGAGCACCTAGTGCAGTGACGGTGAGCCCAAGTGCCCAAACTGCAACACAAAATCAGGTTGTTTATTTCAAAGTGCCAATACTGCAATTAAAACCTGAATGCTGAGGTTTTAGTTTAGAAAAAAACAACTGCTCCTGCACTGCAAGGGTTAAATGCTTGTCTCTCTCTCTCTCTCTCTCTCCCCCCCCCCTCCCCCATAGGCGGTATTAACAAATAAATACTTACTGGTCCTCCAATCCCCCACTGGGCTAGACCAGTAATGGTCGCCATTGCACCCCTCCGCTGGACCACTGCACCAGGGACAGGTAAGTATTTCTCTATGGCAACTTATGGCTCATGTGCCCACAGAGAGAGCTCTGTGTGCCAGCTGTGGCATGCATGCTATAGGTTCGCCATCACTGAAATATATCAACAAAAACAACACACTATCTTGTACAAGGTTTGCTTGTGGCCAGGGCAGGTAGGTCCCCTCCACTCAGGATTTTTGGGATGACGTGTCCGTCATGTCCAGTTCTCTGAGTCACCCTGCATTGCAGCATCTTAAAGGCTAACATGTTATATCTGCCGCAAGCTTCCATGCACTGTAGCATCTGAAAGACTGTGAAATTATATTCCAGATGTAAATTAATGCATGTCAAACTGGAAAATAGCTTGGAAAGAGAAAGACTGAGCATGAGATGGGTTCCCTCAGTGAAGAGAGACACAGCCTTTATTTTGGAAGACTTGAGTAGGAGTGCTAATTATAAAACTTTTCAGAGGTCACTTGCTTGTAGAGTCACCATATATCTGAAGTGATACGATGGTACATAATGGCATAACAATGTCTCTTCTCTCACAGCACAAATGCAATTTTTAAAGTAACAATTTTATGGTGTGTGTCAACACTAAATGATGGAAGTAGAACATTAAATGATTGAACAGCAGGTCCATGTTGTGTCTACTGTTCTGTTGTGTATTTTAAAGTGGCAGTGACACAGAAAAAAAGAGAACATAACTTGTACCACACACCCCTCCTCCAACTGAATGTTGTAGCATTCAGTTGTGATATTTCAAAGTAACTAAATAAGTGTTTTAGTTACTTTGGGGAAACACAGCAGTAATATAATAACAATTAGGAAGAAACCGAGTTTGGCAGCGGACAACATTGGCAACTATCAGCCCGTCACTCAACTACCCTAGCAAGGTAGTTGAGTGGGTGGTGGTTGACCAACTTCAGGCTCTCTTGGATGAAACCGATGCCCTAGATCCATTTCAGTTGGGCTTCAGGCCATGCCACGGCATGCAAATGGCATTGGTTGCCCTGCTGGATGACCTACTTAGGGAGGCCAACAGGCGCAAAATGTCCTTACTCGTCCTCCTTGATATCTTAGCTGCCTTTGTTACCGTTGACCACGGTATCCTCCTGGAGAGGCTCTTCGAGTTGGGGATTGGTGGCCTTGCCCTTGCTTGGCTCCAGTCCTTCTTGGAGGGACGTCCTCAGAGAATGCAGCTTGGGGAGAATGTATTGGCCCCATTGTCCCTCAATTGTGGGGCCTCATAGGGCTTGATCACCTCCCCAATGCTGTTTAACATCTATATCAGGTTGTTGGGGGGGGGTCATCCAGGGATGTGGAGCTCCATGTCACCAATAGGCTGAAGAGCCTGTGGCGCAGTGGTTAAACTGCTGTACTGCAGCCAAAACTGTGCTCACGACCTGGGGTTCAATCCCAGGTAGCCGGCTCAAGGTTGACTCAGCCTTCTATCCTTCCAAGGTCAGTAAAATGAGTACCCAGCTCGCTGGGGGGGGGGGGGAATGTGTAGCTTTCATAATTAACTTGTAAACCACCCAGAGAGTGTTTGAAGCACTATGGGGCGGTATATAAGCAGCACACTTTGCTTGGCTCTAATGGTTTAGGCCCTCAATACCTGGCAGAGCGCCTTCTTCTGCCCAATTCTACCTGTATTACCCGTTCTAGGCAGGCAGGGCGGCTAAGGAGCCTAATGCCAAGAGAGGTCCGGCGGGAAAAAACTAAAAACCAGGCCTTCTCAGTGGTGGCCCCTCACCTCTGGAACAACCTAACTGTATGGATCCACCTGGCTCCCTTGCTGAGGGCATTCAAGACTAATCTTGTCTTTGTTTACTATTTGTTACTTTATGATATATGTAATATTTTGTGTTATTTTACTGCTTTGTCTGATGTTGGAAGCCGCCTAGAGTGGTCTTGTAGACCAGATGGGCGGGGTATGTAAAAATAAATAAATAAATAAATAAATAAATAAATAAATAAATAAATAAATAAATAAATAAATAATCGGAACACATGGCTATATAGGCCAGCCTTCCGTGCAGCTATTACCTAGCCTATTTCCCTTTTTCCTTTTTTTTCCTTTTCTTTTTCTTCTTCTTCTCTTCCTTTCCCCATCTTAGACTCTGTGATTAACTTGGATTTTACCTTAGTTTATTTTTGTTATATGAAAACCACCTAGAGTAGACATATTCTAGATGGGCAGTATATAAATCTAATAAATACATAAAAATTAGCAACTTGCTCAGGAAGATAACTGTAAATAAATGCTTTTAAATATAACTGACCAATCTCTGATAGGAACCCATGGCATAATCAACTTATTCCAGTGGGTGAGTATTCAACACCTGATAACTACAACAGTATTCAACAGTTGATAACCGCAAAAAAAAAAAGATTTATCTACACGTAAGACAGCACTCAAAATCAACACACAGACCAAGCTGCTCACAGCAAATGCACAAGTCATGCTGATTGCTGTTGTGATAAATTGGTCTTATATTCAGTTTTGGATGCATAATAGATCCAGACATTTTAAACAGAAGACCCCTTAATAATAAACTATAGATGATGGTGGGTCTGGTGACACATTATGGCTGTTATAAATACTTCCAGGTGAAGTTCAACTTGGTACCTTGATTAACTAGAATATGCTTCTTTCGCCTTCTTCCAGTTCTAAACGGTCATTGCCATATCTCCAAGTGGTACAAAGACTGCTAATATTCTTAATAGTTTGCGCAATACAGGTTGGGGAAGCAGTGGTCGTTGTACTTGAGATGCCACCATGAACATAGAAATCACATGCTAAGAAGTGCCTTTTTTAGAAAGGTTTCCGTTCTCTACTGGTTTAGTACTACAATTGTTCATTTTAATTGGGGGGAGGGGGAGAGACAATTTAGGTGCTGGAACCTTATTTGAAAACAAAAACAAATTCAAGTAAAAAGTCAAACAAGGAGTCTTTGCTACCAAAAATGGAAACCTAGCAGATGGAAATAAAATACACCCTAGAGAAGAACAAGATGAGAGCTACTTCTTATTTAGTGAAAATGCTGTAACAGCTGCATAATTTAAGCAGCAAATGGAGTCACAAGGGACTCTCTGTTCCCTAAGGCTCTGTCAGGTGGCTTCATAGGCATGTCAATGGAGATGCACATTGTACACTTGCATTCTAGCTCAGAGGGGAATTTTCTTGATGATCACTGTGCTCTATTTATTTTGGGAATGGATGTGATCATGCATTTCAGTCTAGACTTTGGCTCAGAAATGGGAAACGTTCCTTCTGGGAAACTACAAGCCACAGAATATTTCAGCCAGCATGGCCATGAGAATACTGGACAAACTAGCTGGACTTTTCTTGGAATAGCAGTCTCAAAAAAGGAATTAGTCATTAATTATACTAACTCTCAGCCAGTCAAAGGCAATACGACCATATTAGAATGATGGAGGTCAGCCATAGAGACATTTCTAGTGTGTTAAAATAATATTAGGAGATTGAGAAATATGGATACAAACATTTTGAAATATGATAATTTGTAAATAACTGAACTAGCACCATAGTGAAAGGGAAATTTTGGAACACTATTTAGTTCAAACCTTTATTTAACCAGGCCTTCTACAAACATGTCAGTTGCAAAGTGGATTTTAGCTTGTGAAATCTGCTTCTTTAACCATTAAAGACAACTGAGATGCCTTTATAGGCTGGAGCATAAATTAATTTCATAGAAAGGGACGCTGAGCAAAAACTATACCTAGGCTACTGTTTCCTTATCTAGAAACTTTTTTACATTTATAGTTTCCGTTTCATTATAGCCAGATTGTATCATCATTAAATTAAAGCTAGAACTATTTAGTTCTGTAATTCCTGTCTTGAGAATAAATACTATTTTCCTGCCAGGAGCAGTAAAAAACAGAAATAACTTGGAATTATCTCTCCCTTTTTAAAGTCTTTGTTACCTACCTCAAATTAAAACCATTTGTCAGTAGAATATACTTAGCTTGGTTTTCTTGCTCCCATAATCCTTCTAGCACAATTCTGAAGTATTATTGCTCACATGTTATCCTTTCTTATGTTTCATAGGTGCAGAACCAAACTGATATCATTTAGAGCAGAGACACTTGAAGACCAGTGGCACATAGGCTCTCTCTGTGGCAGATACTGAGGAGTTACACAGTGCCTGAATATAACACTATATGAATTTTATGAAGGAAGGACAATGTGATGTGCAGAAGTACCATTTCTCTCTTCTGACCAACCAAAGTTGCTGGAAGTACTTCGTTGTTGTTTTTGCTTGAAATCTGTGTGCAAAAAGCAGTTTTCTAGAGATTGTTCTCAGAAGTTGAAATTATCGTAATCATAGAAGGAGTCTCCCCTCAGAGTGAGAAAGCATTGTGAGTACAGTTGGACGTGCAGCTGGCCAATCCTTCCCTTGATTTTGAATTCTGCAACACACTGATAGAAAGAAAGAAAGAAAGAAAGAAAGAAAGAAAGAAAGAAAGAAAGAAAGAAAGAAAGAAAGAAAGAAAGAAAGAAAGAAAGAAAGAAAGAAAGAAAGAAAGAAAGAAGGTCATTTTAGAATGGCAGGGCTAGAAGGGACCCTATGAATCAAGTACATCCACTCAAGGAGGCACAGTGGGACATTGAACTCCCAACCTCCAGCTCTACATATACTACTAAACTGGCAGTCCTCGGGTTTATTCTCTGAGTACAGAACCGTGAAAGCAGAAGTTGGAAATGGAGATACTTCCACTCTTTATGAAGTTGGTAAGAGGAGAAAGCCAAGAAATATATACCGGGTCTCATCTTGAATTGTTTTGATGTTAAGAAAGCATCCATGATTCATTCAGCAGGGTGGGTCTGACTCAAGGTCTACCTTATTGTGTACTTCATGTCTCTAAAAGCTAACACATTACAGAGAAAAGGGTGCCAAGTCAACACAAAGGGAAGGTGAAGGACTGATGAGAAAAAAACAAGATGTATTCATATTTCTTAATAGTCCTGTGCAAACTCTCCAAAAGCTCAAATGAGATGTGGACTGTTTTAAATGAGGAGGCTCCCTCATTGTTTGGAAAGAGGGGTAAAATAAAAATATTGTAAAGAATGCCATCTAATTTTTTTTATTCTTTATGGGATTCATAAGGGTCATGCACTCTTGGCTGAGGTGAGCATGTTTTTACTGACAGGAAAGGGAAGAGGGGCTTTTATAGAGTTCTGTACCTCAGGTGTCATAATCACTGAGCTGAGCTGGAGTTCTATGGACCTTGACTGGGAAACATGCAATTTTAAGCTCTGCCTCAGTCAGCAAAGGGTCTTGGGCCAGCCTGGAGTAGTAAGGTTCTGTTTATCTAACAGATTTCTTCATTTCCACACTTTATTTGGAAGCTAGGACAAACTGAAGCTATATAATGGCTCTATAGGCTACCACTTTAACCAGAGCAGTTTTCCTATTGATTTACTGGAAACATAAAGCCTCCTGTAAATTTCAGACACAATTAGGGATTTTATTTCTACCTTTAAACATAATTTTTTTTCTCCAGAATGCTGACAATGCCTTTAAAATGGAGATTTTCTGAAGTGTGGTGGATCATATAACCATGGTTTATGGGTATGTTAAAACACTTCTGTTTATCAAATTATATTGAATAAAACTCCACCTAGGAAAGTAAATGTTTGCCATGGAAACGATGATGTGTCCTGAGGGATAATACTTTATGCACACTCTAAATATATGTGAAGTTTTTGATGAGATAGCTGTTCACATTTGTATGTGTGTTTTGTGTTCTGTTGATGATTTTTGCTCTTGGCTGTAAGCGAATCCTTTGCAGTAACTTTTTTTTTCTAAAGGGCTGCTAACATATTGATCTTTCAAAGCCATTTAGACAGTTCTGCAAGGTTCTAGAAATTATAACGAGTTGTAGAAGAGGCTACATTAATTACTTTTGTGACTCCAGCTTTTTTGCTTCTTTTTTTTTAAGAGAGACTGAAAGTGGTTACAGAACTTGCGGGTTAAATAATTCAGAACATTTGCACTGTTTGATAGGATGAGAAAACTGTACTAAATGTTTTGAATTCACAAGCAAATCACTCATTAACATGCCACACTATTAAATATTTATTGCCACTCTCTCCGTGACCAGGGCCAAACCTTCATTACACAGGAGACAAATGAACAATCTCCCAGTAGGCTATTTAAAAATGAAACACAGTCAGAAGGAGCTGCCAATTTCAGCAGAATAGTAGAATATACGCTTATTCCACTCAGTTGAATCTATGCTCATTCCATACCATTCTTCTCAGAATTCCCCCCCGCAACTGTTTTTGACTGAAATTGGTCTTATACAACCTCAGAAAAAGATACAGAAAGTGTGATTCTGAGTACAGAAAAATGCAGGAAGGAAAGACAATCCCTCTAGTTGCTTCTTTTGCACCCCTGAGCTACTTTTCCACAACAAAACAAGCCATTGCTGTCTGAACCTCTCCAGGTCATTTAAACTTGGCAGAAGGTCAATTTATCATGTATGAAAGATAGTGGTACATTATTCAGAAATAAGGCTGAATTTGCTCCAGGCTGCACTAGAGTATAGATAATTGTTCCTTGTGTATTTCATTTGCAAGTTCCCATAAAGACATAGTTAGAGATACTCTGCCCTATGAAAATAGCAACAAGGTGCCCTAAATCAGATGGTAGAATAATCCTATACTTATGCCATGGGTATGTCAGTCCTCAAGCAGCATGAAAATCTGTTGTGTCCATTGCCTGCTCAGCACATGGTATAAGGGAAAATTCACAAACAGGAAATCCCCAAATGGTGTTTAAAAAGCAGACACTTTCCTCTCATTTTTCAATCACCAAATTTCTGCTTTGTGACCTATAAATGTGCACAGCATTTGGCCAGAGGTATTGCCCATAGTGAGCAATCTATCACATCAGTAATAGCTCATTTATATACTGTTCCACATTGCTAGTGGTATGCTGTGATTTGAGGAACTGCTGGATAGCTCAGTGGTTTAGGCATCTGGCTGCAGAGCCAGAGGTTGCGAGTTTGATTTCCTGCTGTGTCTCCTTGACATGGGACTGGACCTGATGGTCCATAGCGTCCCTTCTAGCCCTGCAGGTCTAAGATTATAATTAGGATATAAATGGTATAGTGTTATACTATATTCTATGACCTGTGGAGCTTTGCATGTGTGTGGAGGTTCGCCATTATGATGTCCACCATTTTCTACCCTTCCCACAGAAATCAGTGGAGAATAATTCTTCCAGGCCATTATAAAGGTGCGCCTTTGATGCAATTATGGCCTTGGATTGAATAATTACCGGGTAAAACAGTAGAGCCCCACCCACCCACTTGTGTCACCCTGTCCTGTTGAAAATTATATCCCATTTCAACCATTAACCCATCATATTTTGCCAGCAAAAATGGTTCTAATGGTAAAGCATTCCACCTGTATATCTGAGTGTCTCCCACTTACTTGTCATGGTAGAAGCATACGTAGCATTCTGCTTCTGTAGTTGGAATTCCATCACATACTTTGCCATTCCAGCTCCTGAGTAGAAGAGTGACTTAACACATTTACTGTGGAATGAGTTTACCTGGCGCCCTGCATACCTGCAATAGAATTCCTGTAACAAAAGGCTAATAGTCATCTTAGAATCACAGAACTGGAAGGGACCTTATGGATCTTCAAGTCCAGCCCTGTCAAGGAGGCTCAATCAAACTCCCAACCTCTGGCTCTACCTAAACCACTGAGCTGTCCAATTCTATTCAACAGCATAAAAGAGCACTACTTAGTCCATCTATATATGAATGATTCTTCATAGATCTATATGAGCAGATGGAGCTGCAATATTGCCCTATGTCAAGTGAAATGTGGAGCTAAGTAATTCATTCTGTTGTCAGTCACCAGAGTGCAAGGGACTGCCATTTGGATGCACTGTCAGAGGTTAGGCCACATGTGCTTCTACAAAGCCTTGACCTGCTTCCTGGGTTGCACACACAGCCCATGCGACTGACTCAACACAACACAACAGCCTCAGGTCACAAGCAGCAAGAGCATATTCTAATTCAACATCCATGGCACACCAAGATGATCACAAGATGAGCAAAAGGGATATGCTTGGGCAACTGACACAACAACTATGCTACTACGGACAATTCCAAATTTAAATATTTAGGAGCTGATATTGTTCTACTGAAGCTCTGTTCTGAAAGAAGTGAGTCAAAAGCTGGACTTCTGCCAACCTCTCTGAAGGCAGACAAAACCTTGCTGAATACTCAGCTAAGTTGTTTCCACCTCTCACCAATCTTCACTCTGTTTTAAGCCCTCCTTTCTACCCAACGGCTGCAGTGGGCACTCTGTGCTAAAGAAGTTCCTAGCCTTTGTACGTCTTGTCAGAAGTAAAATCCTTGTCAGAAGTAATAATTTTTCCCCTCTGTTTTACCTTATTCACCCTTATACTCGTTTTCTGTTTGAGTAGTTCCCACATATTATTATTTCTTCCAAAGTATTACAAGTGTCAAATGTTCAGAAAATTATTTCACCAGCATTCAGCCTTGGATCCTATTCCTAGTTACAGTGGTGCCTCGCATTACGACATTAATTCGTTCCAGCGAAATCGCTGTAGAACGAAAACATCGTAAAGCAATTTTTAAAAGCCCATAGAAACACATTAAAACCCGGTTAATGCATTCTTATGGGCTGGAAACTCATCGTCCAGCAAAGATCTTCCATAGCACAGCCATTTTCGCTGCCTGTGCAGCGAGGAATCCATCCCAGAAAACAGTGGGTGGCCATTTTGTTTACCCGGTGGCCATTTTGAAACCGCCGATCAGCTGTTAAAAAATCATGGCTTTGCGAGAATCAGTTCCCGAAGCAGGGGACTGATCATCGCAAAGCGAAATTCCCCCATAAGGAACATCATTTTGCGATCGCAAAAACATCGACATCAAGCAGTTTCGTCGTTAAACGGAGCACCCGTCTTGCGGGGCACCACTGTATTTATGTTTTCATTTCAGCAGTGTAGTTACCATTTATTCAATTTAACTTTTTATTTATTTAAAAAAATCTCTTAGAACTTCACAAACTAAAATCACTTCTCTCAACCTTCAGCCCTAGTATCCCTATGGGACAACTGTGATATAATTTTAAACTTGTTTTATTTGTTTCCTTTAATTTCTACTTCCTTCAAGGTATTGGGTGAAATTCATGCTTCTTCTTTTTCCCCACTACTGTATTTTATATCATTACAAACCTGTGAGGTAGCTCAGGATCACTGGAGATTGACATGAACTGCTGAATCCGCAGCTCGTACCAGTTTGTCCTTCAGTCATAGGTGTCCCCTCAGAGGCAGTGCCTGGAGGGACAGGGAAGCTGGGGGGGAGCTGCCTCTGAGTTGGCACCTGACGGGAGGAGGTGAGGCTGGGAAGCACTGAACACCTGTTTGTCTGAAGGACAAAATGGCCATACCAGTAAGTAGTTCATGCTCACCGCTAGACACTAAATCTTATATCAGTTCTGTGCCAGCTGTGCTGATTATCAGTGTATTTCTGGGCACACAAGTCAAAATTCCATACTTTTAAAAGATACTTATTCTCTCCAGCTTGAAATTTTATTTTATTTGGGGATTGCTAAAGATATTGAAAGTTGTACTTTATTTAACTAGCTTACTTTAAATATATTTATATCTACATTGTTTACATTTTTCATACTAAATTGCACAGTTCTATACACTTCTCTTGAATTGCATGAGTTTGAACAGCATGATACAATGAATGAATGAATGAATGAATGAATAAACATTCAGTAGATAAATATCCAATAAATACTGTGCCCCTGGCCACCCAGAACCCATGGGTTCAACACTGTCAGCATCAAAGTGCTCTACTACTTGACCCCAAACACAACATCTCTGATTAAGGCTCTAGATCTCAGGTCATAAGAACCTCTAAGGCTCATTACACACTACTGTGAGGAAAGAATTGTCAACTCAACGCTGTGGAAAAGGACCCAGATAGGACAAAGTATTCTGCATGTGTGCTTGCGCGTATGCATATGTTAAACAACTGCTTATGCTTTATAGTTAGCGGCATAAGATTATACACAGATTTTGAACTACATGGGGGTCCAGCACTTCTAATCCGAGTATTGTTGAAGGGAGAAGTGTACTGTAAGCCACCTTTGGAAGACTATGACTTTGAACAGTGACTGAAGTTTTAATCCATGAATGTTCATACTGAAATAAGTATATTAGTGTTAGGAGTAACACAATATCTGATTTGGTTTTGTTAGACATGAAAAATATATGAAAATAATTAAAAAGTGAACTATACTGAGACAGACCAATGGTCCATCATTGCCAGTACTTTGTATCTCAACTTGTGAGAGCTCTCAAAACTCTTTCCCAGGGTGGATTACTATAATTTGTTAACACATCTACCAAAATGGCAAAGATGAAGAGGAGAAGGGGGGAGTTGTAGAAAGTATTAAGACTAGCAATGTGAAGACTTCTGTTTTTTGACTCTAACTTCCAGAACTTCTACAGCTGCCCAGGGAATTCTGGCAGTTGTCACATCCAAAAACACAGATTTGCACGTGTCTACTTAAGGGAAAGATGCATGCATGACTAAGAGTACACAACATTTATAGTCCTGAACTCTGAAGCATCCAGAGGTATTTGAATAAAATGTTTTTCCATGCCATTGAATGAGTATGCAAGGAATACACACACGGAAGGTAGAAGACAGAAAAGTGTGGTTCTCTCTCTCTCTCTCTCTCTCTCTCTCTCTCTCTCTGTGTGTGTGTGTGTGTGTGTGTGTGTGTGTGTGTGTGTGTGTGTGTGTACTTGATTAGAACATTTAAGAGGGAGTTGGGCATTTGACTGAATAAAGAGTAGGCTTTCAAGAAGTTGACAATCTAATGAATAATGCATTTGGCGTCTAGCTTTGGGAAATCCTGTGCCTCAGTACCAGGGGATTAAGTAGCCTAATCCATATCAAGCAAGTCTATGGATAAGAAGTTCCAGCTTTAGTCATCACAGGTAGAAAATATGGAAAGAATATGTCATCTGAAAGTTAGTTCTTTCCATAGCAAGGGGCCCTACGACCAGAAATGAGCTGCATTTGCACATTGTCATAATCACTGTGCAATCCACTGTACATTGCATTCCATGGGTCCAATCACTGAGCCATGAGCCCATAACTGCCCTTTTAACTTTATTTGCTCTGAACTCAGCTAACAAACATCATAACTTGTGTAGATGGAGCTACTTTGCTGCCTGTGAAGAAACAGCCAATTATCTCCTCCATCCCATGGTCTTCTCCAGACAGTTATACACTGCCAGATCAAAGATGCCCAAGCTGTTTTTACCTGGGGGTAAAAAATCACACAAATTCTTCTTGCACTTTGCCTAACATCATGGGGGTGTCAAATAAAAAGTTGCAAGTATCATTATGATCACTATTAGTACCACAACCACTAACATAAACTTTTATATTGGGTACCCTGAAGAAACAGCATGTAATCCAGAGCAAAGAAGACTGATATGTCATTTACACAAAATGGTGCTTCATGCAACATTTATATCTCGTTTAAAGTACTGGCATTTTATCTACAAGTTCACTTCCTATCTGATGGTTGTTGTGGGTTCTTCAGGCTCTTTGGCTGTGTTCTGAAGGTTGTTCTTCCTGACATTTCACCAGTCTCTGTGGCTGGCATCTTCAGAGGACTGGAGTAGGAACTTGGTCAATGCTCCGTTGCTGTTTGTTGGATTTTGTTGTTTAGTTGTTTAGTCATGTCTGACTCTTCGTGACCCCATGGACCAGAGCACACCAGGCCCTCCTGTCTTCCACTGTCAAGTTCATGTTGGTAGCTTCGATGACACTGTCCAACGATCTTGCCCTGTTGTCCCCTTCTCCTCTTGCCCTCACACTTTCCTAACATCAGCATCTTTTCCAGGGAGTCTTCTCTTCTCATCACAACAATACATCCACAACAAAAAGACGCTGATCACCCTATCTCCTGAAAAGGACAAAAGCTGTTCCCACAGCTATAAATACTCAACTATCCAACAAACAGCAAAAGAGCTTGGACAGAGTTCCTACTCCAATCATCTGAAGATGCTGGCCACAGAGACTGGTGAAACGTCCAGAAGAACAACCTTCAGAACACGGCCAAAGAGCCCGAAAAAGCCACAACAACCATCAGATCCCATCCGTGAAAGCCTTCGAGAATACATTCATTTCCTATCTGTTGTTTATGTGATTGGACAGGACTTTTCAGGGCTTGGGTGACTGCCTATTAAACACTGACCAGTTGTTCCTTCCAGCCTTTGAATTCAAAAGAGCCCTGCCTCTCTGCTGTGTGCTTTTTCCCTCTCTTTAGTCTACTGGTAGCAGTTGTTTGTTTGCTATTGATCTGTTCAGTGGATTCCTAAGTATGTGTGCAATAAGGAGGGCAGCATACACAAGTCTGTAACTTCAAGTAACTTTAAATAAAGAAACATTTTTTTTGTTTTTTTCTCCTGCAGATGTCTCAGAGTGAATTACTGAGACTTTAAGTGCCAGTTCATGAGAAAGGTATGAACTATGGAGAACTTGACGCTATTCTCCTCTGTGGCTCTCTATATTTCTACTACAAAGCAAAAGGAATTTTAACAGAAATTCAAAACTCTGCAACATAAAGAGACCCTAATATAAAGTGTGAGGGAAAAGAAATGCCAATTAGACTGAGTATATTATCTACCCATCAAGGACCAAAACTGGGGGGAACTTCCCAAAAAATTTAGAGGGGTGCCCTCTGCTGTAGTCATCAGCACAATATCACTGGTTTCATTATGACAGCTTGCCATCTGGAGGAATTGCTGACTTTCTTTCTTAAATACCACCATTACGTCGTCATCTAGTCGTTTAGTCGTGTCCGACTCTTCGTGACCCCATGGACCAGAGCACGCCAGGCCCTCCTATCTTCCACTGCCTCCCGTAGTTGTGTCAAATTCATGTTGGTTGCTTTGCAGACACTGTCCAGCCATCTCATCCTCTGTTGTCCCCTTCTCCTCCTGCTGTCACACTTTCCTATCATCAAGGTCTTTTCCAAGGAGTCTTCTCTTCTCATGAGATGGCCAAAGTACTGGAGCCTCAGCTTCAGGATCTGTCCTTCCAGTGAGCACTCAGGGTTGATTTCCTTCAGAATGGATAAGTTTGTTTTCCTTGCAGTCCAGGGGACTCTCAAGAGCCTCCTCCAGCACCACAATTCAAAGGCATCAATTCTTAAGTGGTCTGCTTTCTTTATGGTCCAGCTCTCACTTCCATACATCATGACAGGAAAAACCATAGCTTTGACTATTCGGACTTTTGTTGGCAGGGTGATGTCTCTGCTTTTTAAGATGCTGTCTAGGTTTGTCATCGCTTTCCTCCCAAGAAGCAGGCGTCTTTTAATTTCATGGCTACTGTCTCCATCTGCAGTGATCATCGAGCCCAAGAAAATAAAATCTGTCACTGCCTCCATATCTTCCCCTTCTGTTTGCCAGGAGGTGATGGGACCAGTGGCCATGATCTTAGTTTCTTTGTTGTTGAGTTTCAGACCATTTTTTGCAGTCTTCTCTTTCACCCTCATTACAAGGTTCTTTAATTCCTCCTCAGTTTCTGCCATCAGAGTGGTATCATCTGCATAATCGGAGGTTGTTGATATTTCTTCCAGCAATATTAATTCCGGATTGGGATTCCTCCAGTCCAGCCTTCCGCATGATGTGTTCTGCATATAAGTTAAATAAGCTGGGGGACAATATACAGCCTTGTTGTACTTCTTTCCCAATTTTGAGCCGATCAGTTGTTCCATATCCAGTTCTAACTGTTGCTTCCACCATTACAGATTACCCTAATATAGCACCACATTTAAAAGCTAAAAACAGTAAGTATAAAAATATTAAAATGAAATAAACAAGTATCATATTTAAAAGGGTAAATAAAATCAATACTTAAAAGGCATTCAAAACAACATAACACAACAATCCATTTTAAAAAGCCCTCTCAGACGGCCAGTAACTTGGCTGAAGATAAATGTCTTTGACTGCTTGCAAAAGGACAGGAAAGATAGGGCCAGCCTGGCTTCATGTGGGAGGGAGTTCCAGAGTCTTGGAGCAGCAACAGAGAAGGCCCTCTCCAATGTCCCCACCAAGTGTGCCCGTGAACTCCCATTCATCTTAACACCCACAAGTGATCATAAAGCAGTAACATGAGATAGAGCACAAATCAGCACTTGAACCACCCTTTAGGGAAGCCAACTTCCCATTACTGTAACAGTAACTTTAAAAGTTATAGTTACACCACAGAAACAATGAATATAAATATGCTAAAACCATAAAATACTGTAGTTATACTTTAGTTTTAAAAGAAAGAATTCTTGATGAAGAATGGGTTGTTTGATTAGGCTGCGATACCATCACATCATTTTCCTTCCCTATTTGACTACTGGCCAAATTTACTGCCTAATGCAGATTATTCTATACAGATTTAAAATTTAAGGATATTTGTCCTTCCCGGCTATAAAACAACTCTACTGTAGTCCCATCAGATTGAAATGTTTCTGTATCACACTGCAAACTGTTCAATCAACACATAAACATCTGTGGGGGGTGGGAAGCCTTCCAAATGTAGGCCATTAATCATTTGGGGGAGCAGAGGCTGGAATAAGCTGAGGAAATAAAAGAAACACAGTGGTTGACAGAATAAAAGCCTCTTGCATTGGAATCAAGTGTGCCTGCTTTACCTCAGTGCTTATTTCTGATTAATGCCCTTGGTTTGCCTTGGAGTATATCTGGCTGCAGGGCCATTATCTGGTGACAACACTATATTCTGAAGACATTATCTTAACAGGGGCAATGTGATCAATTTGAAAGAGCTTTTGGCTGTGGAGGAAATGCCAAGGAAAATTTCAGCAAGACAAGAATCAATTAGCCAATTTAGCAACTGTTCATTGTTTGGTGTTTCCCTCAGACAAGGAGTTTTTTCAGATTCCCTCAAGAAAATTATGTCCAAGAGCAGACTACAGACCAAGGAGTATTTGCTGCTGTTATGCATTGCACTGTTAAAGTGGATTGGAAGGAAGGAAGGAAGGAAGGAAGGAAGGAAGGAAGGAAGGAAGGAAGGAAGTGTTGATGGTGGAGAGATATGGTATTGTGAATTTAATTTTGCTCTGTAGGTCCCTGCACTTTGGCTGCATAGCTAGAGTTTTTTAGCCAAAAGTTTATACTCTGCCAAGATAGGCTTGTTGAATGACAAGCCTGAAAGAACAGAGTCTGCATCATCATCTTCCACTGCATCAGAATTTTTAAGAGGATAGGCAGCTTTTTCCTTTTGCTGTATGAATTAACTCTTCCGCTTCTTCAGATCAGGATACAGCTTCATTGTTGGATCACCTGGCTGTATTCAGCTACCAAAGTCTGGTGCTGCTATAGAAGAGTTTTAGACCCTGGATTCTATGGTCATGTCGACTACAGCTTTCAGCTTGACATCAGGTGGATATGGCCTCGAAATTGCAAGAACAGAGCAGAGCTGTTAATGATAGGACTTTGGGAGGTACAGTGGGGTCTCGACTTACAAACTTAATCCGTATTGGAAGGCAGTTCTCAGGTTGAAAAGTTCATGTCGAATCTTCATTTCCCATAGGAATGCATTGAAAACCATTTAATCCGTATCTGCTCTTTTCGTCCACAGAAACGAATGGGAAGCTGCTATTCTGCCTTCTGCCACTAGAGGGGGATAATTTTTTTCTTTTTTCCTTTTAACCTAAGATGACTTAGCTTTTAAAAAAAGGAAAAAAAGAGTTCGTAACTCGAATCTAAGTTCGCAAGTCGAGTCCATATATTCCAATGAGAGCGGTTCGTAAGTCGAAATGTTCGTATGTCGAGCCGTTCGTAAGTCGAGACCCCACTGTAATTAATTCATAGGGTCAGTATAGGTTGGAAGCAATCTGACAACCCATAGCAACACAAGAATTTTAAGAATACTTACTAAATCCCATACGCTTCTCAATTTAGTCTTTATCTGATATACCTTGATCTACAATACCTTGCCTCTAACACAGTAAGAGCTCTTTTATTATCAGGGTCTTTGAGGGCTTAATCACATGGGCCATTTGAATAGTTTCAATTTCCTACTTCACTTATACTGATAGATATTTATGTATAGTCACACGGTTTATAAATAAAGGTAAAGGTAAAGGTTCCCCTTGACAATTTTTTGTCCAGTCGTGTTCGACTCTAGGGGGCGGTGCTCATCCCCGTTTCCAAGCCATAGAGCCAGCGTTTTGTCCGAAGACAATCTTTCCGTGGTCACATGGCCAGTGCAACTTAGACACGGAACGCTGTTACCTTCCCACTGAAGTGGTCCCTATTTATCTACTTGCATTTGCATGCTTTTGAACCGCTAGGTTGGCGGGAGCTGGGACAAGCGACAGGAGCTCACTCCGTCGCGTGAATTCGATCTTACGACTGCTTGGTCTTCTGACCCTGCAGCACAGGCTTCTGCGGTTTAGCCCGCAGCGCCACCACGTCCCCACACGGTTTATAACTCGTGGTATATAAATGGGAGCATTAATCATCATCATCATTGTAGAACTGTAGAGCTGAAAGGGACCCTATGGATTACCAAGTCCAGCCCCTGTCAAAGAGGGACAGTGAGGAATCAAGCTCCCAACCTCTGGCTCCACTGACACAGCTGTCTTTTCTTTTGACACATTTCTTAAACTTTGAACAGATTTTGTAGGCTACACAAGCCATCCCAACGATATTGATTCATCTTCCATTCTGTTTCAAGGAGCATACTGCTCTAAAATTGCTTTATTTAAAAAAAAAACCTAAATGATATATCACTAAAGCAGAATCTAAATTCATGTGAAAAACTTTAGAAGGCAATATTGGAAGATGTTTCCTAACACAAGGTTTTCCTTGGCAGCTCTTCAGTTTTAGGATGCTATGTTTCTCAAAGGACATTAGGTAGGGGAAGGGACAAGCAGGGATGAATGTTGCAAGAAAGTGATGCAGCACTAAACACTTGGGGCAGAGTATAGCGATACATCACTTAGCATTTGAAAAATATTTTTAAAGAGAACAAGCATGGTTGCCATGCACTGAAAATTCAAGTGGGTGCAAAGTAAATTGACAGCAATGATCACACTGCTGTGGATAGAAGCGATTCAGGAATTGGATCATTTTAAAAAGCCCATTGCATCAAGGTTGAAAAAAAATCAGTCAGTTGGCCAAATGAATCTATCTTACCTGTGTGTCATGTGAACAGAAATTTATAAAGTGCTTTAAATAATGGCAGAATTTATGTAACTGAAGTTATTAGGTTCTGTGTGATTATGCCCTAAGTTTACAAAAATGTTTCTGTGCCAATAAAGTATCATTTCCCTTTGGAAAGCAAGGCATGTGTGCATGCACACTGAGAGATATTCCATCCAGTACTTCTAATTCTTTAAAGTCCATGAACCAAAGCAGCAGCCCTCACAGACATGCTCAATTTACATTGTTAAATTATTTTGTTGTTATTATTCTCACAACTGCAAAGACTCTTCTCAAGACCAACAGAAAAAAAATTATCCTCTTGCAAGCAAGGAGAAAGATTTTGTGGTTTCTCCGCCTTACCCACCAAAATGGGATAAGCAGATTTATCTCTACTTTTTTCTTGACAGTCTAAACATGTGCGGTTTTGCATGTTAATCTCACTTAAATCATAGCACCATCATGACGGCCAAGAAGAAAACAGAGTTTTCTACAGCAGCCTTAATAGTATATCCATTTTCTCAGGAATATGTACTGTACCATTTTGTTGTAGAAAAGAATGCATAATTTACAGTGAATATAATAAAACAAGCATTTCTAACTGTGTATATGTCCAGTCTGTTGGTCCCTGATTATGAAATATGTATTTAAATAGGAAAAAAGAAAGCACACTGCAGTGAATAGATTGCCTGACTGTCCTCAGTTTGTTTGTTTGTTTGTTTGTTTGCTTGCTTGCTTGCTTGCTTGCTTGCTTGCTTGCTTGCTTGCTTGCTTGCTTGCTTGCTTGCTTGCTTGTTTTACCCTACCTTTCTCCTTGAAAAGGACCCAAGGCAGCTTACAACATTGAAAGACAACATTTAAAGTTGAAAACAATGAGTATACAACAGCAGTTCACATCATTAAAAGACCATATTTAAAGCTAAGAACAATGACTATATAAAGGTATCTTACATGATTAAGAGGCAATATTAAAGCTATGAACAATAAGTATACAATTTTTAAAAAAATGTTCCTCTTAGAAATGGAAGAAACAAAAAAGCAAAACACCAGTAGTACTAAAAATCCAGTCAAAGCTGTAATACATAGATTACAAAATGTTAGCTGGGGGAGAATTTGAAACCAACTTGCATTCTGTACTATCTCCATCTAAGTGTACCTGGCCTCAACATCATCAGTCATGTGAATCTGAGACAATAATAACAGCATATAAATTTGGAACTACTCACAAGAACTTGATGCACAGCCTTTGAGAAGATTATTTATCTTGGAAACTTTAGGCTGGCTGGCTGGCTGGCTGGCTGGCTGGCTGGCTGGCTGGTTGGTTGGTTGGTTGGTTGGTTGGTTTTATATTCTTCATGGTTGATTAAAGGTATCACTTCTTCCTGCATTTGTATTGCAGTGGACAAGCATCAGCCGGCTCTGGCTTTATTCATTCCCATCATTATTGTCTTTTCCATAGAATACTCTCTTCTTACAATGTGCCCAAAGTAGGACAGCTTCAGCTTCAGCTTCAACATTTTTGACTCCAGTACTAGTTCAGGCTTGATTTGTTCTAGGACCCACCTGTTCATCTTTCTGACACTCCAAAGTATCCTCAAAACTCTCCTACAGTACAACATTTCAAACAAATCAAAAACATTTTCCTGTCAGCTTTCTTTAATGTCCAGCTTTCACACCCATACATAGTGATTGGGAAAACAAGAGTGTGGATGATCTTGCTCTTAGTATCCAGTGACACATCCTTACACTTGATCTTTTTAATTCCTTCACTGCTGCACTTCCTAGTCTCAGTCTTCTTCTGAATTCCTGGCTGCCATCTGTATTTAGGTTACCTCTTGATTATTGTGGATTTCAATCAAGTTTGGTCAAGATTCCCACACCTAATAAAATCAGCAGCTGCTTCTTTTCTCTTTTTTAATAGACAGTTTCATTCCTTCTGGATAAAAGAAACAAGTCCTGCTTCTAAATCTACTAAAAGCATTAACAGCATGGTAACCAAACAAATGAACAACACTTACTTCTGTTTCTCATATGAGACAGTTGCATCTCCCTCAATCTTTTATCCTTTAAAAAAATGGATATGAAATCCTAAGAGATTCTTCTTGAAAGACTAGAGTTCTCAACTAAATTAATGAAGCCGTTTTATCAAGATGGCTGCATTGCTTATTACTGTAGCACAAGAGAGCAGTTGATCACACTTTACACCAGACACTGATATTTTGGAGAATTTGTCAAGTAGGCTGTGGGGAGATGCTGTAGTATTGTAAAGTGACATTTTAATCTTTGTCATGCCAGTTCTGAGGCCTTTCTAACCAGAAAAAGCTATGGATGGCAGAAAGAGAGACTGAATTAAACTTTTAAATCTAAAGTTCAGAGACTACGTTGTTTTCCCCAAGAAATTAGTGTGCCTAGAAACATACCTTCTACTGAGTCAATATAGTGGTTCATCAGACCCTGTGTTGTGGGCCATACCTGGCAGTGCTTGTATGGAGCTCCAGGCAAGATATTACCTTGCTCTAATAATCTGATAAATGGTGCACAGTCCTTTGTTCGCCTATGACTAGACATCAATATTTTAGCAACAGTACCTAAATTAATTGCCGGTACTATATGTAGTATATCACCATCTTCCACAGTGTATTTAAAACAGTTTAGCAGTAATATATTCCAATGGAATTAGCTGACACTGTCCAATAATCTGAATAAAATCACAACACCAAAAAAATAGGTCCACACCTACAGCATTGATTATATTCTAACTCATTTATGTCTAAATCTAGATATTAATCCCACTTGGCCTTGAGATCCAGAGTTAGCCATTGGAAAGTAATGATGTATTGTTTTTAGCCAATTTGCTTTCAAATTGATTCACACCAAATTCTTACCAACATTGTCCATTACCCACCTCTGACAAAAATGGCACACCAAGGTCCCCCATGATATTCTGATTAGCAAGCTGACAACATGTGGACTGAATAACACAAGTGTTAAGCCGATACACAGTTAGTTGCAGAATCATGCTCAGAGAGTGTTTATCAATGGCTCCTTCTCAAACTGGGAGCGAGGTAACAAATGAGGTATCAGAAAGCTCAGACCTGGGTCCGGTGCTCTTCAACATTTTTATTAATAACTTGGATGGGAAGGCACAGGGAATGCTTATTAGATTTGTGGATGATATTGTTATAGATCACATGCTGACTGTGAGCCAGAGGTGCAGTGTGTCTGCAAAAAAGGCAAAAGTTATTCTAGGCTTCATTAACAGAATTATAGTCTCCAAATCTTATGAAGTATTAGTTCCCCTCTATTCAGTACTGGTTAGGCCTCATCATGAGTACTGGGTCCAGTTCTGGACAGTGTACTTTAAGAAGGTTGCAGAAAAACTAGAACAGGTTCAGAGGAGGGCAAGAAGGATGATCAGGGAACTGGAAACCAAGCTCTATGGGGAAAGACTGGAAGAACTGAGCATGTTTAGCCTCGAGAAAAGAAAGCTGAGGGGAGATATGATGTTGTTGTTGTTTAGTCATTAAGTCATGTCCAACTTTTCATGACCCTCTTCATGGACCAGAGCACGCCAGGCCTCCCTGTCTTCCACTGCCTCCTAGAGTTGGGTCAAATTCGAGTTGGTAGCTTCGATGACACTGTCCAACCATGTCATCCTCTGTCATCCCCTTCTCCTCTTGCATTCACTCTTTCCAAACATCAGGGTCTTTTCCAGGAGATTTCTCTTCTTACCAGAGAGAGCACTTTTCAAATACAGTACTTGAAAGGTAGTCATACAGAGGAGGGGGAAGGTCTGTTCTTGATCATTCCAGAGTGCAGGACACATAATGGACTCAAGAAGCAAAATTTGGCTGAATACAAACAAAAAAAACCTCCTAACCATTACAACAGTATAGCAATGGACTCATTGGGAGGTGATGAGTGCTCCAGCACTGGAGGCATTCAAGAAGAAAAATTAGACAGTCATCTGTGAGATCTGCTTTGATTTGAATTTCTGCACTGAGCAGGGGGTTGGACCTAGTGACCTTATAGGCACCTTCAAACTCCATTATCCTAGGATTCTATAGTTTTATTTAGTATATTTTTACCCTCCAAGTTAGAAACCTTTTAATTTTTATTGTAAAAACATCTACCAATCTTGAGGAAAGTGACCCTTTTCAGAAAGTGCCAGAGAAGAGTAAAAATCATAGCATATGTATCTTCTAAAAATTGAGCATTGGCTACCGCTGAGTTCTCAAATATAGCAATGTTTGGCCACCAGAGACAAAATCCCTTCTATATCAGCATGAGCCATACATAACATAAGATGTTCAGTGCTTATAATGGTGTTTTATTTCAGACGTTTGTTACTCAAACCATGGGAAAGCCATGGACAACCCATCTAGTAGTTCTTGGCAATTTTCAGGCCAGAAGTTTTCTCCAACTTCGTTACACAGAATTCCCTTGAGACCAGCCAGAGCCAATTTGGTACCTGCTTAGGTTGGACATATTCACCATCTCAGGGGAAAGCTTACAACTGCACTGTGTTGTTTTCCAGGCTTATTCAGCCCTGTTTGCTTCAAGCAACAGTACAATCCTTTGGAGAGTTAGCAGATGCAAGGAAGCAGCCGAACATAAAATTGTGACAAAGGAGTAAAGAATCAAGGAGACAATAAAGGATGATTTTTGTCTCTTTTCCTTTTTTAAAAAAAAAGAGTCAGTGCAGAAGCTCTACTGAAATGAAATAACATTCACAAAAATCTATCCAGAAAGAATAGTTCTGATGCAGTGTCAAACTGCACACAACGTTGATATTGGTCGCAGGGTGAAGGGCACAAATCCAATGAGGTTTCTACAGTATAGAAGTAAAATGCATTGCTTTAAAGTATATCCTGGCATTAAAGCACCATAATGGCCATCACTCTGGGTCCACAAACCAAGAATTCTGCACCAATACTACTTACTCCCCCACAGTCTGCTTGCCAGAAAAGAAGCCTACACTCTTATTCATACCTACCTAGAAATAATTCCAGCTGAACCCAATGTAATTTAGCTCTGAAGAAACATGTATAAGATTGCAGTGTAAGCTAATCATGTTTATTTCCGTTGTTTGTTTGAGTATTTCCATTCTTCTGGCCATCTTGTGGGGGTGGATATTTGGGCCCCAGGGAGACTATTTCGTGCTACAAAAAGTTAGGAAACCATTAGAATTTATTCCCATTGCTTTTCTCCAGTTTGGGTGGGGACAATTTATGCCTCAAATAACTAAGAGGAATAATAATAATAATTATGGTCATTTTGAGTTTTTTGGGCTCTTTGGCCATGTTCTGAAGGTTGTTCTTCCTAACGTTTTGCCAGTCTCTATGGCCGGTATCTTCAGAGGACAGAGCACTCTGTGCTCACCAGAGCACATTAGGAAGAACAACCTTCAGAACACGGTCAAAGAGCCTGGAAAACCCACAACAACCATTAGATACCAGCCGTGAAAGCCTTCGCAAATACAATAATAATTATCATCACCATCTCAAAACTGCAGAGCTGGAAGAAACCCTGTAGATCATCAATTCCAGCCCCTGTCAAAATGGGATAGCAGGTAATTGAACTCACAACCTCTGGCTTCACAGCCAGAAACCTAAATCACTGAGTGATCCAGCAGTTGCATGCCATCAGATCAGTTCTGATTTATGGTGACTCTTTTCAGGGGTTTTTAGGTAGAGAGTACTTTGAAATGGTTTATCTTTCTTTTCTCATAGGGGCACCCTGGGACTTCATAGCTTGCCCAAGGCCACACAGGCTAGCTCTTCTGGTATGCACTGTGGGGGAATTGAACCCCCAGACGCTGGCTCCACAGCCAGATGCCTAAAGCACTGTGCTATTCAGTCAGGAACCTGGAGCAAGGGGAGGCCAGAATTTGATGGTGTGATTGAAACACAAATATGCATGCCTTGAACATATCCTTATGTGCTACATCTCAACAATTCTGTGGATAAGCACATAGCATATCCTGGCCATCATGCCAGTTTTGAAAATGGCCATGGAGCGACCTTACTGCAGCAATGTTTTGTCAGCATGATTATATGTTCTAGGTAGAGACAGTGGGGTGGACCTCCTCATACTAATTGTTTTTTGTGCATAATTGCAGCAGAAAGGTTCAGAAGTTCAGGTCCTATTGACAAGAGAGTAAATTTTATTTTTATGTATGCAACTACATTACATCAGCTGTAATTTAAGTGCACACTATAGCAGGGGGAATCGAACTGTCTCAGCTTTGGAGAAGCTGATTAATTGCACAGTTGCTGATTAATTCTGCTGCTGGATTTTTGCTTCAGAACAGAGTCCCCTGATGTTGCAGGATCTCTTTTCCCTTCCTTACCATGTAAAAGCTCTTATATTTCCTTTAGACATATAGGAACTTGTGTGGTCATCTTCCCAAATGAGCTTTCCCCCTTCTTTGTACATCTAAGGGTTCTTTCTGGAGTCGGTGAAGTAGTAGATGTACGAGATGGAGTTTGGAAGTTGCTACTGGGGCCACAGTAGGATTCTAATGCTGCCTCCTGCTTCTTATAGAGAGAAAGTAGGAGATCCTTCTTGATTACCCTCAGCCCTACACTTTCACTCCTCCAGTGTAAGTCAAAATGTGGCCCTTTGTTAGCCTTCTGGCAATAATAATGAGAGGGACTGCCCCCAAGCATGAGGTCATTGGGAATTCCTTGGTCCTCCTTGGTCCCTCTATAATTTTTTATTGAAACTGTATTTCTGCCCTTCACGTCTTTATCAAAAAAAAAAAGTGTGAAGTAAGATTCCTACATAAACACACTCAGAAACTTTCCTATGATCAAGAATTCTGATGAGGTAGGATTCTTGGCTACAGATCCCAGAAACCCTCAACCAGCAGGCAGTACGAGGGACTAATATCTTCCGCCTCCAATAAAGGAGACATTTCTCAGTGCACCCAGATGAATATGTGTAGAGTGTCACTAAAGAGCACACTTAGAATCACCTTTCAGTTGTTTATACCTAGTGAATAAAGGTCAGAAGCTTCCTGCTATCAGAAGAAAAGATTGTCCCGGAACTAACATTTGTAGCCCAGCTCATCTAGATGCACCTGGCCATTCTGTTATGGTTTTTATCCCTAAATTAGATTATGCTTCACTTTGGCCATTCTGCAAAGCTTTGCTGCTCCCTTTGTCCTCTCAACACAAAACCTCTGAACACAGGCCTGCAAGAACCATCATCTCTCTCTCCAGGCTGGATTTTAAATCATCCACAAAGTCAGCTCTAGATTCACTGCAAGGAGAATCAAGGCCGCAAAATCATCATCACCAGCATTATTATCATTTCAGCATCATCGTATGCACAGTAGTGCGTAGTAACTAAATAAAGAGGGCGTGGGAAGAAAAAATTCTTGGATCTGCACACTAACATAGTGAGTCTCTCTGAGCCTGTCAGAGAAGCTGGGAGCAATACCATCATGAGGCTAGACTCCATAACAAGGCTGGACTCTTAGCAAGGTCACTCAAGGCAGACTATTCACAGCTGAAGCATCCACCATAATCAGGAGTAACAGACATATCAGCAGAAGAGACTGAAGAGTTCTGATAGTGATGGAGGCAGAAAAACTTCTGGAGGGCAGCCACTGGCCGGCAGCGGCAGTTGAAGATGCTGCTGCTGAAGGATCTTTTGCAGATATTGGCAGTGACACTCGAGCTAACTTTTGTTGGTACTGCACAAAAGAAGGCAATGGTAAACCATTGCTGAATCTTTCTTACCTTGTAAACCCTATGATGAAATAGACCAAAATGAAATAAGAAGTAGTGCTGGAAGATGAGACTCCCAGGTCAGCATTTAGGGAAAGCAAAGGACAATTATAAATAGTGCTGTTGCTAAGGTGGCACTTAGATGTAAGTTGAAAGGACATCTGACATATACATGTGACAAACCCAGACCTACTGGGATATGCCACACGTTAACTAAGCTGCCACCAACCATTCCCTGTAAGAAGTCACACAGACCAGGGATGGATTTTTAACCAATAAAAGAATAAGGTTTATTTAAAACAACACACAGGGAAAATAAAATGATCAGGTGAATAAGATAAAGTAACGTGGCTTATTCTCATTCATACATGCATACAGTTTGGTTCACACAGAACCCTTAACTTGAAGCACAGACCCTGAACCTATCAGTTCTGGCTAACCAACAGACACCTGAACCTATCAGGTTGGTACTCTGACACACAGTAGTACCCTGTCTGACACACAGACTCCCACACCAGCTTCTTCTTCCCAGCTGCTGCTTCTTCACATCCCAGCGTCTGAACTTCTCCACACAGGCTTCACCTATATATACAGTACAGCCCCTCCTCCTGATGTCCCGCCTTCCACTCCCCATAGGATGGAACTTTCCCTCCAAACCCATGACAGACAGGTAACATCAGTGCTGTATGTAACACCTCCCCTCTTTATAAGTTGTTTTGTAGGGGGAAAGCTAAGGTGCTTTTTCCCAAAAAAACAACCTGGATAAAACACACAACAACAGTTATACATACCATATCATACTTACTTATACTTACATTCTAAGTTAACCATAGCAATTAGGCATTTAAACATTTACCATATACATTACATCAATTTACCTTTATTCATACAAACCAAATTCAAGAAAAACCAGGTACATTTAACCTTTTGTCATCAATATATATACATAGTCCATGTTTCTTTCGCCGTCTTCATTCTTCAGGTCTTCTTGACAAGGCGTCAGCAACACAGTTCACTGACCCTCTGACCACCTTCACTTCAAAGTCATAGTCCTGTAGGTTTAAAGCCCACCTCATAAGTTTGCTATTGTGGGTTTTCATTGTCTTTAACCATTGCAGTGGTGAATGGTCAGTGCACAGAACAAAATGTCTTCCCCAGATGTAAGGCTTGGCCTTCTGGATCGCGTAGACTATGGCCAAACACTCCTTCTCCACGGTTGCCAAATGTCTCTCACCTTTTTGAAGTTTCCTACTCAGGTAGGACACTGGATGCTGGTCACCATTCTCATCCTCCTGGCACAGAACTGCTCCTACCCCGCTGTTAGACGCATCGGTGTAGATGATGAACTCCCTGTCGAAGTCTGGAGCACGCAGCACTGGATAGTTGATGAGCGCCTGCTTCAACCTCTGGAACGCCTCCTCACAGTCGCTGGTCCACGGGATGCGGTCATCAGCCTTCTTCCTCGTCAGATCGGTCAGCGGAGCCGCAATCTCGCTAAACCTCGGGATGAACTTTCTGTAGTAGCCCACCAACCCAAGAAATGATTTGACTTTTTTCTTGGTGTTGGGTCTGGGCCAATCACGAACAGCTTCTATTTTGGCCTCCAGGGGTTTTATCACTCCTCCCCCTACCATGTGACCCAAGTATTTTCTTTCTGGACTACCCAGCTGCAGTTTGTTCACTTTGCAGGGCCTAGGCCACAGCACTTCCTCCCCTGGGTCAAAGTGCCTCTCCCTGCCTTCCTGGTCATCCCAAGCTTTCTTTCTGACCTTTTGAGCTTGCAGGGTCTCTGCTGCTAGCTCTAGGTTTCTCTTTAGGTCATTCCTTAAAGAGTCTATATCTGTCACAACATCTTGTGGGTCATCCTGGGTGATCTGCTCCCAATTTTGTTTGATCAAATCAAGGGGCCCTTTCACCCTTCTCCCAAATAAAAGTTCAAATGGACTGAACCCGGTACTGGCTTGTGGCACTGATCGATAAGCAAACAAAAGGGATTGCAGCTTCTGGTCCCAATTGTTTGGATTCTCTGCCAAGTAAGCCCTAATCATGCGCATTAGAGTCCCATTGAACTTCTCAGTTAACCCATTACTTTCAGGATGATAGGCAGTGGTTTCCTTGTGCTTAATTCCACAGATTTGCCATAAGCGTTTCATGAGCTTCGATGTAAATGATGCTCCCAAATCTGTGATTATTTCTGAGGCAAATCCCATCCTGGACATATACCCCACCAAGGCATCTGCCACTGTGTTAGTTTCAATGTTAGTCAAGGGTATGGCTTCAGGGTACCTTGTGGCATGGTCCACAATGGTGAGAATGAACCTGTTCCCCCTCTTTGTGGCCTTGGGCAAAGGTCCCACAATATCCACCCCTATGCATTTGAACGGAGTGTCAATCACAGGCAAAGGGCACAACTTTGCTTTGGTCCTGTCGCGGTTATTCCCCTGCCTTTGACACACATCACATTGTTTACAGAACTCCCTGATCTGCTTCCCTATGTCAGGCCAGTAGAAATTCTGTGTGATTCTCTGCTGTGTTTTGTTCACCCCTAAGGGTGCAGCAAACATGTCAGAGTGCCCCCTTTGTAAGATCATGGGGCGATACTTTTCAGGTACCACCAGCTGACTTCTGATCCCATCTCCCCCTGTTGAGATATTCCTCAGGGTCTCTCTATATAAAATCCCCTTTTTCTCCAGAAATGTCACTGGGTTTTCAGGTGTTAGCTGGGCGTCAGTCACCTGTTCAAAACACTTCTGGAGAGTGGCGTCTGCCTTTTGCTCTTGTCCAAATCTGCTGTCTGTGGTTAAGGTTTCCACCACAGCTTCTGAACTCCCCTCTGCTTCCGTCTCTGGCTCATCATTACCCCCTTGAACTGTCCCCGTGGTGGCTTGTGAACGTGTAATCACTAGCACCCGTTTCACATGTTCAGCCAGGTCATTTCCCACGAGCACGGCTGCTGGCAGAGTCGATGAAATCGCTAGCCGCCAAACTCCCCTCCAGCCTTGAAAGTTCACAGGTACCTCCGCGACTGGCAGTGAGATTATCTGCCCCTCAATCCCTGCCACCTTCATGCTCTCATTTGGGATTACATATTCCCTAGGAATAATATCTGGATGGCACAGGGTCACCTGAGAACAAGTGTCCCGCAGCCCCCGATACTGACGGTTAAGTATTCCTACGTCCACCCCTGCTGTCTCAAACAACTGAGAATCTGTTCTCACCAGCAGGCAGCGCCTGACTTCTACAAGAGGACCATTTTCCTCAGCCTGATCAGCAGATGTAGCTGTTCCAGATTGAGTCGCCATGGCAACAGGCTCCCTCAGTGACAATGAGCCTTGCTCTTTCTGGACACAGAACACAGCTTTTGGCTTGGTCCCACTCGAATCCTGAGGCACCATTCCTTTTAGCTGCTTTAATTTCTCACACTCTGAGATTAGATGGCCCTTTCCCTGACAGAAATAACATTTTCTGGTGTATTTTGATTCTCTCTCATCTTGTTTTGGTTTTCCCTCCAAAATCTGAGGTCTTGGTTTCATGTCTGAGGGCTTCCCTTCACCATGGGCCCCTCCCCCTTGCTGGCTTTTCCCTGGTCCCTGAGAGTACTTGCTGTAGGTTTCTTTGGGTTTTCCTACAGATTTCTCCTCACCTAAGGGCTTTCTTATCTGGTGAATAAAATCTGCGATCTCGGCGGCTTCTACCACAGATTTTGGTTTCCTTTCCCTCACCTGGAATTTCAATTCCCCATGCAGGACTGAATAGAACTGTTCCAGCGCTATCAAATCTTTGAGCTGCTGAAAGGTCTCTGTCCCCTCCTGAGATAGCCATTTCTCAAGCAGCCTCACCACTTGGGCCCCCACTTGGGTAAAAGTCTGCTCTGGTTTCTTTGTGAGGGACCTGAATCTTTGCCTCAGCTGTTCCGCATTTATCCCATGTCTTGCAAACACCAGTTTTTTAAACTCTGCAAAATCTTTCATCAGTTCCTCAGGCATCTCGGCATAGACTTCAGCCAGGCTACCACTGATTAAAGATCGCGTGATGGTCATCTTCTCAGTTTCCCTCACTGAGAAGTCCACAAACGCTCTTTCCACTAAGGAAAAGAACACCTCAGGACAATCTCCCTTGTGGTACACAGGGAATTTCTTCAGGTCAGCTTTAGACAATTGGCCTCCCTCAGAATCCCTATTGTTATTATTGTTCTGGTTCATCATTTCCAATTTTCTTAATTCAAATGCCATTTTCTCTCTCTCCAATCTTTCTGCTCTTTCCATTCTCTCTATTTCAAATTGCCTTTGTTTCTCTCTTTCCTCCATTCTTTCTCTCTCTAATCTTTCCTCCATTTCCCTCACCCTCAGTTCATGCTGTTGGGCTAGGAGCAATTTTCTGAGTTCTGGGTTCTGCTCTCCTGTGCTGTCACCCTGCACTGAGCCAAATTCATCCTCAGAACCTTGGTCTACCTGGGGGTCTTTCACTTCACCCATTTCTGCCATCTGGCTTCCAGTCAAGGGCATAATCCCCCCTCAGAACAGGCTGCTTTAAAAAGTCAAGCCTCAAAATAAAACGACCACTTTTTTTTTCTTTTGCCTCAGAACCAGCTTTCTCTATAGATTGCTGCTGTCCTTCAGCACTACTTGCAACAGTTGCGAGCTAGAGTCTACCCCCCTCTGCTGGGCCTCTCAGCAGACAAGCTAGCTCACTGCTATTTCACAGTTTTGCCTCAGCTTTTTCCCGCCAAAACAGGCTGCCTCAGAGCACCCTAATCTAGTCCCCAATCTGAGGTTACACGTTCTTCTACTAGTGCACCCCCCCGTGAGGTACACCTAGAAGATTACCTACGTGCTCTCAGATTGTCCCTGACTAGACCCCCCTTGCTCTGGGCACACTTGCCAAGGCTTTGCTGGACCGCTGGACAACTGGACCAGTCGTATCCCACACGCTGGACACCAATCAATGTGACAAACCCAGACCTACTGGGATATGCCACACGTTAACTAAGCTGCCACCAACCATTCCCTGTAAGAAGTCACACAGACCAGGGATGGATTTTTAACCAATAAAAGAATAAGGTTTATTTAAAACAACACACAGGGAAAATAAAATGATCAGGTGAATAAGATAAAGTAACGTGGCTTATTCTCATTCATACATGCATACAGTTTGGTTCACACAGAACCCTTAACTTGAAGCACAGACCCTGAACCTATCAGTTCTGGCTAACCAACAGACACCTGAACCTATCAGGTTGGTACTCTGACACACAGTAGTACCCTGTCTGACACACAGACTCCCACACCAGCTTCTTCTTCCCAGCTGCTGCTTCTTCACATCCCAGCGTCTGAACTTCTCCACACAGGCTTCACCTATATATACAGTACAGCCCCTCCTCCTGATGTCCCGCCTTCCACTCCCCATAGGATGGAACTTTCCCTCCAAACCCATGACAGACAGGTAACATCAGTGCTGTATGTAACAATACAGAAGTGAAAAGAAAGTCCCATGCTGCATAACACACACAAATGGAATATGGAACATGAGCCATATGAATCAATGTAAACGTGAAACCATAAAGCAAGAAATAGAATGTTTAAAGACTGCAGCGCTTGGTTCAAAATAGTTGCCAATAGCTCCTAATTTACTTTCTTAAAATTTAAAAATCAATGATTTTGCAAACATGTCAACTCACTTGAAGATTTTTAGCATTCTACTTCTAATGTCTGGGCTTAACGTTTTGGCCCACCTGCAAGCAATACTGGGAAATAAGTGCAATATAGCAACAACAGTGCAACATGGTTTCTTTCACCAACAAGCTGGCAAAAGAAAATAAGAATGATTGGTTGGCACTAGAGATGGGCGTGGATCACCAGTTTGGCAGTTCATGCTGGTTGGTTTAGCAGCCAAACAGATATTCGGTGGTTTCTAGCCCCACCTCCTCTAGCAGCATTCAGAGGCAGCACCCAGAGGAGGCAGGGCAGGTAAGGGGCGCTGCCTCTGAGTCGGCACCCACCAGAGGAGACAGGACTCAGAATGTGGAACACCTGTTCGGCCAGTAAATGAACCAACTTGAATCACTGAAACAGCAGTTCATGCCAATCTCTATGTGGCACCAATATGCACTTTAATGTTTTCCTAGAAAATTTAGCTTAATTCTTAATTAGTCAATGCTGTGGCAGGAAGGTCTACACACTTTGCTTGCCTGAAATGTTTGCCTGAGTTCTTTTTTTTTCCTGCATGACATTTCAAACTGTGTACAGAGTGGATTTCATGATTTCGCATCATTGTCATTCGGCTCTGTGAGCACAGCATTAAAAAGGGGGGGAGACAACTGTTTTTTAAAAAATTCCCTTAACCATGCTACAGAGACAGAAGTGTTTTTTATGAGAGCCATCTATCTATTTGATGCTGTAGGATGTTTGCAGCTAGTGAAACACAAAGATTTCAGTGTTTTCTGTTTTATGGAAATGCACGGAATTGTCATAAATCAGGAGGTTAAACAAGAGTGAACTTCTACAGAACCAATACTCACTGACTAACAACTTCTAATCATCAGAGTGATCAGTCAGCAGTGGATCAAAAGGCATGAGGTGCTACCCCTGAATCACATCTGGGCTTCAACATGCTATAAAACCACTAGGAAACATCCCAGTACTTTCATAAGGGATATTCTCAGAAGCCAAAGGAGGCTGCATCCCTATACTTATTTCACTGAATTTATTTCACTGAATGGAACTTGCATCTCAACAGTTATATGTAGCATAGGATGAGGAACATGAGGCCTTCCACGTATTATAGGACTATAAATTTCATTAATCCAAAAACACCAGGAAACACATTCTCCATCCCTGAGAGTGAAGGCTGGTGCTGACTCCCATTTCACTGGTTCAGTACTGAATCATGTCCCCCAAAATAGGTTCCACACCTTGGTAAGGGTCTTTGAAGTATGAAGTAAAACCTGGGTTCACCCCACAGCCAGGAATCAATATCAGCAACTCCACTAATGCCTGCCGTATAGAATTCAGTGTAGTTCCAAAACAGTCCTGCATTTGGAATACTTCGACATTTCTCAAATGATACCAGATATTTGCTCTATGCAGTATGTCTCAGTAGCATTAAGTTCACGGCATGGTTAGCTTCTTCCAGAGAATTCATCCACATAGTACCCTAGTCATTTCAACAACAGGTCCCCCCATGGAATCTGGTTTCTGAACATACTTCCATTTATGCATGAAGTCACCCATCTCATATATCATGCTCGTCTGTACAAAGAAGGGGCATTAAAGGATTATTCCTACATCACTGATATTATGGAGAAGAATTGTCCAGCAGTAACATTGCTGGGAAGCAACATGTGAACTAAAAGGGCAAAGGGATCAGGCCAGTAAACGTTGTGAACATAGATTCACCTAAGACTCGCCTCTGTGCTAAATGTGTTCTGGCTTTGTCCTGAAATAAATGCTCCAGTAGATATGGAACTTACACGTCTAAAGGGGCATTCCAAGAACAAAGGTATGTTTTAAAATGAAAGGAAAGGGGGGAAAATATGAGAACTTTACTGCACATCAAAAATATAGTCTCAGAAAAGAAAGCTATTTGAGCAACTCAATAGTGTCGTCCAGAGCACAGAGAGCTCATGATTAGACTGGAAGTTGGGGGTGGGGCATCTTGAACCACGAATGGAAATCTATATGATGCTCCTAATCTAAGGAACCTGAGGGTCTCCAGCTATCATGGGAAGAACCTGGCAAATTTATATTCCTCTACAAGTTTTCCTAGAAGCTCCCATCCTGGCTGCAAGACAGTGGAAACAATTGTCCAAAACATAACTTCTTCCAAATTCATTTTTATTCTTTTTTACAGATCCCATCATCCTTCACTATTGGATATGGTGGCTAGAGCTGATGAGAGATGCAGCCCCACGACGTCGACAGAGCCACACACTCCCTACCGTCGTATAACCCATCCCGTGCTATCCGGTGCGAAGCTCAAGACCCTGCAGTTAATCTCTTCTCCTAATGTGCTAAATACTAATTTCCTTGATGTCAGTCTATAAATAAAGTACCTCAGGGTGATGAGTTATGCCTTATGTTTGCTGAAAAGTGTCCAAACTATGAAATGTTTTTGGAGGGGGTTACTAAATGGATTAGCACAAGTGATATTTCAGGGCTAGCAGAATTATATCAGTGACAAACGTGGCAAAGCTGTCAGAAGTGAAATGGATTCACAGGTCAGCAGAACTGGCTGCAAAAGAAAAGACAGACTAACACAAAGTACAGTACAGAGTATTCAGGTCTGAGATGCTCCTTCGGTACAAGTTGCTATTTTTAAAAATCCGCAGCCACAGCTAAGCAAGCACAAAGGTTATTACCACAAATACAGTTTCATGCCACAAGAAACAAGGGTGGAATCTTCTTACACAAGAAGACCAGGCCCATCTTGAAGGAGCCAGAACCAACCAGACCATTAGGTAGACTGAGGCAGCTACCTCAGGCAGCAGATGCTGGATAAAGCTTGGGATACTTGCCCTCTTCTAGAAGAAGGAAAACTCTGACTTCAAACCTTCACTGCCTCGTGGCTATATCCAATGATGGAAAAGGCTTCAGGAGTTAACCTCGAGGCAAAATCCGGAGCCGGAGTCCGGAGACAGTTTGTGTCATTCTGTCAACTCCTGCGATGTCACTGAAACCAGTTGTATTGGCTCTTGCCTTTCCATTGGACTATTTCAGTGACGTGGAGAGGGGGGATTTGTTGGTTGGGTAACAGCCTATCCTCCATATTATTTTACCCAGGTTTTGTGCCCTGGAGAGGACACTCCAGCTTTGCGTACAGCATCAAAATACTAGATGCTGTTCCAAGTCCTCCATACAGAGCACGTTACCATAGTCTCTCGAGACTGAAGGATGCCTATGATGATGACTTGCCCTCTATCCTTCACCCAATAAGCTAGCTCACTTGTTGTTGCAGGGGTCACAGTTCCATCATTACTGCTGAAGTAGGAGTGAATTAACCCTCTAGTTGTTTCTACATGTGCAATACAAGGGGTCATGCCAATGTTCAGCAGCATTCCAGGCAGAAGGGAGCACTGGTGCATATTCTTCTAGAGGCACTGTATCTGCACTAACGGTTTAGTTACCATAGAAAAAACATGCTTCCCAGGCTTCTGGCAGCCATGGGAGTTTACCATTGTAGCATTCATGATATCAGAGTGAGAGGGATGTAAATTAGGTTGCCTAACAATGAAACAGATTTAAAGTCTAGGTACCTGTCTCTGGGGGGGAAATATCCTTATTGTGAAGATAAGAAGAAAGCACTTCTAATTGCATTCTGAATTTGGGCTGGTTTTCTTTTTTTAAAAAAAGAAGTCACAACTTGTGCAAAAGCAAAAACACTGAAGGTCTTAAGTAAGGCACGAAGATTTGTTGGTGGGAGAAGATTTTTGAATACAGTTCGCAAGCCAAATAAATTAGGTTGCAATGAGCTAGCTGCAAGATTTCAAGGTCTGTAACCACTTTTGCAAAAACTGAGAGCTGGTAATAAAAACAGCTCTCTTTTGGCAGTAAAAATGTCCTAACTGACAAGCCGGCAAAGCTGCCTGCTGGGTTTGAAGCTGTCACAATGTTAGCAAAATAGGGCATTTTAACGCAAGCCAGCATTTGAAGGAAAGAAAAAGATGCGAGGCAGTAGGGTGCGTTTTTCCCCCCTTCTCTCATTCCCTTCCCTTAAGTTGAGAATTTGACTTTGAAGGAGTAAAAGCTTCTTTATTTTGAATAATGACTTGATAAAAGCCCATTTCTGTCTACCTCCCGTCAGTTTCCCCAAGCAGCGGGGCCGAGCTACCCAGCCTGTCAGTTACAGAGGCTCTGTAAGAAGAAGAACAAAATCTCTTTCACTTCAAGATGATGCTTCTAAGCAGCTGCAGAAGAGCCGCTGGTTCCTGAAGCTTGGCACTACAGAAGGAGGGCTCCCCCTTTCCCGCTCTGAGTGAGAAAGGACAGCCAAAATTGGCGCTTCAGCCTTCACCAGGCTTGCTGTTGTGTGCTCCCCACTTTCCTAGCTGTGAGAAGTTCTAAGGCACATAATAGCCAGGTGTAGCTTCCAATTGAAGAAGAAAGCCTCTGAAACTGGTGCAGTTTTTTTGTTTCTCTGTATGTAGTCAATATGCAGGAACAAACAGCTGACACTCCTTCAAGGCAATGCATCCATTATCCCGGTGGTTCCCAAACTTGGTTCCCCAGATGTTCTTGGGGTACAACTCTCAGAAATCCTGGCCAGCACAGCAAGTGGTGAAGGCTCCTGGGATGTTTAGTCCAAGAACATCTGAGGACCCACTGGACTACCCAACATCAGATCCTTCACTGGCCTGTGCATCCTCAAGGTACTTCAGGACTGGCCCAAGAGATTTTAGTGCCTGAGGCAAACAAGATATTGCCCACTTCTGCTGTTTACTGCTAGCCACTAATCTCTCTTTTTCCCATTTAATCTCTTTAACATTTAGTTAAAGCAGATATTTGATGTGATGCCACAGAAGTAAATATTAGACCCCTCTCTATTCAATGTTACATGGCCATGAGGAGAATGAGAAAAGCTAAATGTGATGAGAGTGCCCTTCTTCAGCTAAACATTCCTACATGAGATGGGTAGAAGACTTGGATCGGTGGCAGCCATACAGTTAAGGAAAGGTGCAATCATGGTGCCATTATCGAGAAGGTCCTGCCACAGTCTTGGCATCCATGTAACCCCCAAAGGTGAAGGCACCCAGAGCTTCCACTGACAATCACAGGACATAAATAGGTTCAAGTACAAGAGGCTGGTTCTTGAAGAAGGTTGAAGGCTTGCCGATCACACCCAGAAAGATACACACATGCCATATATTTGAAACCTGCTGCCGCTTAAGGAAGGAGAACAGTGACAAATGAATTATCGCCCAAGAGAAAGACAGGGACAATGCTCTTATCATCCTTTTGCAGGATTTCCTTAAATGGCAGTAGATGATTAAAATATATATATATATATAATTTTTATAAAAAATTCATCCAATATACCTAAATCTTTAACATTCTCAGAAAGGTTTATCCTGGGGGCCATTTCGGCAGCAGTTCGTCGTTGGCATTAAATCTTTCCCAAGATTAATTTCACAGTGCATTCCATTAGGATTTTGAGTGAACGATTAATCACAAGACTAAGAGACTCTTAACCAATTGATAGTTTTATGGTTATGGTTATTATTAATCATCAAGTTTTATTTTCCTTTATTCTTTATAATAAAACATATCATTTTTCTCCACAAATGCTTCACACCTAGTTCATCATATTTGCAGTTCTATTGCTTCCATACTTAATGCAAAACTTACAAAGAATTTCATATGCAAATAATTAAGAACTCATTCAATTTGAGTGATGAAAGCAGGGGATGTGCACTCATGAAAAAAGTGCTATGAACTGATTGGAAAAGAAGCTGAACATCAAAAATGGATTCTGGATGCAAAGTGTGTTTTTAAAAATTGGTCCATAACCAAAACTTCTGATAGAGGGGCTATTAATCTGGAATATCCATATATGTTGTAGCTTCCACATATGTTGCAACTTCCTCTAAACATCCACAAAAACACATCTGATTTGTGAAAGCCCTAACAGGACTTTTGAGGTATGCAAGATATTTATCAAGTAATTTTTTTTTACTAGTACTATGCCACGGTGAGTCACCATGACCACAAAAGGTTTGAACCCACATCTCTATCAATCTATCTGCTTCATAAAAGAATCTCTTGACAATGAAGTAGTGCAATTATTTACACAGGGAAATCTCACTACTAGATGAACAAATTGCTTTAATTGTCTGTCTTAACAGACTTTCCCCTGTCTATGATTAACATCTTGGTTAAGAAATCTGGAAATATAAAAATGTTCCTTATTGATTTGTAATATTTTGAATGGTCCTCATAACAATACTACAGTACTCCATTTTAAACTTAGGATACTCCATGTGGACCAATGTATCTACCTTCCCATTTTGCACACCTTGAGGAATGCCAAATTTAGATAATGCGGAGCTTGTTCCCACAAGCTTGAAGTATATTTTCTACAAACTGAAGATGTGACTATTCTTTGAAGGTGTATCACCTTCAGCCACTAGGTAAGGCTCCCCAGTTTACCCCTTGAACCCTCCCTTTGCCCCCACCACCATCCTCAATTTTTAAAGAAAAAAAATAGGAGAGGCTCATCTTCAAAAGCTTCAAGGGGTACAGTTCTTCTCTGTGTAATGGGAAGGTGTGGAATTACGAAATACACAATCTATTGTTCACCTCAGGCAGTGAAATATATTGGGTTAGTTCTGGCTGTATAGTGCCTAACGCAAAGGTAGCATAAGGTCAGATCACATTTTCAGGCAAACCAGTATCTCCTCCTCTTACAGTGTTATCCCTCTAACCACACAAATCTTTCAGTGCTGCATGCCTGAGACATCAGGCACATATGCAAAGCTGTATGGTTACAAAATAAAAGCAAGCTGATTTGCCAAATTGAGGTTGGGTCCAGCTCATATTCCAATAAACAAATCCTCCCCCCCTTACCTTCTTAAAATGTACTGTTTCTACATGTGGAAGCGGCGGCGGCAAGGAGCTTGCATGTCTGGAAGAGAAAACCCAAATAGTAAGTCTTCCTTCTCTTTCCTCCCACAACGCCCCCCCAAAATATAGTAATCAACTAAAGAACTGACAGCTTCCTGGCTTTCAATCGTCAGCCTGAGCGTGGCCTGTCTCACTGTGCCTGAGGTACTCCTGGCAATGACAGTAATAGTGGTAGCAATAAATTGAACAGGTGACATTTGAAGATTTATACAGGAGCCTCTTTCCACTCTAATTTCGCAAGCATGGTCTGCATCTTCATAAATCAGGATAAAGCAACAGCCCACTGAAAATTAATAATAATAATAACTCAGATGATGATGATAATGATCGCACCATTTCTCTCTATTCCATGATAGCACCCCGAGAAGAAGAAAAAAATAAGCAAGCTTTTTTGTTGTTTCGAAAAGCTATGCGAATTAAGGTATATACACGTTTTCCTGCAGTTTCACAAAAGTGACTTAATATTCAGATCTACAGCTCCCCCGCTCCTCTGATATAGCACAAATTAGTTTAGCTATAACATTATTCTCCCTTTCTTTTCTTTTCTTTTTTTAAAGGCTCTTCTTCATTGTTTCAGGTTGTTAACCATGATGTCTTAGAAAATGAAGCATGTTTACTGTCATGGGGAGGGAGGGAGGGATGGCAGAGGGACTCATTTTGTCCTTTATGAATTTGGCAACAGAGACTTTTTTTTTTTTTGGAAAAAAAATACTAGTGTGGGATTGTTATCATGCACAAGCCTAAGCTGTCAGGCCTCATTACTTCCAAGACAAAAATTACAGAAGAATGTATTAAATGCTTGAACAGAAACACGCAGTGCACCATTTCCCTTCCGTGGTAATGGGATGACACCATCAGCCCGTTTGTTGAACTGCATGGGGCTTCCCTCCCCTCGCAGGCTGCGGTAAACAAGAATTCAAGAAAAGGCAAAACATTCAAACGACACTATTTGTTACAAAAGCACAGAGCGTGCCACTGCTGTTCCTACCAGTTCTGCATGGCTGTCATTGATAAATATAAGTTAAATAAATAAACAAACAAACCCAGTTTTTGAGAAAGAAGAGAAGGCAAGCAATAATTTTAACATTTTCTTTTAGCCACATATGAAAGGCAGGTGATGTTTCTCACCTTACCTTCAGTAGCCTGGAGCTGAATCTGGCTAGCAATAAGATGGCCACATGTCCTACTTTACAGACGATGATCCTCTCTTTGAAAGGCTGACAGACGACAACTCGTTGTTTCAAGATATTCTTTATGTGCTATCCCAGTGGTTCAGAACTGGGTGTTCTTGGACTGCAGTTCCCAGAAGCCTTCACTACCAGCTGTGCTGGCCAGGATAGCTGAGAGTTGCTGTCCAAGAGGACCTGGATTACCCAAGGTTGAGAACCAGTGGGCTATCCAATCAAAGTTTAGCTTAAAGAGACATAACCAATAAAGGAAAAGCAGAAGGCCTTGAAATTTCCCATCAAGGCCAGATAGTAGATTGAGCAGGCATACCTGTCCCCGGTTAGAATCTTCCCTGCGATGGTGAGGTGTGCTGTATTCCTATTTCAATTAGAATTTGTTATTATTAATTGCCAGCTATACTTGTGAATGAGCCCATGCAAGCTTTATAGATATCGGAATCTTCTTTTGTTCTATTTTTCAGTAATGGACTTTGGACTTTTTGGTCAAGTACAACTGGACACCCTAGTTAGTCAGCCAGACCACAGAACCACCATTATCAAGAAGTAACATGTAATTATGTGTTAGTAAATCTGGAAGAATAGATGGTATTCATGTCAGTATCCTGTGTAACCACAGAGTTGGCTTGCAGCAGTCTACTGTTCCTGTAAAAATCCATTTCTCTCCCAGGTACTGTGAGGATTACAAATACAGAGGGAACAGTGAAGCCTGGGCTAGGTGGCAGATGATATATTATAGTCCCTGCCACTCAAAAGATCCTGGGGTTTGCCCCTGTGAGACCTGGCTCAGCTACAATATAGAGATTTGACTAGCACAGGTACCTCATAACCAGAGTAGGGCAGCATCCAACCCCTGAAAAACTGTGGAGGAGACAGTTCTACCTGCTGAGTCAGCAATGATGGCTATAGTCTGACACGCAAGCTTTTTGACCAGAGATAGAGAAGTTAGTGAGATAGAACTGTTAATAAACTGTCTCAATAAGAGTTATCTTAATCTTTTTTTCTTAACCTTTGCCTATGCCATTTTCCATCTTCCATCCTGATGGTGAGCCATGGTGAATTGTCACAACATGTCACTCTTTGCAACTTCATGCATTGTTCATTTATTTGGTTCACCTGCGGATGAGCTTCCCATGGTATTAAAAAAAAAACCACCAGGTCACCTCACACACTTAATAATAAGCATACAACCCCTGTTGTCCCCTCCAATAAGACAGTTAACCTAAAATTCTTTTCTCCTGCCACCTGAAGAATTTCATAAAAATGGGGAGTGGGGCTCCGTACAGCATTGGATGGGAGCCATTGTAAGACTGGGTCACCAAATCCCATTTGGCCAAGCTTTCCAGAGGGATACTGTGCTTGATGTTACTAGAAATTGTTCACAGCCTTCAGAACCAATTACTCAGCACTGATCATCCACCAAGGTCTAAAGCTTGCTTGAAATGGATGTAAATAATTCATATTATAATTCATATAATAATTCCAGGGCTGAGAGGCTACTCCAGTAGTCAGGCCCATTCTCCATGGGAACCACACATTGCTTGCACCACACCTGATGAGGAAGCATTTGCCACTTCCACTACACACTCAGCCAAGTCACTGTTCACAGGAAATATGCAAAAGAAATACGCAAGAAACAACTAAAGGGTGATAAAAGTTATGGAAACCAAGCCCTGTGAGGAACAGCTGAAGAGGCTGGGTATGTTTAGCCTGGCCTGAGAGCTGATATGATAGCCAGCTTCAAATATTTGAAGAGCTGTCATTTGGAAGATGAAGCCAACTTGTTTTCTGTAGCTCCAGAGCATATGAGCCAAAGTAATGGATTCAAATTATGAAAAAGGAGATTTCACATAAACATTAGGAAGAATGTTTTGACAGTTCTCAACAATGAGCGGTTCATCAATGGAATCAAGTGCTTCAGAGGTTGGTTGATTCTCCTTTACTGGAGGTTTTTAACCAGAGGTGAGATGGCCACCTATCAGGAATGCTTCAGATGTGGATTTCCTCATTCAATAGGGAATTGGACTCAATGACCCTTCTGGTCTCTTCCATCTGTGTTATTCTGTGATTTCAAGAGATCCATCAGACATCTGCAATGCATTTCACAACCTGAAAAAAATAAAATATATGGCCATATGTGTGTCTTCAAACCACGGCTTGGACATTTTTTGCATGAGGGAGACGCATAATCAGAATACTTGGAGGATTCTCAGAATTGCAGTTTAAAACAATGCACATTTTCTGAGTTCTTCCTCAAGCTTGCCTTGTGCTTTATCCTCACACCTCACTGAGAGTTCTCTTGACAAATGGATTTATATTGTTCTTCTGGGTAGCTTCTTCTCTCCCTTTTGTGAATAAGGATTGTTGAAGCCAAAGGGTGGTTTGTTGACAGGCAATAATTTCTCTGTTTTCTAGTCCTTAGCTGAACCCCACAGACCTCTGGTGGCAAGACAAAGTTAATCTCTGTCTCTACTCACTGCTGTAAATGACACCCTGGGGAAAACGTTGCTAATTTGCCATTCCAGCACTGTATGGATATCTATTTCTTCTGCTTATTTTAATGCTACACTATTTATTTGTCATATGGGTAGCATTTGTTTTTCAGTTATAAAGTAATGTATAAGCAAGACATACATCTATAAAAGAGCTGTCTACCCATTATTAAAAGCTGGGCAGCATGTTGCAATCCATACCAAATGTCAGCTCTTCAAAAGAGTGGCTACAGGCAACTGAAGGGAAAAAAAGGGGGGGATGTCAAGTAGTTCATGGTATGAGATGAATTTAATTGTTTTCTACATGTTTATGGTACCCAAGAAGGTCTTAACCTTAACAAGCAAGCTGGCGGGAAAACATGTCTCTTTAAAGCCATCTGATCATAGCAACGTTTCTCCTATCACTCTTGAATCCTGTACCTTTCTCAATCATTTTGGGGGGGAAAACAAACCAAATTTGTCACACATGCATTAAACAAGTGCTGTGGCAGGGACTTCTTGGCTTCCAATTTGTTGATTTATCTGGTGCCTGCTTGACACTTTCAAGTGAGTGCATGATCAAGAATGGAGACCCTTCATCTCCCTCCTGGCAGAGGTGATGAACATGGTAGAGGAGCATTGGTTGCACTGCCTCTCTTGCCATGGTTCAGAGGGATGGTGGAGGGCTTATATGCCCTCTCTGTCCCAACCATAGCCTCCTTTCTTGGAGCTCAGCCCACCTACCTGCTCACCCTGTGGCTCTAGTGCAGGTACCAACGGCATAGGAATTTTTTACCTTGTCTTACCTGATTAGCCTACTGAACAAAAAGTGTTTGGATCAGTAGGAAATCCAGCCAAAAGATTAATAATATGCATGAGAAACCATGATAGATAGATAGATAGATAGATAGATAGATAGATAGATAGATAGATAGATAGATAGATAGATAGATAGATAGATAGATAGATAGATAGATAGATAGATAGATAGATAGATAGATAGATAGATAGATAGATAGATAGATAGGAAGAAGGACGGACGGACGGACGGACGGACGGACGGACGGACGGACGGACGGACGGACAGACAGATATGTGTATGTTACATACCGTCAAATTAGAATTAACTTATTAGAACCACAGCAGGGCTTTCAAAGTATGTGAGAAATTTAAGGAGTAGTTTCACCACTTACAAACCCTCAGTGAGTCTCCATAACCAAGCAGAAATTCAAACTCAGGTCTTCCAAGTCCTGGTCAGTCATTCTGGCTAGGCCGTCATGGTCAAGTACTGCAAGATTTGCTGCAGGTATAAAATAGATAAATTCCCATTGTTTTAAACTGATCACAAGACACAATTTGAATCTCTCTGGCTCATTTTGCTCTTGACATAGAGGTGGGGGGGGGGGTTCAACCACTGGGAACTTCTACTTTTTTCAGGCTGAAAAGTTTGAACAGACTTTTCCCCATGTGATCTGTTGTTTTGTTCTCCAAGGGGGGATGTGACTGTACTAAGCTGGGCATGATGTTTTGCATGCAGTCTTTCTCCCTAGTCACCCTGAAGCCATTTGTAAAGTTTTTTTAAAAACAAGCTACCAAGTTTAGCAGTAGGTCATCACTACATTGATATACTAATTTAGCATTAGATCATCTCTGCATGGACAAAACAAGATAAAAATCAATATAGCATCATAGAATAATTGAATTGGAATGGGCTTATTATAAGGCCATCAAGTCCAACCTCCTGCTCAGTGCAGGAATATGAAATAGAAACAACTCCAATGAACTACAAGAGATTACTGTGTTTTCATGGCATTCGTGTATGTGACTGTAAATTATGGAAAACTTAGGAAAACATTTCCCTAGTGGCATACAACAGCCCACTGGCTTCACAGCTGGAGATCCATGGATCAGCAGAGGGCAGGATAAAAGGAGGAGGCTGTGAGATGCGGCATGGATCAAACTGCATCCGATGGAGAGGCAATGTGCACAATGGCTGCAAAACAATCTGCAGTCCACCTGTGATCACAGAAGCATAAAACAGGGTACAAATCAAGCTGCAGCAAACTGAATCACTCTAGTTTGGCTTGTTAGTGTAGTCACAGCCTGTCTGCTACACCACACTGGGTGTCAGATAGATAGGTATACTATGAAAAGTTCGATATTTCAAAATCTTTTACTATTGAGAGAGAAAAACCTTTATGGCCCTTAAACTTACTAAGAGCATTAGAATAATCTTCTGTATTTGCTCAAATTTTTAAACTGTTACACTTTAGAAATCCATATTGATTCTTTAGTTTTAAGCTTTGAAAGAAGCAGTGTCACTCATAATCACGTTCAACTCAGCTTGACTTGGGGAGTCAACCATCCATTGATTCATAAAATCACAGACTCATAGAACAGTGAAGTTGGAAGGGGTCTATAAGGCAGAATACAAATCAAAGGATGTCTGCCGGGTGGTTATCTAAGTTTCTCTTGAAAGCCTCCAGTGTTGGAGCACTCACAACCTTGAGAGGTAATTATTTCCACTGTCGTACTGCTTCTAACAGTTAGGAAGTTTTTCCTGATACTCTACCAAAATCTAGCTTCCTGTAACTTGAACCCATTGTTGTATGTCCTACACTTTGAGATGATCAAGAACAGATCTTGCCCCTCCTCTATATGACAGCCTTTCAGGTATTTGATTCAGACCATTCACTTAAGTTCAGCATTATTGTCTCTTGTCAGCTCCTTGAAAATACAGGGGAAAAGAGAAACAATACCACTGGCTTCACCACGTAAGAGGTTATGGGGTATCCTCCTCCTCCTCCATACCTGTATTATTTTTACCTACCACATGATAAGACTTTTAAACAGCTACGCCATGTCTGAGATGGAAACTTTAATTTCCAAATATTCATTTCAACACATGGAAGAGTTACTCTCTTTTTTGAGAACTACTCCTAGGGTTCCCCAGCCATCATAGGCAGGGGCTGGTTCAATCTGTCTGCCTTCTTCCCAAAGTAGCAACTTTGGCAAGCAATACTTTCATATACATCAGTCTGAATCTTGTCTTTCTTGATCACACACACTTCAAGTGACATTTAGGCGTTAGACCTGTAAGTATGTCGGGTTCAAAGATCAATGGAAACACAGAAAAACTCTCGCCCTCACCCATCCCCACCACCCGTTGATCCCCTCCACACCTCCAGGCACTTTTTTAAAAATTACTTTTTATTTACAAATTTAAAAATTAACAAAAAAAAACACAAAAAACAATTACATAGCTAACATAAATTCATATCAAGACAATACAATAAAACACAATGTGCTCCTCCTCCACTTGGACCATGTGGCATTATAGTTAATTTTCTTACTCACATGGAGTCCACTTCCCCTTCCAGAACTGCATGATTCTTGTGAAGGTAAACAATCTTTCCCTTTTATTTATACATGATCAATAAATTCTCCCCACAGCTGTACTACTATTCTTAATTAACTAAGCTTTCTTTAAGATTACATGTCAGCTTATCATTAATGGCTATATTCCATATTTCTTTACATCATTCATTTAATTCAAAATCATATTTTACTTTCCAATGCCTTGCTATTGTTAATCCTCCCACTGTTAACAAATTGAATAATAATTCTTTTGTAGTCCATTTCCTTTGCTTCTTATCAATATCAATAAAAGTGCTATTTTAGGACATGGTATTTTAGAACAAGGCTTAATGCACACACTTGAGCCTTTTAAACATTTCAGGTGTTTAGTGTAGGAAGTAAGTTCTGCAAGATTAGGTAGCAGTTTAGTAACACAGGTTACATACAGAGAATGGTTCATTCACAGTCAACCTATCAAGGTGAGCATGAAAGTGAACTATTTGTGTCCTTCCAAAGACAGAGGGGACCTCATAGTTGTCCTCACGTCTTAGATTTCTGATCATCTGCTGGTGAGTGTTAGAACTTCATGCCCAGCATTATTCCTTATCTTCAATCACAAATTAACTGCCCTTCTCAGCAGTATTAACTTATGGAACAGTGCTTCATTTGAGCATTGTTTGGTTGAAAGAACTTGGCTTAATTTTGCTGCACTTGGATGATAACCCAATTAAAAAGAGAGAATAAATCTCAGTATGTTGTGGAGGAGGGAGAGAAATTGATTCACTTTAACCATACAGGCATTTTTAATTGAATTAAACCTTTCCCCCCCAACATCCTGAGACTTAATCTCTCATTTCACCTGGATTCCAGTGGATGTTCCAAGTTGCTTTTGACTTTAGTACTTGAACGATTCCTTTACACAACATTTGGAAGTCACTTTTGGGACTACATCTTCCAGAATCAAAGAACCTGGGGACAGGGGGCATTGGAATTGTCTGACCTGTACCCCAAAAACCATAATTTTCCCAAGTTCTGCTTATGCGTGTGCTGCTTTGAGGCAAGAGGCGATTGCTGTATCACCTTTGCCATAGACACAACATGTCTCTGTATAAGCTAGTCCTCAGATAAATACCATCAATGAAAACAGTTTGGTTCTGATGTTACTCCATTATATGTTGAGGCCTTCAGCCTTCCAGAGTTCTGTAATTAATAAACAGTCCTTGGTTTACCACAGCAATACACCCTGCATTCTACTGTTCTGACCACACAAGAGATTCTGCCACTCAACATAACTTCAGATCCCTAAGGAAGGCATTAGTGAACCGTTGGCACTCTACTTGACTGTATATTCTCTGTCTCATTTATTGGAAATGCCTTTGTGCATAGATATCCTGGTGCCTTTCCCTAGAGCTTTGTTTTCTGCATAAAACATACTGTTGTCAAGCCATAAAGGCCTACATAGTTCACTGCAGCCAGCAGGGGCCATTGATTCCTGCATTTATTCTGTCTGTATGCAAAACCAATTTCTCATGCAGCTTGTCACAGAAAGCTGGCATGTGTCACAGAGATGCTGTCCTAAGACTGTTGAAATGCATAAGCATTGTGTAGCGCTCTAAAGACGAAGTGATGTATTCCAAGCGCTCCTTGGCCAACTTGTTTGTTTTATTCGATGCATCTTTGTAATTGCCCAGAGTCGGCACTCACAGAAACGATGCATCAGAGGATACAAAATTGCTCTTCTATCAAAGTAAAGATAAACATGAATCTGATCAAACCCACATGGTCCAAATGATAAATTCCCGTTTCTCTCTTTCCCACAGAAGTCTTGTTAATGTATATTTCATTTTGGTTTACTGGCATTTAGAAGAAGAGTAGGAAAACTCAGCTGAGGGAAATTAATCATTAATCTGGTTTTCACTGGATATGGAGACATACCAATTAGACTACGGTAACATGGTCTATATGAGACTGCCACAAAAATGTGCAGAGAAACATTAGTTTGTGTAAAATGCAACCGTACATCATCCTGGCAGGAGTCTGTTGGAATATAATATAAATCCGAATGGAAATGTTAAAATTTTCAGCACTACTTTTCTATGGGTTGTGAGACAGAGAATCCCACGTCTTAGACAGTTCAGTCTTGGGAAATGTGGACTTCTTTGCACTGAAATAAAAATGTTTAGTAAACAAATGTTTCACCTCTCTCTCTCTCTCTCTCTCTCTCTCTCTCTCTCTCTCTCACACACACACACACACACACACACACACACACACACACACACACACACACACACACACACACACACACACACACACACACACACACACACACACACACAAACAAGACCACGGGGGCCCTGTCAAGGAGGTGGTGGGATTTCTGAGATGTACAACTGTTTATAGCACTGTGTGAAATTTTTTGATATTGTTCCCAAAGCCTCAAGGATGAAGGGGACCACTGAAGTGTGTTTCTTCCAGAAACGAGATGTTTCGATCAACAGGTCTCTGTAATTTGTTATTTTTTCCAGTTTTTTATTTTCAAATCTAGCATCCCCTGGAATTGCAATGCCAATGATCCAGACATTTCTCATTCTATTATTACTATGTATGGTGTGTTATGTTCAAGGTGTCTATCAGTTTGGATCTGGAAATCCCACAGGATCATGATTTCCTCATTTTCTGACACCTTCTCTACCTGATGTTCCCACAGGTCTTTGGAGGCTGGCAAGTTATATTTTTTGCGTAATGCCCAGTGCACTACTTTTGCCACTCTATCATGTATAATTTTGTAATCTGTTTGTGTAATCTTTGGACATTCACTGATGAGGTGTGACACAGCTTCATCTTTTCTTTACAGAGTTGACATTCGCTGTTGGATCTTAGCTTTCATCACATTGGTTTGGAGTCCTTGTTCTTGTGCTGCAAAAATCAAGCCTTCAGTTTCTTTCTTAAGGGTCCCCAGTTTCAGCCACGCCCATGATGAATTATGGTCATGCTTTCCATCAATATTTTTCAGGTGTTGTCCACGTAGTGCTTTATTTTTACAGCTGTTTAATTTATTTTCAAATTGTTGTTTCTTATATTGGATATTTGTTTCTGTTGTTTTTCAAAATATTCTCCTTTTTCTCTGCCTTAAGTAATTTTTCTCTGCTTGTACTGATATAATCATTTAGACTTCTTTTTTTCTCCTCTACTACCTGCTGTATTTGCAGTAATCTATGAACTCAGTTTTTAATGGTAAATATAATCTGTCCACATCACTTTTTGGATGTACTCTGTGATGCCTATCCATTGGTTTCCATGTTCTTCAATCCAATTCTTCTAATTCGTTTTGGGTCCAATGTATTATTCCGGCTGGGTATCTAATTACTGGAACTGCCAACGTGTTTATGTCTCTGATTGTATTTCCACCATTTAATTTTAAGATTTTCTGCAGTCTTTTGATATATTTTCTTTCTGTCAGTTCTTTAACTTTTGTGTGCAGGATGTTTTCTGCTTCTAGTATTCCAAGGTATTTATAATTTTCATCATTTGATAGTTTTATAATATTACCATTTTTAAGTCTATTCCATTGTTGTTGTTGTTGTTGTTGTTTGCCAACAATATGTTGGAATTTTCTTTGGTACCAAAATATGCCCAAATATATATACCATGCATGTTTGGGAGGATTTTTTTCTCCCTGAAATCATAGTGCATGAGGATTAAACAAAAAACAAAAACTATTCATTCAAAATCACATCAAAGAAATAAGCCGCATGCTATGCAACCAAAACAAAAGGGCGGAGGAACCAAGTGTTTTTTAAAAAAAAATTCAAAGCATATACATCAAAGTTAGTCAAAGGAAAAACTGTCATCATACTTGCCACCACCATTGCATTTTCACTTGCTTCTGCCCCATAGCATTAAGCTGAGCAGGCCTCTCAGTCCTGTGGGAGACTCATATTTTCAGCGCCTCTTTGTCTTGTGTGACAGTTACACTTTCCATCTGGAGGCCTCCTCAGTGACCCTGACAGTAAGAGGGCCTCTTTCTCCTTGACGTCTCAAAGCATTCAGTGGCAATGTAAAGATCAAGAGAGTCTTTGACACATGGAAGAGAACCTGTTTTACAGCCAAAGCATTCCTCTAATAAATTCTAGCAGCATATGACTTCACAGGATGGCATTAATCCCTCTTCATCATGAACCTGATCTAGAAAGATCCTTTTTTACAGCACTATGAGGTGGAAAATATTCCTTGATGCAGACAGGTACATCTGCTGAGGAGCAACTTTTTCCCCCTTTAGCTTTTGTTTTTGTCAAGGCCTATTATAGTCAGGGAGAAAGGTGAGGACTATGGGACAGCTGTGGGAAATGCTTTGTTTTGAGACTGTAACTCTCACAATCGGACCTTCCTAATTTGTGAAATAGCAGACCATACATACAGCCTAAGAATAGCTGTACTGGGTCCTCATAGACTGGCATCCTGGGATAGTTGTCAAAGCCCACCAGAGTACTAAAATAACATATCTCTAAACATTAATCCATCAGTAAAGAGAACCATCATCTGCTACTGTCACAAAGACTCCATTCATCCACTGGTCTCTGCTTGAAAGCTATAAAGACTGAGTTCAAAACAATTCTTGAGACTTCTGGGAGCACCTGAGACAAAATATATCATTTTCTGCTCCTGAAGCCTCTAAGAGTTCTAGTTTTGTTGCCTGACTCTTCTCACAAGAGGCATGGGGTGAACCGAATTCTAAACCTATGGCTCTTCAGCGATATACCTAATTCACTGAATTATCTAGAAGAGACTATTTTTTTAAAACATTTATTTCCAGAGACTAGTGTGGCAAATCCTTGGAGTAGAAAACTGGCCGCAAATCCCTCCAAAGTTCGCGATCCTAGTCTAGGAAGATTAGTGTTCTTCAGCCATCCACCATGCATGGATCAACCATCAGCTACACAAGCGAAATGATCCAGAATATCATATACCAAGCGGAATATGTCTGCATGTGTAACTGAATAGTAATGGTAGCAAAATTTAAGACGCAGTTATGGCGATAAACGTCTCACTTTCTTCCCTATTCAAATTTTTAAAGCCTCAAGTTCTTGAAGAAATTTGCTGATTTTGGTAAGTTCTTACACCGCTAAGTTAAAATTTTACTCAGTCCTAAAGAAATATCATGACCCATCTGTTCTTACTTTATGGACAGGGGTTATTCTAGCTTTCAGCGCTCCTTTCTAGCCAAATTGGGTGGGAAAGCATTCAGCAACAACTACAAACAGGATGATCAAATTTCTTTTTGGGGCTGATGGCAATTAAGAGCCACTGCCTCCTGGGTTTTGGGTTGGGACACTGGAAGTCAACTAGCTGGCTCCTGTTGAGACCTGGAACTGGTTTTGCTCCAAATCTATTCACACTGGCCACTCAGCTACTTAACAGTGTTACCCCATCCAGGTTTTGATTATTTTTTCTCAGTCCCAGCCTGCCATCATAATCCAAAAATATCCATATCTCAGTTTTCAAAGGGAAGCTAAATTACTCTGTTTTAATAGGAGTAACAGAAAGAAAACAAAAAGAAAATCAAAATCAATTGTGGCACCTTAAAGACTAAGCACTTTGTTTCACCATGAGCATTCATGAATTACAATCCTCTTCCTATGTGTGAAGCTTCATGAAAGTCCACAGAAGTTCAGAGTGAACTAAATCTGTTAGTCTACAAGGTCTCACATAAGTTTTTGTTTGTGTGTTTGGGAGGGAGGGAGAGATCTATCACACACACACATCTTCCAGTGATAAATAACAAGCAGATCAGTTGAATGTGAACTTTGTTTTAGATTCTGTCCAGAGTATGACCATTCAGAACCAAATAAAATCTATGTTTTCATAACCTTATGATAACCATATATTGTCTAGTGATACAAATAACTAATAACTTCCTAGGAGTCCTTTCTACATAAAACTCTGTAACTGGCAACACCAGTAGAAACTGGCAGATCTATTTCTGATCTGGATTCATTTGTCATGTGTCCAGTCATGCATTTTTACACACTTACAGTGCCCGTATCCTTGAACACTCAAAGGTCTGTGTGACTTTGAGATGGGACCCCACAAGTCTCTCCTCTGTCTGCACGTCACCACTAGCCTTTAATCCCCACATACATCCAGGCGTAACATCTTTTTTCTTCTTCTGAAAGAGACCACAACTCTCACAAATGTATATATGATACTTCAGAAACAAGATGTGCTCAATTCTGTTAGCATTTTCTTTTACTTTACTTTTATTAGACTTTAACCCCGCCCCCCTAGACAAAGTCTACTCGGGGCGGCTTACATAAATAATAAAACACAACAATATATTAGACATAATAAAATCCTACAAAGCTCAAATACTTAACACTTGTTTCTAAATGCATTGCTAAGATGGAATAGTTAAAAAACAGAAAAAAACAGTTAAGTAACTGGAGGGAAGGCCTGCCTAAAGAGCCAGGTTTTACGAAATGTGTCTTATGAAATGTGATATGGGGATTTCCATGTGGAAATGAAAATCCATCAAAAACTGTATTTTTCCCTAGTAGCAACTGAGGATATCCAGTGTGGTGAAGTGGATAGACTGATGAACTAGGGCTCTGGAAACCAGAATTCGAATCCCCTCACAGTCAGGGAAACTCACTAGGGGAATGGAACTGGTAAAACCACTCCTTAAATATATCACTAACCCTGAAAGTCTAATTAGGGTCACTATAAGTTGGTTTCGACTTGACAGCACATAGCAACAAATAGCAACTGAGGTTGGTGCACAAGTGATATGAGGGTATATAGCAACTTAATATGTACATAATAACAACATTAGTCTTAAACAAATATTCTTTCTCTCTGCAAGTAATTCCTAGTGCTTTGAAAATAGTTTGACAAGAAGAAACACTTCAGGAGGAAAATGTTTATTCCTGTACTGGCAACTCTCAAAGCACATTAACAAAATTATGCTATGTGAAAAAGTCTTAACAAGTTCTGTCTCATAGCAAGCACTGTAGAAAACTAACTTATTCTAAAACCTATCAAGAGAACTGGAAGGTATAATTTAAAAGTTCTGTTGTTATGAAATGAAAATGAAAACCTAGACAAATTAAAACCAATCAGTCAATAAATCTCCTTTGCAGTCTGGTTGACAATACCCTAAGCAGCTTAGAAGATTATTATCTGAAAACATCCAGTACACATTTAGTAACAGAATCCTGCCATATACTAAGAACACAAAAGGCAAACAGGGGAATCCATTCCAATTCTCCCACAGTTTCTGCAGACAAAAAAAAAAGGATTCACATGGAAGATGCATATGTTGATTTTCAACACAATACGTCCCCTCACATGTGAAGTGTAACTTTAAAACAAAGAGTAAACTGACAAAGGAGATCTTGGTACCATTTCTATCTATCTATCTATCTATCTATCTATCTATCTATCTATCTATCTATCTATCTATCTATCTATCTATCTATCTATCTATCTATCTATCTATCTATCTATCTATCTATCTATCTATCTATCTATCTATCTGCTTCTAGCTTTGAAAAGCCCACGATTCTAGGCCTGGAGATATCCAACAGTAGATCATGAGTCCTGATCTATCTTTCTGTTGCATGTTTGCATTAGCAGAATAACCTTACTACATTACATAGTTGTGAAGCTTTTCTTTCTTTCTTTCTTTCTTTCTTTCTTTCTTTCTTTCTTTCTTTCTTTCTTTCTTTCTTTCTTTCTTTCTTTCTTTCTTTCTTTCTTTCAGAAAGGAATCAATTTTTTCCCTTTTATTAGGACTACCCTCAGATAAATTTGCATTGGTTGAATTCCTTTTATTTAGTGTAGTAAATTGCAGTACAGTAAGCCCATTGAATTAGTGGGGATTTGGTGAGTCAGCTCCTCCATAAGTTTCACTGATTCTAATGGACCTACTCTAGTACAACTTATTTTATGAACTAGCAGGACCTCAGCCACCGTCTGAAGCTGCAACCTTATACAGCAAAAGTAGGCTAAGTGTGGCCTGGAGGGGCATGTATCTCAAAGCCATATTTATAACAAAAATATTTGATCTATTGTTCTTCTGGAGATAGTTCACCTTTTGAACAGCTACTAGGCCTCTCACTTACTGTTAACAAATGCCCATTAAATACATAATAAATAAAAGTGGACTTCCAACCTCTTTTGGTTCAATTCTTTTTGTTTCTGTCCTTTATGTTAATCCACACAACCACTAAAGCAGTATCCAACCTTGGGTCTCTAGATGTTCTTGGATTAAAACTCCCAGAAACCTTAACCACTAGCTGTACTGGCCAGGATTTCTGGGAGTTTTATTCCAAGAACATCTGGGGAACCAAGATTAGCAACCAATGCCCTAAAAGGATCTTGGGAACAAAAACTGGTTTCAAAGTTGCCCACATTTCCTTGCTATACATATTTCCTCAAAAGCAAGGCCCTCCAAACTCACTGGAATTGATTCCTGAAAAGACAAAGATAGGCTGTAGTGTTAATCTTGACGATCTTTTTCTTACTCTGTTCTTTATTTTTATTTACGTTTGTGCTGTAATGTCGTAAAATTACATTGTTGTTTTTATTGTAAGCCGCCTAGAGTGGTCTAATATGATCAGATAGGCGGGATAGAAATAAAATAAATAAATAAATAAATAAATATAAATAAATAAATCTATGTTGAAGCATTCATGTGACTGAATCTTCATAGCTTAATTCATATTAAAACTGCATTGAGGGCAGGGGCTAATCCTTCACTCTTAGCCCATCATTCCACTTAAATTCCCTTCAGTTCTTTCCTTTTCACAAAACTGTTTATCGTCTCCAACTCATCCTCCATCTGCAAGTGGTGAGAGACGAGAATGATTTCCATCTCATCTAACTCATAAAAAACAAACTAACAAAACCACAAATGAAAACCATGTAAAATCACAATGACACATTCTTTTTATGAGATTATTCTGAAACAATTGAGAACAAGCTGCTTCGAAAGGCATGAGAGCCAGTGTGTTATAAAGATTATCAGGATGGGGAAAAAAAGTGATTGAATAGGCCAGTCTCAACTAACGTCGCATTTTGCAACTCTGAAAACTGATTCTTGGAAGATGCATACCTCACCTTGAGAAGTCACACATTTTCAGTGGGGGAGGGCTGTGAAGTAGATTTTTAGCAGCAGTTCAATTAATTAAGAACCAGAGAGGGTGAAGTGAGACATAACATGTGCACAAAACTAGGTGCATGCTTTAAAATGTGAACCACTAAAATCTGTTTGGTATCTGTTACGTAACAGCCATTTGGCTAAGTTTATAAATACACTGTTTATTAAGAAAGCAAAAGCAAGGAAAGGAGCGTGGTAGGTGCTAGCAGGTCTCAATGTTTCTTCCTTCCTCTTGCATGTCTTTCTCCTTTTTTTCAGGAATATTTAGCAGACTTCATCAACCTGGTGCCCTGTACTTGTTTAGGATCACAGCTCTCATTAATTCCAACTTGCATGGGCAGTGGTCAAGTATGATAGACTCTGTAGTGAAAATAATGTTCAATAGCAGCTAGATGGTCAAGGCTGTTGTAAGATGTCCTCTTTAAAAACATGTAGCTTGAAATAGGCCTTCCTGAAATAACCTACAACCCACTTTCCTTTTTTTTTCTGTTGATGATATTGCTGTTCTATTTTAAGACTATAGCAGTGGTAGATGTAGGGTCTGGGGAGTTTTAGCAGATGACAGCTACCACCTCCCATCCATCAAGATTTCCTCGCGCTGATCCAGTGATTAACAGGGCATTGCCATGATGCCAATCATGATCATCTGTTTTTTGCCTCTCAACTCATCAATTTGTTTGCTGAATTATTTGAAGCCAGGATGCTTTTGAACCATCCAGGACACATATTGTGTTCTCAAACACAACTTTGGACTACGGTGGCCCTGTGTTTTATTTTGCACACAACAGTGCTCCATTTGAAAGATTGCCCAGTCTGATGGTAGACTGAGAAGGTGCATGGTTTACTCTGTCATTACAGAGTCAGCAAAATGCAATCCATCAGCCATGTGTGCTCACCAACACCCCCTATACATGTTGTTGCTATGTATCGTCAACTCACTTCTGACTTAACAGTGAATCCTTCAATGAGCAACATCCAAAATGTCCTATCACCAACATTCCTTCTCAGCTTTTGCAAAGTTAAAGCTGTGGCTTCCTTTCTAAAGTCAATCCAGCTCATATTTCATCTTCCTCCTGTCCTGCTCCCCTCAAATTTTCCTAGCATTATAAAGCCTCTAGCAAGCCTTGTCTTCTCGTGGTATGCCAAAAGGCCTGGAACACAAGTGAAATAACAAATACGCGCAACAGATGTTTCTAGGGCATGAAGGGGTATTTTACATCCTCAGAGTACAGAAGGAGACAGCTTAGAAGGATGATATGGTGGATGTAGAACAAGTGTGAACATCAAAGACCCTGCAGCTACACACACACACACACACACACACACACACACACACACACACACACACACACACAAGCCCCTAAGACATGGAAGTTACCATCGCCAGCTATTGTTTATCACAATCATTTAGAAACATGTATCATATGCATAGATTAGCATAATCAAATGTATGCGCATCTGGTTCTAGTTATGCTCCCCGCCACCGCCACCGCCTTTTATTGGGGCAATACCTCCTCTTTATTAGTCCATAACTGGCCACTCTATTTTGTATTTCATTCCAGCCAATGAAAAAGCAGTTTACTGTGCAGTGAAAGAAAAGGCTTTTCTGCCTGTTGTGCTGTCACTGATTCATTTCTGTCCTGCAGCACCTCAATCTGACAAACTTTTCACAACAAAAATAAAAATAGCAAATGTTAAACAGATGGGAAGTGATGTTGTGACCTAGAATTTTCAATAGGGCGTTGTCAAGCGAGAGCACCAGCAGCAAAATGTACCATTTGACTTTCTGCAGCAGCATTATGGATGTTGGCTATTTCTTCCCTTTTATGGTGGCTTTACTCATGTGGTTAAATGACAGATTTGGCGCTCAGGGTAAAATTGCCTGCAGTTTATTTTATTTTATTGTTTTGATGTGTCAGTGAACACAACTAGAATGACCTTGTAACAACACGCAAGTGACAAGAAGCCTGTTTACCTGATGATAAAATTTGGCTACTCTCCTGAAAATTTGCAGGAAAAAGCTCACTGGTCAAAATAAAAAAAAACCCTTAGGCTTGTAGAATGAAGGCTGTCAGAAGAGCTCTGATGCCAAAGGTCATTCTAGTTCAGCATCCTTCTTCCAAAAATGACCAATCCAGTGTCTTCAGAAGGCCTACGAGATGGGCATGAAAGGAACACTTTGCCTCCCACTCCACAAAGAACTGCCTCTCAATTAAAAATGGAAATACAAATGGCTAAATTCCTGATTCTTGTTGTCTTCACATGACGGGACACCAAGATGAAGAATTTCTAAGCCCCACAAGGCATATACGCAAGCTTGTGTGCTCACATACATCAAGCAAGCACAGAAGGGTTGGCTGGTTGTTTTGAAAATGATGCAAAGAAGCTGTCCAATGTGTCAGAATTTTTTTAAGCCCGAGAAACAAAGCACAAACAATCACTGCTTGTGCCAGGTACACATTTTATGCAAAACCATCACGTTGACAACAGCAGCAAATATCTTGCCCTCTCACAGGGTGAGGAGAAAAACTCTGCAATTCCTTACCCATGCCTGTAAGTATGAGACAAAGATTTACATCCCTATTCTGAGTATATCCACATAGTATTGTAACTAGCAGCCTGTGATAGACCGATCCTCTATATCAATTTGTCTTAAAGACACCTAAGCCATTGGCTAGTGATACATTCTTCAGCAATGCCTTTCATAAATTTCCCATAATTTATTTGAAAATGAGTTATTTTCTGTCTGTCCTACATCTACTGCTTATCAATTTCCCAAGAGCTTTCTGATAGCTTTTCACTGAACTATACAACCCTCTACTTCTGAACACCTTACAGAACATATTTCCAAATCTCTAGGAACGAACAGTCAAGTGCTCTTTTGAAACACTTGACTATAGCTATGCTGGGTATAAAAAATTTGGTGTTCCATCTGACCTCTCAATGGCGACCGAAGGACATTTGATCAACAACTGGCCTAAGACTCTAGAAAAATCCCAGAAGTAGAGCTTCATCTGAACAGTCTCTTCCTTATGCATTTTGGCATTTTTGTGTGTGTGTGTTTCAGGGTTTCCAGAGTCTTGAGAAAGTCCCATCATATCTCCTGTGTTTGTTTGACATTCTCAAAATGGATTAACATCTGCAGATGCAGAACCCTAACTGATACATTTAGTTCCCAAGACAACTATAATACCTGGTCATTGACACCTTCTATAATTTTCCTAGGAAAGGTGAAAACATTTTCAGCCTATGATAAAGTGTTTACTTCTCAGTGTTGTGTGAAACTAAAAAGTTCATTGTATCGTTATCAGCATCAGCATGCTACGAGGATTCTTCTTTCCAGATACTGAAAGCACAAGGATGTGAACATTTAGAGACGGGAGCATTTGTATTCATATACAAATACACCCACACAGGTGAAGAAAACGAAGGTCTGGTCCCATGGGGCCAGACGGTCCATCCACAATTCCGTCACTGCTGCAAGCTCCGGCATCCTTCCTATCACTCTGGAACTCACAATCGGCTCAGCACTCCTGGAAGGAGGTGGGACGACAAGTCTCTCTGCCAGGTTGAAGAGTGGCTCACAGATCACAAGCTCCAGATAGGAATGATCCCGGAGCTTGCGGAAATGGTGGAATTGTGAGTGGACCATCTGGCCCCATGGGGCTGGACCCTAGTTATCGCCACCTGTGTGGGGGTATTCGTATATGAATACCCCTATCTCTAGTAAGGAACAGACATAGTGGCTGAGATGAACTAATCAAAACACTGGTAGACTGTGCAAATCAGAACTGTGAAGCTCAGTTTCTCAGCACTGAACTCAACCATCTGAATTGGGCCCTACAGGCAAATGGCTACTCCAAAAATGAAGTCGCAAGAGCCATCAAACCAAGAAAACAACACCAAGCTGAAGAAGAAAAAACAGCCACCCACAAATAAAGTATATCTGCCATACATCAAAGGGGTCACTGACCGCATGGGGAAACTTTTGAAAAAACACGACCTACAAACAGTATTCAAGCCCAACACAAAAATACAACAAATGTTATGGTCAGCAAAGGACAGAAGGGACCCCCTCACCACTGCAGGAGTATACCGGATACCTTGCAGTTGTGGCCAGGTATATATAGCAACCACAAAACGAAGAATTCACACCAGAATCAAAGAACATGAGAGACACTGCAGACTAAAACAACCAGAAAAATCTGCAGTAGCTGAACATGCCCTAAAACAAACTGGACTTGAAATTCTATTTCAAAATACCGAAATACTGGACAACACCAGCAATCATTACGTCAGACTGCACAGGGAAGCCATTGAAATCCACAAGCACCAGCAAAACTTCAACAGAAAAGAGGAAAGTGTGAAGCTCAACAAAACTTGGCTCCCAGCTCTCAAAAATACAGCGTGGAAAAGGTCAACAAACTCTACCCAGCCACAAGGACAGGGGATCACTACACACAAAAGACCAGCTAATGACACCCATCAACCACAGTGACAGATAATCTCTCCTTCTTATCACAACAATACACCCACAAGAAGACACACTAATCACCCATCTACAGAAAAAGACAAAAGCTCATCTCACAGCCATAAATACTCCACTCCCAAGCCAACTACACCAGAGCACAGAGTGCTGTCCTCTGAAGATGCCAGCCTCAGAGACTGGTGAAATGTTAGGAAGAACAACCTTCAGAACACGGCCAAAGAGCCCGAAAAACCCACAACAACCATTAGATCCTCGCCGTGAAAGCCTTTGTGAATATATCTGAGAAAAGTTCAGAACTTTGAGTCTCAAGACCGGTATGTTTAGCTGACGCGTTCTTCCTTTTTATATGCCTTTATGCAACTGCTTTCCCACTTTCTTTAGAAGTTTTGCACATAACTTGAGAATGTGAAGAAAAACATAGGCACACACTTTTGTGACTCTGACAAGGCAGCTATGAAAATGAGGAGATGCTCCCTAATCAATTGTATCTGATGGGAAATACAATGGCATCTTTACAGTTCAAAAAAATGGCAGCATTATTCTTTTGGTTAAAATCATTATGTATTGTCCAATTCACTCTTTCTTATTAGCATCATAATCACCTGTATGTGAAATGTATTCTTTTCTTGGTTTGCCTTCTGATCTCAGATACCGATCCTTTCTTGTGGAACAATTTTTCTCATCAAGAGACCAATGAATAGGTATTGTGGCATCACACACTGCAAAATGGGGACTCGGTTCCGATTTTGAAAAGGGGGGGATTCTGCAATTCTTCTCAAAATCATGTTGTTACTTCACTCCACCCAAAAGCCAATTATGCCTCCTTTTGCACACACTTCTTAACCCTGAAAGAATTCAACAACACAAAGTTTTCTCAACCCCAGCCCCATATTCATGTCCTTCACCATGATGAAGCTGCCAGTTCTGACATTTCCTTCCTAGAGCTTCTTCATTCCTCGTAACCACTTCTGCTCCCTTTTAGGTAGGTCTTCCAGTGCAGCTTTTTTCATTTTAGTTAGAATAATAATTGCATGCTGTCAAGTCGATTTCAACTTATGCCGAACCTTTCCAGAGTTTCCTAGGCAGAGAATTCACAAAAGTGGTTTACTATTCCCTTCTTCTGGGGATATCCTGGGACTGTGCAGCTTGCCTGAGGCCACACAAGCTGGCTCTACTCACAGATTGGGAATCAAACTCCCAACCTCTGGCTTTGCAGCCAGATTCCTAAGCCACTGAGTTCTTCAGCTAGCTTGTTTTAGATATACAGTATATCACAGAAGTGAGTACACCCCCTCACATGCCATAAATATTTTAGTATATCTTTTCATGTGACAACACTGAAGAAATGACACTTGGCTACAATGTAAAGCAGTGAGTATACAGCTTGTATAACAGTGTAAATGTGCTGCCCCCTCAAAATAATGCAACACACAGCCATTGATGTCTAAACCACTGGCAACAAAAGTGAGTACACCCCTAAGTGACAATGTACAAATTGGGCACAAAGTGTCGATATTTTGTGTGGCCACCATTATTTTCCAGTGCTGCTTTAACCCTCTCGAGCAAAGAGTTCACCAGAGCTTCATAAGTTACCACTGGAGTCCTCTTCCACTCCTCCGTTACGACATCACAGAGCTGGTGGATGTTAGAGATTTTTCGCACCTCCACCTTCCGTTTTAGGATGCCCCACAGATGCTCAATAGCATTTAGAGACATGCTTGGCCAGTCCATCACCTTTATCCTCAGCTTCTTTAGCAAGGCAGTCGTCGTTTTGAAGGTGTGTTTGGGGTCGTTATCATGTTGGAATACTGCCCTGTGGCCCAGTCTCCAAAGGGAGGGGATCATGCTCTGCTTCAGTATGTCACAGTACATGTTGGCATTCACAGTTCCCTCATTGAACTGTAGGTCCCCATTGCTGGCAGCACTCATGCAACCCCAGACCATGACACTCCCACCACCATGCTTGACTGTAGGCATGAAACACTTGTCTTTGTACTCCTCACCTGGTTGCCGTCACACACGCTTGACACCATCTGAACCAAATAAGAGAGGGGGTTACATATTACATAATTTACATTATGGTAAGGATGTAACAAATGCTCTGGTTTTTTTTCTTCCCTAGTGAAAAGATTGTCTTGACATACTGAACCACCCGCTCAAATACAATTTTCAAATGCTAAGAGATTTTTTTTTCTCCTGCATCAAATATCAAAAAGAACAAGTCCCTGTTTTCCCAGCAGTGGCAAAACAAAACCAAAAAAGTTTGTGTGTGTAGAAACATCCACATTTTTATATTGCATATTTAAAAAGCACTCTGTGTGAAAAGCCCTATATGTGATGAAACATACAAGTTAAAAAGTAATTTTGTGATATTTTTGCAAACTAAGTCCCACTAAATACACTATATACACAAAATCACTCATGATCTTGTCTAGCACAGAGAAAACTTTTTAAACTTGTCATTCTCACCAGTACCTTCCAGTTTCAAAGACATTGCTCTAGGCCATCTCAATTTCAACATTAATTGCATGGCCATGTTTCCGTTATTCATTCAAACCAATTTCGAGGCCTGTCCGGATTTTGGAAGAGGTAGTCGTGTTAATCTGTGCCAGCATATCAGGCAAAATTCAAAGAAATAAAACAAAAGACAAAAAAACATGTAGTACTTTAAAGACTTTTATATTTTAATGTGAGCTTTTCTGGACAAGTCTACTTCATTAGACATACAGAAAAAAAAGATACTAGATTAAATACTATTTTCAAAAGGAAAATGTTGTATATATTCATTGGTTCTAAGAGTCTTGGGTGTGTGGTTACAACTCACATGCAATAATTTATGGCCTATGCTCCTAAAGGAATGTTTACAATAGAACTTAACACCAAACAAAGGCTATAAACTACTGCATGTGAGATGTAACCACACACTGGAGACTCTTAGAGCCAATGAATATACAGAATGTTTTACTTGTGAAACTGGTATTTCATTCAGTATTTCTTTCTTTCTCCCATATGTCTGACGAAGTTCACAAAAGCTCACATTAAAATACAGTAGTTACGTAGTCTTTAAGGTGCCACATGTTTTTATTTTGTTTGTTTTGTTTCTATATCTAGATTTTGTTTCTATGTCTAGATTTTGTTTCTATGTCTAGATTTTGCATTTCAGTTTTACAAATAAACAGGTCTAAAAATATACATGAGGGGATTGCACATTGAAATGTGTATATTACTAGAACACAAAAATATAAAGAAATAATATCATGCAAACAATCTGTATACTAGAAAAGAGACTATCTTTAAAGCACATATTAAGAGTAACACTCTTGTGAGCTGACCTTCAAAGATGCAAACTGAAGCAGAAACAAGACAGATTCTATCTGCTAAAACAAGCCGAAGGTGAGAAGAGTAAATAATTGGGGCCAGGAGGACTAACCTTGAGACATATGCCTAGTCCTACCTATGTAGATGTATTGTCACAGAGAGCTGGAATCCTCGTCATCCTTCTCTTAAAACTGTAGCCAGATACCCAAACCACTGAGCTATTTAGCACTAAAGGTCCACGTTGGACCATGCGCTCAATAGCAAATCCAAGTTTGCTCTGATGTAACATCTGAACAACTCAGAGTGGTGTACTGGATAGAGTAATGGACTAGGACTCAGGAGATGTAGGTTTGAGCCTCCACTCACTGGGGGTCTAGAAATGGTAAAGCCACTTCTTAAATATCTCACTTACCTTGAGGATTAAGTGTAGACTATGTCTAGATGGGCAGCATATAAATGCAATAAACAAACAAACAAACAAACAAACAAACTCGCTTATCTATTAGGATTACTATAAGTCATTTTGGACTTGATGGCACATAACATAACAACAGGTGAAATAGCTCTTTGTATATCATCACACAATGAACACAACTTTACACTCCCAGAACCATAACTGCCATTCTAATTGTTTTGTTTTAATTCTTCAATTTACAGTAGAAAATCTTCGTAGTCAAACTGCTATTTGGAACCCCTTTCTGGAGCGCATCAGATGCAGTGCATGGATTTTAAAAGGGGGTGAAATGGATAAAAGTTAAAATATTGTTTTATCACAAGCACGCCGACAAGTAAGAGGTGTGCCTCTGAGGAGTGAAATGCTAGGCAAGAGTGCCATCTGCAGGCAGAACATCACAACTCTGCCCTCTTGATAATGGTGCCTCTGAAAGTTAGAGCCAAAGGAGCATTCGGCATGGTGCATTTATGCGCATTTCATATGCTAATAGGAAGTTCATTAAAAATAAACACATACAAAAGCAAGGAAGAAAGCGCAGAATGACTTGCAGTAAGACTCAAAGACTCAGACCCCTTAATATACTCAATCTTTGGATGGAGTAACTGAAAGAGAGACTCATTATCGTTACCACACTGTGTTCTGCATACATATTTTATGAGGGCGCTTTTTGTGTGCACACTTCAGAGGTTTGCCCTGCATCCCATTTCTTTTGCCGTTCAGTTTAAGGGAAGGCAGTGCCCAGCTGGCAGTTGTTACAATCAGAAAAAAAAGGGGGGGAGCTATTAATGATAAACCCAGCCACCACCACCCACAGCAATGTATAATCAGTCTTTCTCATCACTGTATATATCAGGCAGCAACAAGAAACGTTCTCATCGAGTTGCAACAGTTGTATATGAAATGCCTCTGAAGCAACATACAAAATGAGAAATGAAAAGCCCTTTTCAAGCATTCTTTCATGAGAATATTCAAGACTAGTTCTGCCCTCTTGATGGCAACCAATCTGCCATCAATGGTTCCAAGCCAAAATGGAATGCCTTGATTCTGAAATGCCTCTCTCTCTCTCTCTCTCTCTCTCTCTTCTACCTTCACCCCTTCTTGTCCATATTCTTCCATCCTCCTTCCCTTCCTCTTCCCATTTTGCATGTCCCTTGTGCTACTGCCTCCTTCTGGTTGTTTGCTCATGCAGGAAAAGTGGAAACGCAGGATTTCCTGACTTCAGGAGGTGGCAGGTTAGATGACATTATGAGCAATTTCTATCCATCATGAATACTTTTCTCTTGCTACAATAAGGCTTTGCAGCCAGCGTCATTCTCTCTTCACCCACTGCCATACAACTTTATTTGCTAAAAACAGTTTTAGACAGCCTTCCTTCACAAAGCACCTTATAATACAGAAGCAATTCACAGTCACGTCATTTGTGAAATTGAGTGGCAAAAAATACAGAGGCACTTTATATTCTGAAAGCAGTTTTAAAATGAACAAAGATTTTTAACTGAAGCCGTTACAGTCAAAAACGTTTACGCATAAACTTAAAGAAAAGGTGGCTGACAAAGACTTATATTTTTCTTGCAGACAATTTGAGGTTCCATTGATAAACCTGTTACAGACGCCAAAATCACTATTAATTGGACAAAACAGGGTTATCCAGTTCTTCATTCAATTTATTTGACAGCAATGTTGACAAATAAAATGGAGGGTTATGTGGGCAAAGAAGGGACATGGCACTGAAAGAAAACAACAAGTAGGACAGAAACGGGCGCCGTGCCTGTCTAAGTCTAACTTCATGAAGCCTTTGGCCTAATTTCAAACATACTCTGCCTGCCATCACTTCAGACCTCTGGCAAAATCAATCCATCTTTCTCCCAGATGCCCATTAGGCAGGGAAGTGCCAGCTTTGTGCTTAAACTATGTAAATTAGAGTTTTAGGGCCTTGGACTAGGAAGGACCTCTAAACATATATTTTGAAAAAGAACAGTATTCATAATATTATGGTCCTATTGAAAGGTCTGTATAATATTTTGGTACTCTTAAGCCTGACACAGTTCAGGGACACAGAACATTTCATAGAATAGTCGTAGGGCTGGAAGGGACCTTGGAGTTTTCTAATCCAACCTCCTGCCAAAGGCAGGAGACCTCATACCATCCCAGACCTCATACCATCCGAGACAGATGGCTGTCCAATCTTTTCTTGAAAACCTCCAGCAATGGGGCACCCACAACATTGGGAGGCAAGCTGTTCCACTACTTAATGGTTCTCACCGTCAGGAAATTCCTCCTTATTTCCAGGTTGGATCCCCCTCTGATGCGTTTCCACCCATTGGTTCTTGTCCTACCCTCAGGCACAATGGAGAATAAATAGATGCCTTCTTCCCTGTGGCAACCCTTCAGATATTGGAAGACTCCCATCATGTCTCCCCTCAGTCTTCTTAATCTTCTCTGTCTTAAAGGCCAGCCCGGAGGGAGGGAAACTGAGATAGAGACAAAGGTTAATTTGTACTGGTTAATTTGTTTGGCTTTATTGAATGCACTGAATGTGCACCAATTGTATTTTTAAAATTACTTTTTTTCTAGAATTGCTCCAGGGCTATTATAGCTACATGCAGGGGGCCACATGCAGGGGCCACATGCAGCCTGTCAGACACACTTTGCACCTCCTAATCTAAGAGAAGGTGACACCGGTGTTTTCACAGACAGCATCCAGTTCAGGTGAATCTAATTCTCCAGGGAGTGCAACCCCATCCAAGCTCACTTGGATGCTAAAGTGTTCAAAACAGCCAACTTTCCTACTCCTGAGGCCTCTTTGTACAAAACTGCAACTTGTTCTCTTTTATCCACTACAAAAAGGCTTCCAGAACCCAGTTCAAGAGCGCGTAGCCTCTCTGGGATGAGCGGAAGAAAACACCAAACAGGGCTGCATATTATTCATTGGCTGCTGACACTGCAGTCCAAACCTCAAGATTATTTCTTCTTTCAAGCACACAGAGCTTCTTAAACAGTTCTTTGGACTCTGCCCTATAACCCAGTGAGCTTCCCGGGGCATTGCTAGGGTGGACAGAAAAAAAGCATAGCCCAAGGTTCAAAGCCTGAGGGATGCAGAGAAAAAAAGTTTTATAGGGTTTTTAACGAGATGAGACATTTGTTTGTGGTTTTAGTACCTGCTGTCAGTTGCAGAATGGGTTTTTCGGCTGGCACATGAAGAATGATAATAAACTTCACAGCTGCTCATTAACCCTTCACTTTTTTGATATGGGCGTAAAACCAAGTACTCGGAACATTCAGTGGAATTGCATCTTATGCATAAAAACTGATCTAGCAAGAGGGATCTGTGTGTATAACTAAACTTCTGTATGCACTGTGCATATGGATTCTGATAGTGATACTCTGTGCCCTCCACACCACATTTCATTTTAATCATTCTGGACAGCCGGAATGCCCATCTTCATATTTAGATGGCCAGCTGTTATATATTATCTAATTGCCAATAACCATTGTTCAGCTACTGAGAAGCTATGTAGTGTAGTAGATGGAGTATTAGATCAAGACTAGGTTAACTACATTGCTAAGTCATAAAACTCACTTAATGACCTTCAGCTATCACTCATTCTCTCAGAATTGACTTACAGTGGACCCTCTACTTATAGAATTAATCCGTATTGGAACGGTGGCTGCAGGTTGAAAAGTCTGTAGGTCGAGTCTCCATTGACCTACAATGCATTGAAAACCGATTAATCCCGTAACCAGCCATTTTTGTTCCATTTTGGGTTTTTTCTGGTCTGTAGGTCGATTCTTCGGCTACATTTTGCAGCCAGAGAAGTCTGTAACTCAAAAAGTCTGTAAGTCGAGCCATCTGTAAGTCGACGGTCCACTATATGTCACTGGTCTACTGTAAGGATGAAATAGGGAAGAAGAAAGACATAGCAATCGATTTGAGCTCATTTGAGGGAAGGGAGGGTAGAAATATAATTAAGAAATACACAAATAAATTAATACATACTAAGCAAGTCTAAACAGGAAGTTTCAACTCATTTAAGGTTCTCTGCATGCTTGCCCTTACGTGCTGGCTTTTCTCCCAGCAATCCCATCCTTCATGCACTGAGCAAAACTAGCTGAGGAGGATTTCTACATATGTTCACCTGCATGAACATAGAAGCTGCTTCAGACTTGTTGCGGAGTTTTGAATTTCTGATTAAAATTCCTTTTTGCTACACAGTAGAAGTACAGAAGGACTTAGATGGGGAAAAACACCTTTAAGTTTCCCAGATCATTCATTCCTTTCTCTTTAACTGGCACTTAAGGTCTCGATAACTCATTCTGAGACATTTGTAGTAGAAAGGATAAAAACATTTCATTACTTAAGAGTTCTGAACAGAACAACAGCAAACTAACAAACTGACTGCTGCTTCCAACCGCCTAAATAGAGGGAAAGGAAAGCTCAGCAGAGAGGAGGGGCTCTCTTTGAATTCGGAGGCTGGGGGAGAATGATTGGTTAGTGCTGGATAGATGGAAAATCACCCTAGCCAGAAAAGTCCCTCTTAGCCAAACTTGCTAAAGGTTGCCTGCAAAGTTGCCAAAAATTCCAAGGTTTTCTTGTTCAACATGAGAAAGTGAGGGATAACACAGGAACAGAGATTGGAAAGGTTACTTTTTTCAACTACCATTTCCAGAATCCACAAGATTATGCTCAGATTCTGGAATTACCCTGGGAGATTCTGGGCGTCTTCATCCAAACTTCTCCTTGCTCTGAACCAGAGGGCTCTGCATACCTGACATGACTTTAAATTTGTCATTTTCTACATGAGTTGATATTCTCCGCTCAGGGGTAGTGTCTTAAGAGGGCTAGTGACTGTCATTTCCTGGGGATCATCTCTCATTTTTAACCATACATATTCCAGCACATCGGTCAGTTTAGTCTGTGTTTCAGTTGGCCACCTGCCAAAGCAAGGCTCAACTCTGCTCTTCAGCAAAGGCTGAAATTCTTTTTTTTAACTAAATAGAACCTGCTACAATGAAAAACTACAAACTCATACTATCTGTATTCCCTACTCTTTTTGCCTGCCTGTCTGCCTAATCATCTTCCAGCCAGTCGACTTGTTACTTCTCATCTGTTTACTCTTATTCTTTTCTCACTGGGAGAACCACTCAGTTCTTGCTGGGCTGCTTTCAGAGAAAATCCTTTTTATTTTTCAAAACAACGCCCAGTAGTTCCGCGATCTTGATATTCAGCAAAGAATCCAAATGGCCTCCCTCCTGTTTTCCAGTGGCCTTTTCAGTTGCCAGTTGTCTCAGCACAGACCACTGATCTCCCTGTTAGAAGTGATTAGATGCAAAGAGGAAGGAAGTCCACCCTTCTCAAAGGATGCAGAACCTTTCAACATCATATATATTCATGGCATATCTGCATCTTTATCACACTGCCATTGCTCTTGCTGAAAATCACATTGATCTAAAGCATCTGAATCAAAAGAAATGTTTGCTTGGAGAACAAAGATGTGCTGTGCCAAATGGCGATGTCTCCCTGGAGAAGCAGAAAAATCACATAATTCAGATGAAGCTATGGACTCTTAAACTGTATCATCATAACATGAGTTTTTAATGAAATTATCTCAACAAGAAAAATAAATAGAACTTTAAGTATCAACTGAGGTTAACATTCTCAATGAAAAGGCAGGCTTTGAATGTTGCAGGAGGACAGCTCTTATACCAGCTTGGCCCGCATCTAAAATTTCCTTTTGCTTAACTTTGGAAAGGTGGCCTAGAACCAGCGGCAGATGGTCCTCCTCTGTGTTGTGTTTGGCCTGAATGCCCTGTGCATATTTTAAACCTTCTGCCATCCAGAAGATGGAAGAAATTGGAAACCTGTTTCAAATTATCCAGATATTATAAACCATTTTTGGTAATTAAAAAGACTTGTGTTTGAAGAACGCAGGGTGCCCTGCTGCCAGCACAGGGAAATTGGATAGGCTGGGATCCAATAAGATGCAACAAGAACAGAATTACATTCATTGCCACTGGCTAAAGGCTGATAAGAAGACAGAGCAAGCCTAAAGTTAAAGCTGTATACACCAGAAGTCCTATCGTGTGATGAAGTATGTACATAAATTAGAGCTGCACGTTGCTTAATACAGTTGTGATATTTTCATTTGAGAGGCTGTAATTTTTGTCAGGATGGCAGAAAAACAGAGCATTTGGCAAAAGAAGGTCCACCTTTCGCTTACTCTACAAAGGATTGATGTCTAAATTCATTGGATAAAATGGTATTATTAAGGACAGTCGGGAAAGGGCTGAACAAGCATTACTACAGATTATTTATACTGTGCCATCCCTAATGCCTTTTAGCAAGGATGTGCCAGATGTGGCTCTCCAGATGTTGATGGACTGTTAAAAAAACCCATCCTTCATCACTGGATCTGTTGACTACAACAAGAACTTAGAAACATTATGTGCACAGGTAGAATTTAGGTGACCAGGAGTAGCCAGACCCTGGAAAAGAGAAAAGCTCTATTTGCCCTAATGGACCAACCATAACTGGTTTCCACCATGTGGCATCTTGACCAGCAAAGCACCACGTTACTAAGTGATTTGATATTACCTACATGCTCTTCTCATGAATAATATCATAGGGGGTAAGACTGGGTAGAGTGTTAAGCTGAAGTAGAAGATATGCAGGACTTCCATGTAGACTAGTGGAGGTAATGGGAGATTTCTAACAGTGATGTGAAGATGGACAGAGAGCATGAGTAGTTTTTGGCTAGTATGAACTATTGGGAGCAAGGTAGAACTACTGTCATGCCTCGCCTTGCTGAGTCAGCTGCAGAGGAGGAAGAAGATGTCATGCAGCCTGTGTAGGCTGCTACAGAAGGGGAATTCAGTGCCCCAGTGATCAGCATTGTTCTAGAAACTTTTACAAGCAGCACAATCACCAGAAAGTATCAGAAGATAATATGAATGTAATAGGTAGGCATGTGCAGATTTGTGCAGGTAGCACTTCCTAGAACTGGACTACAAATTTTTAGAAGTCTCCAAGAATTTCCCAGGCAGAATTCTAGGAACTCCAATCCAAAACCACGAATCTACACACCTTTTCTTCGCAGTTATCTCAGCATTTCACTCTGCTGGACCCACCACTGCCATCTTCTCGTTTCACACATACATATACATATCAGTTTCAACACAGAGAAGGGAGGTCAGCATGAGGCAGGACAAGCAGCTGTGCTTGTGCTAAAGCACCATCCTGCTCACACACATGCGTGCACACAAACACACACACTTCTTATGTCCACGTACTTTCATTTTCATTCACTTGCTCTGCCTCATGCATGCATATATGTCCAAGTGACTCACAAAAGACGATATGTACCTTCTTTCTCATGGCCATGCCTGCCAGTGTGTGCATGCAGAGTGCAGGACTGAGGGGTTTTTGTTTTGTTTTGTTTTGTTTTGTTTTTGAGACCTGCAATTCCCAGCATTCTGCTTGGAATTCTTGAAAATTTAGGGAGGTTCTGTGCAGTTCCAGGAGGTTCTGTCTCATCTGCACATGCCTAACATAGGTTTATGGCCTGTTTCTCCTAAGGAGAGGATCCAATGAAAGGATTAGAGCAAGCATGCAGGCAGCATTCCAAGCTTTCTGAGTGCAAGCTGGAAACAGCTGTTCACCAGGGAGGCTGACTAGGAGCTCTAAATTCTCTGTGTGCTGCCAGCAGAGTCTATGTGGGAGACAATATGGAAATTCACCTTTTGTCTGCTATTCCATGCTCACTGATCTTGCCTTTGCCTGCCCCCTGTTGTGGAGGTGGTTGATCTATCCAGACTGAACAGCTAGCACCATAGACTGTACTGACCTCCAGCTTTGTGAATAAGGATTAGCTTAAGAGGCAGCACTCCCAGAGCTTGCTCCCTGACGCATCACAATTGAATGGGGTAATGGGAACTCAGTATAGTAGGAGGCTGGCTGGTTGAATGCTAAGTCTTGGCTTTCTCCCAAGATGGATACTGTTGTATCTCTTTTTAATCATACTTTGTTTTTTAATTAACTAAAGATCATTACAGTAATGGATTAAAGCAGTCATTAAAAACACCAGGACAGTGAATTAGTCTTGTCAAATATTTGAAGCAGAAAGAATTTTATTTTATTTAAAATATTTTTACCCTTACTTTCGCCTTAAAAAGGTGGCTTGCATCATTAAAAGACAATATTTAGAGCTAAAAACAGTAAGTAAACAAATATTTAAAAGGAGCAAGCAATACCACAACAAAAAGTGGTAAACAAAAGCAACACCAAACACATATTCAATGCAGTCAGGCCCAACCTGCCATTTAAAAACCCCATTCAGGCAGCTAGTCACTGAGGGAATGCTTGCTTGAAGTGAAAGGCGTTTGCCTTCTTGCAGAAGGACAGCAAAGATGGGGCCAGCCTGGCTTCCTGTGGGAGGGAGTTCCAAAGTCTAAAGCAGCAGCAGAGAACTCTCTCTCTCTCTCATGTCCCCACCAACTTTCCTCTTTTCACAAATTTATAAATACTCTCCTAAGGGATGCAAGCACTCTTTTAGATATAAGGGAGTATCTAGGCTAAGTAGATGTATTGCTGTAGTGCTATGCTGCTTACTAAATTAAACAAAGAAAAAGGGAAGTTGCCATGCCCTGTGGAATGGCAGCCACACCAAAAGATGGAGAAAGGAGGCGGAGGAGAAGACATCAGTAATTCAAAAGGGGAGAAACTGGAGTAATCTGAAGTGCTGTATGGATCCTTCTGAAAGGAGAAGAAATATCTTCCACATGAATGGAAGAATCACTCAAGTGCAAGATAAAATAGATTGCACTAAAAATTAGAGCCTTTTAAACGTTATTTAGGTGACGCCAAATTCCGTTGTCTAGCTGAGCCCTCAGACACAAGTAGAATAGTATCTATTTATTTTGATGTTTAAGGAGTTTTTATGCCAGGAAACATGTTGCATATTGTATTATAATTTTGAGCTGAAATACAAATGCAAGAGTAAGCAATACCTTTATAGACCACTAAAATCATCATACAATATATGAGCTTTCATGAATCAAGGCCTCTTTGTCAGGCTTGTACTTAAAAGTCCACAAGTTCATGATGGCATGATGGATTTTGCCAAGAAAGTTACTCTTAGATGTAAAGTCCAAAAGTTCTTGACAAGATGGATTTCGCCAGGCACGTCTTTCTCAGATGTCAGTCAGGAAAGATACAGGCAGTATTTGAGTTGTTTAAAAGTTACAGCTGAGGATGGAATCTCACGCTCAGTTCTTCAAGCAAAGAATCACAGGCCATTCTTTAAAGTGATTCCCATGGAAGCACATGTCAGTGTTTTTACAATTTACAGTTCCTTGCAACTCAAGCTGCATGGTTACAGCAATTTGATAACACTTTGAATTGCCAGAACATCATCCTACTGAATCTTTGTACTGTATTTTTAGTGTTGTAAAGTACTTTGTACTGGCGGCAAGAAAGCTCTAGTATTTATTTATTTATTTATTTATTTATTTATTTATTTAGTTAGTTAGTTAGTTAGTTAGTTAGTTAGTTAGTTAGTTAGTTAGTTAGTTAGTTAGTTAGTTAGTTAGTTAGTTAGTTAGTTATTAGATTTATACCCTGCACCATCTGGCAGCCAGGCCACTCTGGGCAGCTAACAACAACAAGACAAACAACACAATATTAAAACACAGTAAGAATACAATAATACAAACATTCAACAATGTACACTCCCTTGGAGTACATCAGAGAATTCCAAGTACCCTACCAAAGCAGAAATCCCGTAATTATGTAGAATAGAGCCATGGCAGTTAATGGTATCAAAATGGTATAACTGTGTATTATAGATACATTCTTAGAGTTGTTATTGTGATTCTATCTTAATCCAAGAGTTTGCATGTCTATTCTAAAACTGAAGGGTGAACTACTAAAAAATCTAGGCCTGTTTTTACAACTGAGCTCAGTAGCCAGAAAACCTTATCACTCTCTTTGAGAAAAAGGAAATATACTTTATAAAGAGAAGGTCTCAAATATATCTGAGTTACAAAGACAGAATCTTACATTTGGTTGGAAAAGGTAAGATGAAAAAACCAAATCCAATGAAATCTGTATTTTGAGGAGAATCAACCCTCCATACGCTAAGGAGGTGAACAGATTTAAGAGCCTCGCTTCCTGCAGTCAAAGTGCAGCATGAAAAATCAGCCTTGACACCTTGCGTGAAAATTGACATAGATACCAACATACCATGAAGTTTTATAGCAATGTGTTTTCATTTTCATTTCTGTGGATACTTTTCTGTAACAAAAATTGCTATACAGCTCATATGCCATATTTCACTTCACACTGTTTATTGTAGACAATAAATAGAGAAATAAAGAAATGTGGGGGAGAAAACAGCTACTAGTAACTGGCGGGAGGGTGTTATTTACTCACTAATGGAATTGGTGCACACATTGTTGTGATATCTGTTTATGGCATTCATATAAACATAATGGCCATGAATATAAAAAAGTATTATGAAATTACTCAAGGGAGGATTTTGCCATGTGATTTCTATTGCTAAAATGAAAGCTAGAGAGAGGCGCTTTTTTCTGCATTAACTTGATCATTCAGTGCCCTTTAAAAAAACGGACAAGATTACACGTGGCAGTAACTGCCGCTGAATAAAGCACAAGAGCAAAATGTCTTAATACATAATTTTTCTCAGCCCTGCCATGTGAGATATACAAATACTTTCGAGTACAGCATTTTGTCTGTCTTGGCATGTTGCTATGGACCAATGACTCTTTTAGGCTTATCACTTTTCAAGGCTAAAGTTGTTGCTCAAATGCTCTCCTGATGCCAGCTGACCTATGAAGTAGTTATTCAAGTACTTATCTTGAAGTAGTTCAAACCAAATTTTTGAGATCTATTCTGACTGTACCCCCCCTGTACACCTAATGTAGCCCTTCCTTTGGAGGCTGGCCTAATCGCCATAAGAGCATGTGCCAAATTTGTTTGTTTAATTACTGGCTAAAGCTTCTCTTCTCTTCAGAAGGCTTGGCACAGATGTCACTTTTTGACTCCTTTCAATCAGCATGGAAACTACAACTTACAAAAGAAATAAGGCAAATGGGTTTTTCCACCAACATTCTTTTGGCGATTGGGCATGTCGGTGCTAAAGCAGCACTCAAATAAAGAACCTGGGACATTGAACTTCAAGAGCATATGAGCCAGTCAGGCAAATACAGTGTTGTTACTAATAATGCCTTTACAATATCTGCATAATTTGAGGAGCACAATGTCAGCAAAGACCAGAAGAGCCTTCACATTAGCGAGATGTAATGTTTTACCCTCTAAGCTCATGGAGGGAAGATTTCAACATATACCTATCTCAGATTGCCTGTGTCCATGTAACAATGGCCAAGTGGAAACTGTAGGTCATGTCTTACTGTACTGTCTTTTCTATAGAGATCTACGCACGAACCTCCTGAGCCCAATCATTCTCAGATATCCAGGGAGACCTGATGAATTTTACATCAAGCTACTTCTTTCTGATCAAGACTCCCTTATTACACACTCTGCAGCAAAATTTTGTGCAGCAGCAATGGCACAGCGCTCCCTTATAGTCTCCTGAGTTCACAGATTAGCTGGTCTTAGCAGGAGGGTGGTTTATTGTCAAGCGTAGAGAAATGTTGTGGTCCCAACCGAAGGGAGGAAATGTTTACACATCTTCACAAATATGTAGGAAGGACTCCCTATAACCCAAAGACCCTGTCCAAACCAGTTTACCCTAGACTATCCAATGGTTCAAAAGATAGCTATAAAAATGCTGTATTTGATTCTCCCCATATTTTACAACCACTACACAATTAATTATCTGTTGTACACTTTTTAAATTACATTTTGTATATTTTAACCACATAATACATTTTATGAACTGGTTGTACATTTTTAAACTGCATTTTGTATATTTTAGCCACATAATACGTTTTATGAATTAGTTGTATATTTTTAAACTGCATTTTGTATATTTTAGCCATAAATATGTTCGTTGAGCTCGTCACGCGACCATAATAAATAAACTCTAAATTCTTCTTTTAAAAAATCAGTTGTAGAAAACAACATTTTACGGCATGCATGCTATCCCATGTATACTGTTGGCTAAAGCAGAAACACAAGATGGTTTCACCTTGTCTTGCAGAAATTGATTTACCCTAAGTAAACTGTGACAGAAGCTTGGCTACAGTCTACACTGCAATAGGAGGGAAGACAATCACAGCATAATTTGCTACCACCTAAACAGCAGCCACTGTTTCTAAATTAACACAACAACTAAGATAGCATGCATACCCAAGAAGAAGAAGAAGCTACTTTTTGTAGTGGGAAAACCAACCCAAACCATAACTGAGATTGGGTTTTATAGTGTCAAGTTTAGTATTGGTTTCTAGCTTGCCAGCTTCCTGCAGTACCTTTTCCTTGAAAAGTACTGCCTACCTTTCGATATCTCTTAGTTTTGAGGCATGCCAAGTGCAAGTGACTCACATTTTACATATGACCAAATAAAAAAAGAGCAAAGGGGGTCACAGATACAAGATGCAAAATTCGCCTGTTCTAATTTATAGAGACCAAGATTTCTATTTATAGAAACTAGACAGGCCTGAATAGACAGTTTGGCAGTTCAGTTCAGTTCATCCTTTGGACAAACAGGTGTTCAACACTTCCCAGCCCTGCTTTCTCTGGTGGGCGCCCACTCAGAGGCAGTGCCGGGAAGAAGCCGAGCAGGGAAGCTGAGGTGCTGCCTCTGAGTGGACACCTGCTGGATGAGGCAGATTTGGGAAGTGCCAAACACTTGTTCGTTTGAAGGACAAACCAGTACGAACCGCCAAATTGGTGGTTCGTGCCCATCCCTAATAGAGACCAAGGTGAAGATCATCCATGCTATTGTATTCCTGATTACCATGTATGGGTGTGAAAACTGAACAATGAAGAACGCTGAAAGGGAAAAAAATGATTTGTTTGAAATATGGCGCTGGAGAGAGCTGCACGGATATCCAAGTTTGCCAGAAAGATAAACAAATGGATCCTAGATTAAATCCAGCCTGAACTTTCTCTGCAAGCAGAAAATGAAAAATCTGAGTTGTCATACTTTGGCTACATTATCGCTGGAAAACACAATAATGCTAGGAAGAGTTGAAGGCAACAGGAAAAGAGGAAGGGCAAATATAAGATGGTGTGACTTCATAAAGAAAGGCACAGATTTGAGGTTATAAGAGCTGAGCAGGGCTGTTAAGTACAGGACATTTTGGAGATCATGCATTCATAGGATCACCATAAGTCAGAAGTGATTTGGAGGCATGTAATAACGAAAATTTATAGATAGGATCCAGACTTGACCCTATGGATTAGATTAGACCCATCAAGATCAGTGAATTGCGTGTCAGATCTGACTTCTGTGGGCAATTGCAGGACACTCGCTACTCATGGAAGGTGCCTGCAGTGAATATCCAGGTTAGTCCTGCTCTATGCTACAGCCCATTACATCTCTACTAAGTCTCTGCATAATATTTCCTAGGGACTACAAAGGTTGCTATGGAAACAAGTAAGAGGGAAGTTCCATTCCACCAGTCCAGTTGGGATCTTAAACCCATCATCCTTAGTGGGAAATCAAAACTACTGTATCCCCTTTTTTCTGAAGTTGTATTTATTTATTTATTTATTTATTTATTTATTTATTTATTTATTTATTTATTTATTTATTTACTTACTTACTTACTTACTTACTTACTTACTTACTTACTTACTTACTTACTTACTTACTTACTTACTTACTTACTTACTTATTTATTTATTTGATTTATACCCCGCCCATCTGGTCTAAAAGACCACTCTAGGCGGCTTCCAATATAGTAAAAACTGAAATAATACAAAAAACACAAACAATTACATAAATCATATTGTAACTAGAGGGAAGGCCTGAATGTATAGCCACGTTTTTAATTGACTTTTAAAAGTGTCCAAAGTGGGGGCTGCGTGGATCTCAGCAGGGAGATTATTCCAGAGGCGAGGAGCCACCGCCGAGAAGGCCCGGTTTCGTGTCCTTTCTTTCCGGGCCTCCCTTGTCGTTAGGCTCCTCAGCCTCACCTCCTGGCTCGTGTGAGTGATCCGAGTAGATCTAGGTGGGAGCAGGCGTTCTGTCAAGTTCTGTCAAGTATGTGTGCTACCATGATTTCTACCTCACTCTGGAGTCTCCCTTTACAGAGTACTTAGTATTTCAGATCTGAATACAGGTACACAAACATTTAAACTGGTCATAACTAGAGATGGGGGTATTCGTATTCCTATTCGAATACGAATATCCCTGCACAGGTGGCATTAACAAGGGTCCAGCCCCATGGGGCCAGACGGTCCACTCACCGATCTGCTGTGCACGCGTACTGCATGATTCTTCTAATCGATCTGCAGAGCACTATCCACTTGCCACTCCTGGCGGGAGGACAGGCCTTGCTGCAAGGTCGAAGAGTGGCAAGAGGTTCGCGCACTGTGGGTCGATTGAGCGGTCCGTAACCATGGCAAATCACTGAGTGGACCGTCCGGCCCCATTGGGATGGACCCTCGTTAATGCCACCTGTGCAGGGATATTCATATACGAATACCCCCATCTCTAGTCATAAGCAACTTTTCTTGTTAATTTAAATGGGTCTGCTTTGAGTCTGGCATCCAACCACAACTCAACTAGGAGTGGGAATTCTTATCTTAAGGTAATGGAATTCTCAGCTTATTCATGTTATTTTCTGGTTATGAGCATGCTATCTGAGAACCCATCTCATTCCCCTCTTAGAACTCCTCGCACAAATTTCTCTTTCTCCCTTTATGGGTCCTTGCCATGTGTATAAAAGAAACTTAAATAAAGCAGAGCAGACTATGTGTTGCACCTAATTCCAGAGAAAAACAATTAAGGTCTTGAATGGCAACAGTTTTGTCCCTCCAATAAAAGAGTAGATAATAATGTGTTTTTTAAAGCAGTAGAAGGGAACAAATATGTGAAGGCAGTTGATTACCTTACCCCTTACAGTCCAGTCTCTTCTACAAGGAGAACAGGGTCATATCATTAACCTTGAACTCTAGAGCAGTCATTCACAGGGTGGGGGAGCCAGTTTTGAAGGGGGCCACAGACTGGAAACAATCCTTTACAAACCACCTTATAGCATTCATTATGCAATTTATACAATCCTGATTTGGCCTATATTTCTTTCATATTGTATTTATCCTCCCTCCGTCTCACACACACACACACACACACACACACACACTCAGAGAGAGAGAGAGAGAGAGAGAGAATATCAGATTTTGCCATTTCTTGGCATGCAGGAAGATTTTCCTTTGAAGGAGCAATTTTGCTCCCGTACAAAATAAGAGCTCATTTATGAACAAAGAAGGGAAGAATGATCAGACAATATGTTGAGAGAACCCAGAAAAAAAATGTAGAGAATTGTTGATCATTTAGCCCATCCTCAAGCTATACAAAAGCAAACTGAGACAGATACACAACTCTCCATCATAGGGAACACCGTGAGCATCCACCTTGTGTAACACCAGGTGTGAACAGCTGATAAGCAAATTCAAAGCCTTTCCTCTGGTTTCTACAGGTTCTTTAATTTTAAACCAAACAGCTCTTCAATCTTGAAAGCCTTCAAACAGAGGGCTCCTACAAGTTCAAAACCAGCACTCCAAAATAGAAGACAAGGCCACCGTAGCGCAAAAGCGTCATTTCCAGGGCTAAACTGAATGTGATTATGTCTGATACAAGCAATACTGCTATCCCCATTTGATCCATCCACTGAACCTTTCACTGCCTGATGCGGGACACAGCAGCATTCTTTCCTAAATCTGTGATGGCGCAGCTTGTACCACCACTATTTGTGAGATGACCAAAAGGAAAGGAAAGCAAAGTTCTCTTCCTTAAAAGAAAACAGACTCAAAGAACTGTGGGCACCCAGCATGGATATCCATGCACAAAATCCTGAGTCCTTCACAAGCAAGCACAGAAGAACTATTCAGGCTGATGTTTGAGAGTAAAGCACAGCACTCGTCTTAGGTGCCCTTCTTCACTGCCTGAATGGAGTCAGATGAGGAATAATGATGGGCAGAAAGCAAGAACAGTAGCTGCAAACATGAGAAGATAACCTCTTTGCTGTCCTCTCCCTCCTTGTTACCAGTTTAATTGCCGTGTAAACTCAGCATGAAAGTCAAAGGCACAAAACCCCTGAGACCACCAAAACACCTGCCATGTTCAGGGGCCAACCAGCAACCCAAGAAGTGTTGAACATGCTGCAGAAGGACGTTTCAATATGAAACTGAAGGCAAGGATACCTCTTAGATAGGTAAGGAGTCACCCACCTGGGAATTCTTTAGAAGCAACTATACTGCATTCCCATTTAATATACTCTGCATCAGTAAGAACATCATGAGAAGCCATGTAGCTGTTCTTTCCCAGGTGGTGAGGAACACCCCTGATCAATTTATGTGAGTGGGAAGAGGAATACTGAAGGTCATCTCAGATAGTTCAGCCTTCCTCATTTTTGCTTCTGTATACACACCCACACCCATTTGTAATACCTACAGAAAGAACATCTTGGCAGGACTGGATAACAAGTGGTAGCTCCAAGCAAAGCCAAGACAGAACCAGTGTGCTGGTAAGTTGCTTTTTTTTTTCTGCTTCAAATCTTAGGGACAGAAGTTTAAATCCATCATCCCCCAGTGGGGAAAGATAACTCTCCCCTCTTTGCTGAAGCTTCTACTCAGTCCCCACTGAGCATTCTTTCAAACATCAGCACATATGTACCAGTCCGTAGGGGATTTTTGATGTTCTCTTAGAATGTCAAGGGGAACTAATTTACTTTTGGGATAAGAAGTTCTTTGCCTTCCTCTCCTTGTTTGTAAACAATTAAATTGCCCTATATAGTAAGCATACAAGTCAAAGGACAGATTGTGTGTGTGTTCGTGTGTGTGTTCGTGTATGTGTGTGTGTGTGTGAGTGTGAGTGTGTGTGAGAGAGAGAATGTTTGTCTTTTGTTGATGCCACTGCCATAATCTGAGTGAGACAGAGAAAACATTCACAATAGCCTTCGTTCATTTAATATCCTTTATTTTAAGTATTCATAGTTGAATGAATGAATCTAAAAGCCAGTTTTTTGTTATTCCTTCAATAACATCACTGCTATTAAAACTTTTTCCATTCTCTACTAAAATCTGCAATGGCACACTAGCCACAAACTGTCAGGATATTGTAATTTTTGTAGGCCTGAACCTGGATTAAATGTGTTATTAATGAACTGCCATTATGAACAGATGTGTGACTGCTGAGTCGCTGTGACTGATGAAGAGATGATGCAATGTCTGAAAATGAGAAGACACCCAGGTGCAGAAGATGAAGTAATGTGTCCTGTGATTGGACTGAAGAAGCTTTGTAAATGTATATAAGAGAACAGAGTGCACATAACTTTTTCTTCTCTCTCTATCACTTGCTGCTATCCTCTATGCCAGTTTGTCTGATGATTGCCTGCCACGTTGAAGTGCTGCCAGTCTGTATATTTGTACATTTTGTATAATACACGTGTCTTGCTAAAGAAGAAGAACGTGTCTGTGTCTTCAATTAACTCTGCATATTTTCCTGTCGTTAAACCAGACACAAACCTGCTCCACTGTGCGTCTGATCAAAGCTGTATACAGTAGACTTCTTTGACAAGGATGTGGAACCTTCGACCTACCACATGATGAGACAACAACACTCGCAGTCCCTCACCATAAATTATACTAATGAGATAAAGGGCAATAGTAGGTCAAAACAAATTGACAGGTTTCCCATATCTGCTGTTGTAAACCAGAACTTTTTTATATCAAATGTGTATATAATCTTCCGCTACCATCCCACCCTTCCCAGATTAAAATCAAGATAATTTTTTTAAAAAAACATCCTGAATCCTTAAAAAAGAGCATGGAATGCCAGAACTATAATGTACAAAGAGAGAACTGCTCACCTTCCTGGTACCCCAGGAAAATCTATCCCCCAGTCACACAGAGAACTGGTTTACTTTGGAGTCACTTAGTACAGTGGTCCCCAACCTTGGGCCTCCAGCTGTTCTTGGACTAACCTCTGCTGACCAGGATTTCTGGGAGTTGAAGTCCAAGAACATCTGGAGGCCCAAGGTTGGGGACCACTGACTTAATAGACTGGCGTTGGCAGAAACAAGGTGAACTTAGAAAATGAGGGGTTTGCACTCACACAGTTCTTTGTGAGTGTAGAAAAAAAACAGCCAGTTTGATCCCTCAGTCAATGTATTCAATTCCCCTCAACATGTACTGTGGAAGACGTGATGCAAGCTGCCCAAAATGCTCTTGATGTTGCTTGTTAGTGAGTGAAAATTATCAAATATATTGATTAATTGTACTGTGGTGCTTCTAACATGAACTGAGGGGGGGGGGGAAGCTGAAAACTGAATCATAAAGCAATATTTCCATATTTACTGTATTGTAAGGGATTACAGAAAGCAACAAAAACCACTGCCAAGGTTCAAAAACCACCATATATTTTTATCATTTATTTCCTTATCTAGCAATAAATCACATGGATCGAGGATACATTTCAGTCCTGTTCCTTGCTAGACTTGTCAGCTTTAAGGACCCGCATCTCAAGGCAGACACGCTCATACAAGTACTCCACGCAGTCATAATTACAAAGACTGCTCAGCTACAGCACAAGGAAAGAAAGATGATAGAAGAGCAGCTCTTAGGTGAAGATTAATGAGTGGACGTATTGAAACAGAGCCCTGCCAAAGGCCTTTGTGGAAACCGAACATTCTTTTAATACTGTATGTTTCACTGACAGAAACACCCCAGTCTTTTCTCAGTTTGACCTTCGACAATTTTGGAAGTTCAAATGGGTGCAGCATTTGCTAATGATCTGCCACCCTTACTAGAGTTGGAGTAACAGCTGGGAATCAAGATGGATGGTGGGAGAGGAAAATCAGTAGTTCATTTGAAAAGGGTGGATTTTACTCTTTCGATGATGGATGGGACCTATCTTTGTTATGTTATCTGTGATCTTCCTTTATTGTCAAGCCATACACTGCTCGCCAAGAAGGAAGCATCTACAATGTTTTCAAGACCCTACTCTGCTTAAATACAAAGAGTCATTTCGATTCCTTCTTTGAAAAGGAGAGGGGGGAGGGATTGGATTTTGTTCATTTGTTTTTCCTTTTGACCGAGTACATACATGAATAAAGCTGACATTCATAATGAAAACTAGTGTGGGCCAAGCAATATCCATAACTACCTTCAAGCTGTTCCAACTTAAGGTGCCATGATTTCAGTCCCTTGATAAAATGGTGTGCTGCTTTCCTCAGTGCACCTTGTGTCTGAGCTCATATAAAGGCAAGACTAAAAGCCAAGCACCTGATCAAAGGCCAAGCTTACTTTAATGGACAGGAAGGTCCATGAGGGAGCAGGCAATAGCTGAGGTGACTAGTTCCAAACCATGCAGAGTTTTAAAAGAGTTTCAGTACCTGAAATTGAACACAGAACCAAACTGACAATTATTGCTGTTAGGAGATTTAATCAGTGTTGAGTTCCAGATATATAACTAGCAGCAGTTGGGACCCTCAGAAGTTTTCTGGACTTTTTTCAAAGGCAACCCACATACAAAATAACATTACACTAATCCAAAATTTGGAAAAGTTACATTTTTATTACAATTCCCAGAATGCCCCAGCCAGGAGCCCACTGGCCGTGCTAGCAAAGAGATTCTGAGAGTTATTTTATTTTATTATTTTATTTTATTTTATTATTAAGCCTCTGGAACAATCTCCCTCCGGAGATCCGCGTGGCCCCTACGCTGGGCATCTTTAAAACCCAAATGAAAACATAGTTGTTCATTCAGGCCTTCCCTCCAGCCAACTCTTGATTTTTTTTTATTACTTTTCCCTATCCTTTATTTCATTGTAGCTATTACTGAATTATTATGTACTTGCCTGTGTTTTATTGTCTGATTTTGTATTGGAAGCCGCCTAGAGTGGTCTGGTAGTCCAGATAGGCGGGGTATGAATCAAATAAATAAATACATAAATAAAAATAATTTGCCCTCAATTCTTCCAGATTCTGAACTAAGTTAGGGCATGGGTAATGGAGGTCATCTGGTTCTTCTCCAGAGAAGAACAGACCTAGCAACCCAGAATTGTTAACAGCACTCTTCATCATTCCAGTTAAAGAAAATGTAAAGTGAAGAACTGCCCCTTAATGAAGGGATATGGATTGTGGAGAGCTTCAGATATGGTTGGACGGCAACTCCCATCAGCCAACAGTGAATGATGATAACACTTACAGTTCAGTAACATCTGGAGCAGCGATTTTCAACAGGGGAGCATAGTGTCTCCTGAGGAGCCCTGACACATTGGAAGGGAATCACAGACTCGTAACAATTTTTCACACACTACCTTATAAGGTTTTTTATGTGACTTGTCCAGCTCTAATTCAGCCTATATTTCTTTCATATTGTGTTTATGGTAGTGGCCAAAAAAAGATTAAGAGTTGCAGATCTAGAGGGCGCCATAGTTCACCTAACAGTATACAATACTTTCTCCTTCGAGAGGAGCTCTTGCAGGCTCTTCAAGACCGCAAGGATTTCTGAACAATGTTCTTATCTGAAGTGGGAGGTGTTTAAAGAATGTTTAGATAGCAGAAAGACTCACTATTCTGGGAACTAATTGAATACTTTGGTAGGAAAAAAATCTATCTGTCACTAGGAGGGTAGACATTGAGACTTACAAATGCATCAGGATCTTAAATGAAGGTATTTCTTCAAATGAGTGAATCGTCTACCATAAATGAAAGTCCATTCGTGTAGAAACCAGTTGCTAGGGAAACTCAGCCAAAATCCTGTTGACATAAATTTGTGTTATATAACCTGGATTGGGCAGCAGAAGTATCTCATTTAAAAGAATTTTAAACTTCTTATCCCCCTCCTTTTAGATTCTGAGGTCCCTGGGGCTCCTTTTTGACCACTGGAAGCCATTGGGACATGGGGAGGAACTTTTACTGTTAAAAGCTTCCTCCCAGTTCCTGATGCTCCCAGGGCATAAAGGAGTCCCAGGGAGCCCAGAACCTAAAAGGAGGGAGATAATAAGCTTTTATTTATTTCAAATTAAATGTTTCCCATATCTGGTCCAGCTTATGGCACATAAAGTTACACCAACAGGATTTTGCCCACTATGTAGTATATTGAAAGACTGATGCTGACAGTGATAGGGACAAGGACAATAATGATGGATTTTCACAGAGAAGTATTTAGTCAGGTGAGCTCCCTTCTGGAGTGATACAGCTCAGATATGAGTTAGTATGTTAATAGGAACTAAGCCTCTCTCTCCCATTATGCTACAGGCATGTCTATCTATGCAATGAGGAAATTTTAAAATCTCAAAGGATCATCAGCCTCCAGCTATTCCTGGCAATCTCCTACCAAGGCTGATATTTTTATTGCCCTGATTACATTGTTTTGTTTGAAAGAAGTCCTGGAAGTAGATAGATTTAGTTGAATAGAGGAGAGATAACACTGATTTCTTTTTAAAAAAAAAAAGCTATATGAGGAAGGCAAGAAGGAAACAACACAAAAGACTCTATTGAATTATATTAGAGAATCTTCTGAATACATCAGCTGATAATATGAACAATAATACAAGGATAGAGCAATTCTGTGCCATCCTCACAGCTCAGCCAATATCTCAGGGGTCTCACAGACAGTCAACCTGAATATTTAAGCCTTTCACACATAGAAGCCTGCAATACATAATTTGTTCTCCTTCTTAAATGTTTTTAAGGATTCTCCTTTTAGTCAGATGCAGGGATAACTTTCATTAATCACAGGACAAATTATGCCTATGAATAGGCTGCAAATACAGGAATTTAAACTCTTCAGAAAAATCTTCTTTTCATTATTCCTGAAAGGCTGAGTGCCTTAACATAATGTAATCACAAAATGCCCTAAAAATTGTAAACAAAGCTAATTTCTTTGTAACCAATTCAGTATGTCTCAGATGATCTATTCTTTTTTCAAAGCACATATTCATCTAGGCAATAGCACTGAAAACTAATTACAGCTGGTGTAGTCATCCAAAATAACACCTCTTATTTAATCGTCCCAGGGACAAAACATTCCATGCGCATGCAACTTATTTCAGGATCTATAATTTTTGATGACTGTCTATCTGCCTCCTTCCTATAACCTCTAAATGTATTGAGGTTGCATAGATAACAATTTCAGCAATATTTTTACCTGAAGCTCACTTTTAGATAAGCTTCGAGCCAATTTTCTGTCTTTTCTCTCTTTTTTTTTCATTAAAATTAATTTTAAAACAGATTTGCCCAGGATAAGGTAAAATCCAGTAATGAGTTAGGACAGTATATGCATAGTGTTTCTGGATCATAGCAATTATTTTTCTGCATCAGTTTGTAGCAGTGCTGGGGCAAGTAATTGTGTGGCGTCTAAAATCCAGACAGCATACAGAACACAGTAGCTCATCACTTCATCTTCAGTGTTATATTCTAGCAACTAGTGGTTTAAAGTCTTTGAGAGTTCTTGCACATGGGACATTTCAACCTTTTTAAGTTCTCCTTCAAGCATGAACGACAACAGGAATCCCCCTGAAATCCAAACAACAGTCCCCTTATCCCCACTTCACACTACTTTTTTTGCTTCTTTTCCTGGACATTTTTATCCCTCACCAAACCACTAGCTATTTTTTTTTATAAAAAAAATGTTGTGGGGGTAAAGTTTCACTATGTGACTCTTCTCTTCATGCTTTAATTTTGTTGTTATCTGTTGTTGTTGTTTTAAAGGAGAGGAGGAGAACTATGGCATTTGCCTCACAACTGGGGAGATCAGAGAAATCAAAGAGAGAGAGAGAAAGTTGCACTGTAGCTTTTTTTTTTTCTTTGTCACGTCCCCTTTAAGATACTTTATAGGGAAAGAAGCATCAGGTACACAACAACATCCAGTAGTAAGTCACAATTAAAATAGATCCATTGAATTAGCAGGGTTTTGGTGAGTCAACACTTATAAGCTCCATTCATGAGTTTACATGGGTTTACTGTTGCTGTGACTTACTACTGATTTTCGGGCAATGAAAGAACAGTAGGATGCTCAGGAGGCAGCAGGTCTTCCTCTCCCCTTGATGCAAGATGGGTGTTGGATTTATCTTTTGTTTCCACAAGTAAGTGACTTGCATTTCTATGGCTCCAGTATGGAACATGGGACAGCAAATCCTGTAATTTTAAGTAGGTTTACATTCTTGTAGGATAAAGCAGAACACAGCAATACAAATGGCTCCATTTGGGACAGTCCTAAATTTAGCATTTCTGTTTAGGTATGCTTGCTGGATAGCTCAGTGACTTACGTATTAGACTGCAAAGCCAGAGGTTGGGAGTTCAGTCCCCAGAAAAGCCACCCTGTGTAGCCTTGGGCAAGCTATACAGTCCCAGGGCGCTCCCAGAAGAAGGGAATGGTAAATCTCTTCTGAGTATTTTCTACTTGGAAAACTCTTAAAAGGATCACCATAAGTCAAAGTTGGCTTGACAGCACACTATTATTATTATGGCTTATAATCATTAATATGGCTATCGTCCTCTGTCTAAATTTATCCTATAGCTAAATCTATTCTCCATGAATTTGGCTAATCTTCTTCCCAAGTAATCTAAGCCAGTGGCCCTCACCATATCTTATTGCAGTAAATTTCACAAACGAAATGCAAATTATGGGGAAAAATCTTTCCTTTGTCTTGAATTGCCATGCCCTATCTGGCTGAGTCCCCTTCAGAAAATGAAGGTGAGGGTGGCCTGCTTCAGCATGAGGAAACCAAAGATGAGAACGTTCTTGAGGTCCCAGCTGGGAGTCCCTTCCAAGGACCTCAGGAGATGGAGAAGGTGGCTTACTCTGCCAAAGGAGAACCCATCCTTATGATGGCAGTTTGATGAATGAAGATTCTCCCTGCCCTAAAGAACACTGAAAATTCCAGGTGTTAGAAGTGTTTTAGATTTTGAATCAGAGAATTAAGTCTGAAAGAAGCTTTGCTAGGCAATCTATTGGTTAACAGAATAAATGGCTGTGGTGTTCCTGGGGGCTTTGAAACTCAGCTTATTCTATTCCCTTCAGCAATAGAGGAGGCAGAAGATTAAGCTCAAAGAAATTAAATTAAATTAAATGAGGTTTCTTTAGGAAACCATTTGATAGAAAATCTTATGCTAAACAAAACAGAAGACCATGTCTCAAAGCCCGAGCACATGGTCCAGAGAAGAGAAGTTTGGCACACTCTTAAGAAGGAGATGTTAACAACCTGGGAGATCAAAAAAGAGGAGACAGGAAGTAGGCGCAACTCTTTAGTAGGCACAACAGGACAGTGGAGACAGCCCGGAAAAGGAATAGTTGCAACCTTCTCTTACTTCCAGAATGCCCTATTGGGCATCCATGGGGAGAAGTACAAAGGAGGTGATGTTCTGGAAGATCCTTCCAACAAGAAGGAAAGAGTCCCAGGTTGCAGTGAATAAATACTACTCTTCTAGCCAAGCCCAGACTGCAGAAAGCAGTGTTTGTAATTTCATTCTGCTCTGGCCTCCTTACATTGCATCAGCCTACACTCCTGTTTGTCAGTTTTGACTGTCATGAATCTGCTCCTGCTTGCTCTTTCTTGGCCCTGTCAGATGCGTATGTACATGATTTATGACTTAACTGACTACTTGGTTCTCTTTCATGAGTCCCCTCTTGCACATCTCTTGAAACCCAGCTGACTATTCTATGTGACCTGGACTGGCTGTTGCCTCCCTTTCAATTCTCTTTACAAATGCTGGCTGCTTTAGAAGAACATTTGCATGAATTCCATGAATATCCATGCTATTTGATCACAACAATTTGTGATATTGATGGATTATTGTTTGCCCACTTTCTCTACCACATCATGCTGAGTCTCAATACTTGCTCATTACCCTAGTTCAGAAATCTGTGCATGGATCCAAAACACCCAGAAATGTTGAGATTTTTTAAAGGCTTATTATGTACACTACATTGTGCACTGTGCTGAAGTACAGTAAAATTAGTTCACCGACAACTGTTGAATGTCAAAAATTCATGTGTTTTACCATATTTTTACCCAAGAGAAAAGTAACAGATTATAATGCCAGCCCCAGTGCTCGACTATTCTTGATCACCTTGGTAGAGGAAAAGGTTTGGAGTGATGGTTGTTCATGGAAGGAACAGGAAAAGTGTAGGGTACAGGTATGGGAACCGTACCCTCAAAATAGGGTCACTACTTTGGGTGTCACCTTAAACATCTGGACTGAAATCTGGAATTGATTCAATGCTCTTGCAACATAAAACTCATCAGTGGTACTGCACTGGCATTAATGTGCCTTTGAAGTTAGGAATGGAGGAATCACCTCAAACTGCAGGTTGTTTTCATGTTCAGTCCATTCAGATGAGGTTGTTACAGGTGTCTAAGACAGCTGTCTAAGACTGTGATGAGACTGATGCAATGCAGTGCAGTTTTTTCTCTGCAGGAACCTTCCTGCATTATTCCTTCTGACGACATGCAGATGACAAGGATTTAAGATCGGACTACTTCCTCTAACCTTCTTCCCCTTCCACCTTCTTACTTCTTATCCAATGTGAAGAAAGCTCTCTTAAAAGCTTAAAAATGGAAAATTGACCTCCCAACTTCTGGCTCTTCAGCCAGATGCGTTATTCATTGAGCTCTGTCTTTACTTCACTGGCTAGAGAGGCAAATAAAACTTCTTTATTTATGCACATTTCGCCTTATATTCTGGGTTCTTAATGTGCTTGCTTGTTTGTTTTTCAAGGCCGGGAATTCAGATAATAGAGTTGCCAGCTCAACAGCATCCCATCCCTTGCAGTTTTAGGACCAAATTTTGAGACCAGACGATAGATCCTTGTTCATCAATCTGGGCACTGTGGAGCTAAAGGGGATCAGAAGAAGACATTCCTCAAAGTCCCAGAAATAATAATCGCTAGATGCCAAGGCTGGCCTCTCTTACCTAAAGTAAGCTCCAAAATGGATGCTGCAGCCTTTTAAATAAGCTTCAGGACATCTGGTTTCGCTTCAGTGTGTTGAGCTGCATTAGAGATGTAGTGGGTGAGGAACAACAGACATTTGTTTCAGTACCTGTGGAATTCCAAGGAAGCCCACCTGTCTTCTCTGTTAATCTTCTGTTGACAAGTTCTCCTTCTTTGAGTTCCTCTTTGATATTGATGGAGTGCTTTTATGGGGCCAGCTTGTCATTCCTGCTGCTAAGAAAGCCTTCCAGAAACTAACAGATTCAAAAGACCAGTTCCGTGTGTCAGTTGCATTTGTAACCAATGCTGGGAACCGCTCTCAGGACAGCAAAGCGAAAGAACTATGTGAAGCCCTTGGATTCAAGGTATCTCCTGAATAGGTAATCCTCTCCCACAGACCACTACATTATTTCCATCAGTTCTATGACAAGTGTGTGCTTGTCTGTGGACAAGGTCCCATGGAAGAAAATGCCAGGGACCTGGGATTCCACCACACCATTACCTTTGAAGAGGTGAGGAAAGCATTTCCTCTGCTGGACATGGTTGATCACAGCCAAAAGCCAAAAGAACGGTCTCCTCCACCCTCTGACTTCCCCACCATAGAAGGTATAATTCTGTTCAAGGAGCCTGTCCAAAAGGAGACCCATCTGAAGTTTATTGACATATTCCTGAGCAACAGGAATCTAGGGGTAGAATTAGCTACTATGCCATACCCACATCTGCTTATTCTGCCTTGCAACGTGGATCTCTTATTTATTTCTTTATTTATTTACAATATTTTTTAGCTGCACCATTGCCAGTGGCTTCTGGGCGGCGTACAACATTAAAACTTAAAAACATTAAAAACATTTTAAGAGACAGTATAAAATAACATATATTAAAATATTTCTTAAAACATTAAAATTAATTAATTAAAATGCTGGGTGAACAGAAAGGTCTTTGCCTGGCGCCGAAAGGCCAAGAGTGTCAGAGCCAGGCGGATCTCTCTAGGGAGGGTGTTCCAAAGTTGGGTATGGATAGCAGAAGCCAAGATTTGGTCATGGCACTTTTCTGGTGTGCTTGGAGAATATCTACAAGACAAATGACTGGCAAAGAGCTAACATGTCAAGCACTGATATGCAAACCCAGCATAGTCACCTACCGCTATGCTGAGCACGTGATCAAGCAAAAGATGGAGAGCTGTGGCTGGACATCTCCTTGTAATATGCTGAGGTGAAAGCAGTCCCGGGTGCATTTGGCAGGGAACCTAGGTCTATTCCTGGTCCAACAGGTTTTGAAAACCAGCAAAGAAATTCTACTCCCAAATGGTGAGGTGGACCCATGCACATACTCCCACTGACAGTCTCCCAGTCCTTGCCCATGTTCCTAGTTTTTGTGCGTGCTAAATTTGCACAAGCAGAAGATATATGCAAACCCTTGTATGCTGAGCCAAGGAGCACTGGAGCCACTTTGGAATGGATTGAGATGCATGCCCAGATTTAGGTGCTATCTGACAAACAAGAATTAGATTGTTCATCCAGTGGTGCTCACCATTAGAGTGGTCTCCCTACATGAAGATCCAGGAAAGCACATTAATTCCTTGAGACTATCAGCAAAAATTAGCTAAATTATGTATTCAGGAAGCATATGGCAGAGACAGCTCTGATTCAGAATATGTGAAGGATGGGTTGCCTATTTAGAATGCTAGCAAAAATTTCTCAAATGTGAACAGTGTGAATTAAAAGAAAGATTGACGAACCTTTAACCTAACACATTTGCTTTTTATACACAGGGAGTTGGGTATTTGAAATGGGTTTAAGTTCTCTGCCTGCATTTTAAAATGGGAGCTTCAGATGAGAACAGCGAAGTACATTCCAATTCAGGTTCTCTAAACTTTGGATGGTTTGCTCTGCTATATTACAAAGCTGAACAATTCATCTCATTGTCATGAAAAAAACAAAGCTGTTCTGAAGTCATTCCGGGTTATAAAGTTTTGAACAGAAGTATTAAGCAGAGGTGGGTTTTTTTCTTCTTTCATGCTAAAGCCAAGGCACTTAGACAGAAGTCACAGAACATCTTTTTGAATTTCTTGCCCTATTGATTGTGCCACCAGGCTTCATTATCATTATCTATCTTTTTGTCAGATTTAAGTACCCTCCTATTGAGAAGTGAACCTTTCTCAATTCAATACCTACCAGCAGGGGGAAAAGCCAATGAAAAACAGAAATTGTGTTGGATCTGGTGCCATCAAGTGATCCCAAGGTGACTGTATCATCTTCTGGCTATACACTGGAGGGAAGCGGGTGGAGATTTTTCCTGGTTGAGTTTATCCAACTGAAATAAAGTTGAGTTAAGTAGATCGAGCTTTTTAATCACTGCAAAGTAAACTGCACTGCAAAGTTAAAACAGTTCCCATTGCCTTCTTTAACCCTGAATGCAAAGTGTTCTTGAGACTAATGTTTAATACTAGTTGTACTTGTAATGTAATTTAATTTAATTTAAGAGACCCAGTAATTTGTATTTTGATGTAAAGCCAGCCTCTATGCAAGACCCCTTATTCCTATTCACACAGCAATTCAGCAATTACAGTGGTGCCTCACTTAGTGATGTTAATCCGTTCCGGAAAAAACATCGCTAAGTGATTTCATCGCTAAGCGATATGAAAAAGCCCATAGGAACGTATTAAAACACGTGTTTTAATACGTTCCTATGGGCTAAAAACTTACCTTAAAGCGAAATTCCTCCATAGTGGTGGCCATTTTGGGTGCCTCTCAAGCGAGGCAAAACAGCGGTGGCCATTTTGTTTTTGCGGCGGCCATTTTGAAACCATCGATCAGCTGTTTTAAAAAGTTCGCTTTGCCATGATCGCTTCCCCGCGATCATCGCAAAGCGAATTTTAGCCATAGGGGCCATCGCTAAAAGATCGCTCCAGCGAGGCACCACTGTATACCTAAAATGAACTTGGACATGAGATCTTACCCACTGGTTATATCCAATGCTGTAATTAAACTGTTCTGAAGTAGGCTCAGTCATTTTATGCATAAGGCTCTTTTCCACTTACTCAGGATGTGATAATCCAAACTTTTGGCATCTCACCTGCTCAGTCTACAGTTTAGGGCTCTGGACATCTGCCCCAATGTCCCTCCCTGATGCACTAATGCTTCCACTTCTGATCAGCTAAAGATCTGTAACTATTCAGATTTCAAATGGGAAGATCAAATGGCTCAATGGTCTTCCACCTGTAAATGTCTCCCCAAATGCAATCACTTAGTTATTTTTGAAGTACGGAAGAAAGGTTCAAATTTCTCCCCAACACAATCGTTTTCTATTTGCAGCATTCACCCATGAAATCCCTCCACTGCAACCGACAATTGGTTCACTGTGGGAAGATTTTTTTTTACACCAGTATTCCCAGAAAATATTCAGGAGGTACATAATACACTGGAAGTAAGCAAAGTGACAATAAATATTTTGCCTCCTGGCCTCAGGTAAAGAAAATGCCATGTGGACTTGGAGGCAAGAATAAGTAGAGCCAGAGTGATCATTATGCAGGGCCGAGCTGGGCAATGCTGGTTTGGCTGTCATATTACTCCCTAATGATAGCAACAGCGTTACTACAGTATTCCTTTGCTGAATATAAGAATAGTTTACCTGTCACCAGGTGACAACACCCTTCCTTCATGTTCTGTCACCACGTCTAGCTCTGAGGCTAGAAATTTTTCTGTTGCTTATGGGTGGATGGCAATCCTGAGGTGAATACTATCGTGATATGGCTCCTGCACACTTCTGACCATTCAGAATAAAGAAGATAGACTATGGTAGCAGTGGGGAAGAAATGAACACCAGCTGTCAAATAGGAAGATTCCAAGATACGTACAGGGTGCCACAACAGTTTTAAAAAATCCTGATAGTACGTGGTACAGGCTTACAACATGCATCCCTGGAAAGGTTGGAAAAAATTAATATTTGAAAAGGAAAGGAAAGGAAAAAGAAAACATATGAGATCATGGTAATACTACTGACGAATAAAAGGTATTGACCAATCAGGCTGCTGACTGAAGGATTTTTAAAAATCCAGCAAGGGCATCCTTTGTTCTGTCTTAGATCTCCCTCTTCAGCTCACTATGAGAAAGCGCTGGTCTGGGGACAATGAGAGATGAGAGACGAGATGCTTTGAGTAGAATCAGAGATAAAATAAATTAGTCAAATCTCGGATTATGATTGACTATGAAGTCAAGTGGGCCTTAGAAAGCCTGGCTAACAACAAGGCCAGTGGAGGTGATGGCATTCCAGTTGAACTATTTAAAATCTTAAAAGATGACTCTGTTAAGGTGCTACATTCAATATGCCAGCAAGTTTGGAAAACTCAACAGTGGCCAGAGGACTGGAAAAGATCAGTCTACATCCCAATCCCAAAGAAGGGCAGTGCCAAAGAATGCTCCAACTACCGTACAATTGCACTCATTTCACACACTAGCAAGGTTATGCTCAAAATCCTCCAAGGTAGGCTTCAACAGTATGTGGACCTAGAACTCCTAGAAGTACAAGCTGGATTCCAAAGGGGCAGAGGAACTAGAGACCAAATTGCTAACATGCGCTGGATTATCGAGAAAGCCAGAGAGTTCCAGAAAAACATCTACTTCTGCTTCATAGACTATGCAAAAGCCTTTGACTGTGTGGACCACAGCAAACTATTGTATGACAAGTCCTTAAAGAAATGGGAGTGCCTGACCACCTTATCTATCTTCTGAGAAACCTATACATGGGACAGGAAACAACAGTTAGAACTGGATATGGAACAACTGATTGGTTCAAAATTGGGAAAGGAGTACGACAAGGCTGTATATTGTCCCCCAGCTTATTTAACTTATATGCAGAATACATCATGCGAAAGGCTAGACTGGAGGAATCCCAAGCCAGAATCAAGATTGCCGGAAGAAACATCAACAACCTCCAATATGCAGATGATACCACTCTGATGGCAGAAAGTGAGGAGGAATTAAGGAACCTTGCAATGAGGGTGAAAGAGGAGACTGCAAAAAATGGTCTGAAGCTCAACATCAAAAAAACTAAGATCATGGCCATTGGTCCCATCACCTCCTGGCAAATAGAAGGGGAAGATATGGAGGCAGTGACAGATTTTACTTTCTTGGGCTCCATGATCACTGCAGATGGAGACAGCAGCCACGAAATTAAAAGACGCCTGCTTCTTGGGAGGAAAGTGATGACAAACCTTGACAGCATCCTAAAAAGCAGAGACATCACCTTGCCAACAAAAGTCCGCATAGTCAAAGCTATGGTTTTCCCTGTAGTGTACGGAAGTGAGAGCTGGACCATAAAGAAAGCTGACCACCAAAGAATTGATGCTTTTGAATTGTGGTGTTGGAGGAGGCTCTTGAGAGTCCCCTGGACTGCAAGTAGAACAAACCTATCAATTCTAAAGGAAATCACCCCTGAGTGCTCACTGGAAGGACAGATCCTGAAGCTGAGGATCCAATACTTTGGCCATTTCATGAGAAGAGAAGACTCCTTGGAAAAGACCTTGATGTTAGGAAAATGTGAAGGCAAGAGGAGAAGGGGACGATATAGGACGAGATTGCTGGACAGTGTCATCGAAGCTACCAGAATGAATTTAACACAACTCCGGGAGGCAGTGAAAGACAGGAAAGCCTGGTGTGGTCTGGTCCATGGGGTCACAAAGAATCGGGCACGACTAAGCGACTAAACAACGATGTGCAATGCTTCCAGAAATGCCCATATGTCTTTGTGAATTGTTTTACCATTTTTGTAATGTTTACAATATGTTATGTTTGAATATGTTTCACTGTTTTCTTTTACAGTGTAATAAAGTTGGGTTTTGACAGATTTTACTTTCTTGGGCTCCATGATCACTGCAGATGGTGACAGCAGCCACGAAATTAAAACACACCTGCTTTGGGGGAGGAAAGCAATGACAAACCTCAACAGCATCTTAAAAAGCAGAGACATCACCTTGCCGACAAAGGTCCACATAGTCAAAGCTATGGTTTTTTCAGTAGCGATGTATGGAAGTGAGAGCTGGACCATAAAGATGGCTGACCACCAAAGAATTCATAGTTTTGAATTGTGGTGCTGGAGGAGACTCTTGAGAGTCCCCTGGACTGCAAAGATAACAAACCTATCAATTCTAAAGGAAATCAACCCTGAGTGCTCACTGGAAGGACAGATCCTGAAACTGAAGCTCCGATACTTTGGCCATCTCATGAGAAGAGAAGACTCCCTGGAAAAGACCCTGATGTTGGGAAAGTGTGAAGGCAAGAAGAGAAGGGGACGATATAGGACGAGATTGCTGGACAGTGTCATCAAAGCTGCCAGCATGAATTTGACCAAACTCCAGGAGGCAGTGGAAGACAGGAGGACCTGGCATGCTCTTGTCAATTGGGTCACGAAGAGTTGGACATGACATAACGACTAAACAACAAGTTGAGTTTGTTTTTAGAAATAACTCAGCCTGATAACATCTTTTGCTTGTGTCATGTACCAGAGAATCAACAAAATATTTCCCAACTGTTGAAAAAGTTCTGTTCATCTTGGACAGATGAAGGAAGGGTAGGTACTGGCAGCTATTAATTTAGGGTTTTGATACCACATAAGCTCCACCTTTGACTTGTCATAGAGGCTACATAGGGATAGAAGCTTCGTTCATGGTCACCTTTGCTTAGAGTTTGGAAGGAAATGTTGCTCTCACAAAAAAGTTCTTGTTAAGTCCAAAGAAAAAGCTGATGCTGTTGAATTATGCAAATGAACTATTAAGTGTTAGAGAAGTCAATGTTATGTTGCCCACTTGATGGATAGAAATGTGTTTAGGGTTGACAGGCAATCTGAACACTACTATTAAATCTCATTTCCTCCTCAGAAAGTTTTTGCTCTCAGAGAATGAGGCGATCTTTAATATCCTGATCAAACAACAGAAATTGGCTGCCATCTTCTGACACTCCAGCGATAATGTACTGTAATTTTGCTAAAGTAATTGTCCTGATTCCATTGTAGAAAAACCCTTTTGCCATTTTTTACTACCAAAAATGAGACATTATTCAAGAGACAGAATATGACTGGTAATGGCCTCAGAAAATTACAGTATAGAATCATTTAGCACCTTCTAAACTATCAAAAGTTTTCCTATTGAAAACTCCTATCAAAGGCTGGGTCTCCCATGCAGGACGGATTGTGACATTGAAATTTCAAGACAGCAAGGGTAAATTGATGTATCACATACCTATATTTTCCTTTCATTACATCTGAATGCTGAAAATGCTGCAAACATTCCATAATATATTCACAGGTTCTGCTGCTTTAACTACTGTTAAAAACATGAGTGGGGGGAACCATGAAAAAGCGTTTTTCTTTTACAAAAACATTTGCACATCCACAAAGGATATTTGAATTCAGTTTGATTAAGGTTTTAAGTGCAATCATAAGGACTACACTTTTAAAAAAATAAGTCACAGAGTTTAAGGAAGTTGGGTTCAGTCAGTAGTACTTATTACAGGAGTCACTGTGTTTCAACTGAATTATGGTCCATATTACACACTGCTCTGTCAATGTTTCATTTCATTTTAGAACGGTCCACATGTAGCAGATGGAACAGACTGCTGTTCTAGAACAGACTGCTGTTCTTACTAAGAATGTGAGAATGAGGGCAAGGACACTCGGATCCCTACCTGAGGATTGTCTCACCTCCTAATGGTCTCCTCTAGCTCTCCTATAGATATAGTGGGAGTTCCAGTACATCAGAAACAGAGCAGGAAGAAGAGATAGAAAATGCAGGAAAAGAGGGAGAGGGAGACCCCTAGGGGAGGGTAAGGGAACAAAAAAGAAAAGAACAGAGTGAGGAGGAAAGAAGGTTCCAGAGGAGGAAGAGGAGGAAAAAGGCAGAAGAGAGGAAAGAGATCTGGAGGGATGATGAAGAAGAAACAGACGTTAAGGCTTGTCAGGCAGAAGCGAAGATAACGAATCTTTGAGAGGAGTGGAAGTGTATGAGCCATGAAGACCCTTGGACTTGGTTGTGGGCCATGTTAAAAGTTTCCAGAAAGGCTGCACAAGTCAAGGCTAGGGTTGCCAGATACATGTGTATGAAAAGGAGGACATAGAAAGCCAAAAAGGAGGACAAAGGAAGACATATGGGGGGGGGCCTCTGTGCACACGGTGGGGTGGGGGCATGTCACTTTTGGAATTAGGTATTGGAGAGAATAGCTCTTTGATCATGGGGCAATGCCATAACCATTCGACCTACTCAGTCTTGAAAGGTCAAGACCGGGAAAGTTACATTTTTTTGGACTACAAAACTCAGAATCCACTGGCCACTGTGTGTTCGTGTTTTAAAAAATGTTTAAAAAAATTAAAAGGAAACAAATCTACACATACACTTACTGGGCTCCCAGGACCAATGGAGACAATCTATTCCTTCCTTTAATGGAGACCCATCCCCCCTTGTTTTACTTATTGATTTTTTTTAAATTTTACTAAAAGTATAATGAAGTGAAATAAAAAGTTTAAAAAGTTGTGTGACAGATTTGAAACACTTTATGTGTTTAGTCGTTTAGTCGTGTCCGACTCTTCGTGACCCCATGGACCAGAGCACGCCAGGCCCTCCTGTCTTCTACTGCCTCCCGGAGTTGTGTCAGGTTCATGTTGGTTGCTTCGCAGACACTGTCCAGCCATCTCATCCTCGGTCGTCCCCTTCTCCTCTTGCCATCACACCTTCCTAACATCAAGGTTTTTTCCAAGGACTCTTTTCTTCTCATGAGATGGCCAAAGTACTGGAGCCTCAGCTTCAGGATCTGTCCTTCAAGTGAGCATTCAGGGTTGATTTCCTTTAGAACTGATAGGTTTGTTCTCCTTGCAGTCCAGGGGATTTTCAAGAGTCTCCTCCAGCACCACAGTTCAAAGGCATCAATTCTTCGGCGGTCTGCTTTCTTTATGGTCCAGCTCTCACTTCCATACATCACGACAGGAAAAACCATAGCTTTGACTATTCGGACTTTTGTTGGCAAGGTGATGTCTCTGCTCTTCAAGATGCTGTCAAGATTTGTCATCGCTTTCCTCCCAAGAAGAAGGCGCCTTTTAATTTCAGGGCTGCTGTCTCCATCTGCAGTGATCATGGAGCCCAGGAAGATAAAATTTGACACTGCCTCCATATCTTCCCCTTCTATTTCCCAGGAGGTGATGGGACCAGTGGCCATGATCTTAGTTTTTTTGATGTTGAGTTTCAGACCGTTTTTTGCACTCTCCTCTTTCACTCTCATTACAAGGTTCTTTAATTCCTCCTCACTTTCTGCCATCAGAGTGGTATCATCTGCATATCGGAGGTTGTTGATATTTCTTCCGGCAATCTTAATTCCGGCTTGGGTTTCTTCCAGTCCAGCCTTCCGCATGATGTATTCTGCATATAAGTTAAATAAGCTGGGGGACAATATACAGCCTTGCCATACTCCTTTCCCAATTTTGAACCACTCAGTTGTTCCATGACCAGTTCTAACTGTTGCTTCCTGTCCCACATATAGATTTCTCAGGAGACAGATAAAGTGGTCAGGCACTCCCATTTCTTTAAGAACTTGCCATAGTTTGCTGTGGTCCACACAGTCAAAGGCTTTCGCATAGTCGATGAAGCAGAAGTAGATATTTTTCTGGAACTCTCTGGCTTTCTCCATAATCCAGCGCATGTTAGCAATTTGGTCTCGAGTTCCTCTGCCTCTTCGGAATCCAGCTTGTACTTCTGGGAGTTCTCGGTCCACATACTGCTGAAGCCTACCTTGTAGGATTTTGAGCATAACCTTGCTAGCGTGCGAAATGAGTGCAATTGTACGGTAGTTGGAGCATTCTTTGGCACTGCCTTTCTTTGGGATTGGGATGTAGACTGATCTTTTCCAATCCTCTGGCCACTGTTGGTTTTCCAAACTTGCTGGCATATTGAATGTAGCACCTTAACAGCATCATCTTTCAAGATTTTAAATAGTTCAACTGGAATGCCATCACCTCCACTGGCCTTGTTGTTAGCCAGGCTTTCTAAGGCCCACTTGACTTCGCTCTCCAGGATGTCTGGCTCAAGGTCAGCAACTACATTGTCTGGGTTGTCCGGGATATCCAAATCTTTCTGATATAATTCCTCTGTGTATTCTTGCCACCTCTTCTTGACGTCTTCTGCTTCTGTTAGGTCCCTCCCATTTTTGTCTTTTATCATGTTCATCTTTGCGCAAAATGTTCCTCTAATATGTCCAATTTTCCTGAACAGATCTCTGGTCTTTCCTTTTCTGTTATCTTCCTCTATTTCTTTGCATTGTTCATTTAAGAAGGCCCTCTTGTCTCTCCTTGCTATTCTTTGGAAGTCTGCATTCAAGTTTCTGTAACTTTCCCTATCTCCCTTGCATTTTGCTTCCCTTCTCCTCTCTGCTATTTCTAAGGCCTCGTTGGACAGCCACTTTGCTTTCTTGCATTTCCTTTTCTTTGGGATGGTTTTCGTTGCTGCCTCCTGGACAATGTTACGAGCCTCTATCCAAAGTTCTTCAGGCACTCTGTCCACCAAATCTAGTTCCTTAAATCTGTTCTTTACTTCCACTGTGTATTCATAAGGGATTTGGTTTAGATTATACCTGAGTAGCCCAGTGGTTTTTCCTAATCTCTTCAGTCTAAGCTTGAATTTTGCTATGAGAAGCTGATGATCAGAACCGCAGTCAGCTCCAGGTCTTGTTTTTGCTGACTGTATAGAGCTTCTCCATCTTTGGCTGCAGAGAATATAATCAATCTGATTTCGATATTGCCCATCTGGTGATTTCCATGTATAGAGTCGCCTCTTGTGTTGTTGGAAAAGAGTGTTTGTGATGACCAGCTTATTCTCTTGACAAAACTCTATTAGCCTTTGTCCTGCTTCATTCTGAACTCCAAGGGCAAACTTCCCTGTTGTTCCTTTTATCTCTTGGCTCCCTACTTTAGCATTCCAGTCCCCTAGAATGAGAAGAACATCTTTCTTTGGTGTCAGTTCTAGAAGGTGTTGTAAATCTTCATAGAATTGTTCAATTTCAGTCTCCTCAGCAATGCTGGTTGGTGCATAAACTTGGATTATTGTGATGTTGAATGGTCTGCCTTGGATTCGTATTGACATCATTCTATCATTTTTGAGATTGTATCCCATTACAGCTTTTCCCACTCTTTTGTTGACTATGAGGGCTACTCCATTCCTTCTACGGGATTCTTGCCCACAATAGTAGATTTGATAATCATCTGAGCTGAATTCGCCCATTCCTGTCCATTTTAGTTCACTGATGCCCAGGATGTCGATGTTTATTCTTGCCATCTCCTGTTTGACCACCTCCAGCTTCCCAACGTTCATAGATCTTACATTCCAGGTTCCTATGCAGTATTTTTCTTTGCAGCAATGGATTTTCCTTTCACTTCCAGGCACGTCCACAGCTGAGCGTCCTTTCGGCTTTGGCCCAACCACTTCATTAGCTCTGGAGCTACTTGTACTTGTCCTCCACTCTTCCTCAGTAGCATGTTGGACGCCTTCCGACCTGAGGGTCCCATCTTCCAGCGTCATATCTTTTAGCCTTTTGTTACTGATCATGGGGCGTTCTTGGCAAAGATACTGGAGTGGCTTGCCATTTCCTACTCCAGGTGGATTGCGTTTAGTCGGAACTCTCCACTATGTCCTGTCCGTCTTGGGTGTCCCTGCACAGCATAGCCCATACCTTCTCTGAATTACTCAAGCCCCTTCGCCACGACAAGGCAGCAATCCATGAAGGGGAAACACTTTATAAAAACCAGAAAAAAATGGAAGGTGTGGATTTTTCTCAGCTTGAGAAATGCAAAGGGTGGAGAAAATGGACTTGCAGACACACAAACACACACACAAAGCCATTTTCTCCACCTTTTGCAATTTCTCAAGCTGAGAGAAATCTGCTTGTGTGTGTATGTGTGTGTTCCAGCTCCCACAAGCATGGGGGATAACTCTGCATATGCTCCTGGACATGGAAATGCACTCTGCACATCCCCCAGAGTCGGGGGGGTCAGGGCAGAAGGGGGATAAAAGTGCCTCCTGTTCCCTGGCTTTAGGAGGAAGAAGGGACCGGCCCGACCCCTATTTCCCTGGCTTTGAACCATCACCACCTCAAATCCCAGAACAGCCTCCCCTCCAGCAGGCAAGCAAGTGCACTCACTTCACTCCTGTCCAGGTTTCCTTCCTTCCATCCATCCATCCATCCATCCATCCATCCATCCATCCATCCATCCATCCATCCATCCATCCATCCATCCATCCATCCATCTCTCTCGCACCTTCCTGCCTTATTCAGCTCCCAGGCAGAAGCAGCCATCCACAAGCTGGGGACTGATTGCCCGGGACTGCAGCCCTAAACAATCAAGCCACCTTATCTCCAATCTCTCTGAAAGAACTGGAGGATTTACAAGTGCCGCAATCAAGGAAGTAACAGGGAGAGGTTCGGCTGCAGGGGGGAGGGGAAGAGGGTGGGGTGGAGATACAAAAGCCGGACATTTTGAAGTTTTTTAGTCTTGCCTGCTGGACGGAGGACATGCTCCTCAAAAGTAGGACATGTCCTCCTTTTGCCAGACATCTGGCAACCCTAGTCAAGGCCACCCATAAGCCCTCATTTGGTGATGAGAAAGAGGTGAGAGGCGAGGGAGGACAGCAGGCAGCGAGAAAAGGTTTGACTCAAAACCCTTCAGCCTGGCCCAGTCAAACTCCCTACCTCTACAAGAAGGAGAGGGAATGAGGGATGGCTCCTCTTTTCAAACAGCCAAGCATAAATATAAACCATCCCAGTTGTGACAGTCTTGCTTAGCATATCTCAAGTTGGTAATGGACAGACAAGGGATGGTTTTACAAGAACAAGGAGAGAGACAGACTAAGCAAGGAGAGTAAGTAAGGAGTAAAGGAACTGTGTTTGGTTTGTACATCTGAAAAGATCTGAGCTCTGATTTGCTCTGTTCGATTCTCACTAATAAAAATGGGCATGAGCAGCCACTTCAGCAATGTGTACCAGTTTGTCTTTTTGACAAATGAGTGTTTGGCACTTCTTGGCCCCACCTCCTCTGGTAGGCGCCCACTCAGAGGTAGCACCCTGGCTTCCCTGCCACATCGTCCTCTGCTGCCTCTGAATGTTTGCCCACTAGAGGAGGTAGAGCTGGGAAGTGCTGAACACTCATTCATCTAAAGGACAAATGGTTACAAACAGCCACAGTGGCAGTTCACGCCCATCTCTGCACATGAACTGGGGCTGGAATTAAAGCCTTGCAGATGATCACATCTTCCCCCAGCAATGCGCCAGAGCACTGGCCAGCCCAATGCTAAAAGTCATACCACCTGTTCCCCAATCTGGTGCAACCCTCCTCGCCTCTAGAATTACAGCCAGAGGCGCCATCTCCCCTGACTCTTCTTCATACCCATGATGTAAAGGGATTTGAGTTTTGGTTTCAGCAATCAAGGAGCCTATCCTACAATCTTCAGAATCACTGTAATTTGTTGTTGTTGTTGTTTAGTCGTTAAGTCGTGTCCGACTCTTCGTGACCCCATGGACCAGAGCATGCCAGGCCCTCCTGTCTTCCACTGCCTCCCAGAGTTGGGTCAAATTCATGTTGGTTGCTTTGGTGACACTGTCCAACCACCTCATCCTCTGTCATCCCCTACTCCTTTTGCCTTCACACTTTCCTAACATCAGGGTCTGTAATTTATAGTTGTGTATATTTTTGGCAACTTTGAATATCTCATATCACTGAGGAAGTCATCTGTATTCCATTATTTCTTGTTTCTCAGTGCATCGTCATTCACTCATATATATGATCCCTTTTAATGTAAATCTTCCTCCTTTTGGAGATGGCTTAACCTGATGAAGTTGCCTCCCTCCCTTTGTCCCTCTTCTGTTTTCCTAATGTGATTTATTCCCTTACAGAATTATGAATCACGCTGCCTTCAAACCAGCTCATTAGTCATTCCAAAAGGTGACCCTGGTATACTTGAACATAATAAGGAAAATTAATGGAAAGATCTCGGCAACTCTCAACAAAGATAAGAGATACAAAAATATTCCCAGTTATTATTGTTAAAATGAAAGGGAAGATGGAGGGTAGAGCTTCAAGGAGATATGGGAACATGAGACAGGTAAGAAAGAGTTATAAGGAATTTTTCTTTTTCCACATGATATTACGTTAAAATAATGGGATACTGTGATTTAAGATATATTAGTATGCCATCCAACTGTCAAATCTTGGCAGCATTCACAATATGTCCCAAAATTCATTACTTAAAAATCAAATTCAATTTACTTCCGTAAGTCTTTTTTTTAAAAAAAAAAATCTTGTCCAGACTTTGCCCACCGCCACCTCCAATTCTTAACCTTTAAGAATGATTTGCAAGACATGAAAAATTGGAAAAGCAATTCAGTAAACCAAGAAAGAATCTGTTCATTATTGCTTAACACCTTAGGCATCCTAGTGATTCTACATCAGGCGGAAAGTGTTGAAATTTGCATATGGAGACTCATCAACCTCCACAGTCAAATCCAAAAGCCTCTTTTTATCCCCCTCAGTTTTCCTGAAGAAAGGCCATTGCCGAACCACAATAATTAACAATTTTTTTCTTGCTTAGTCCATAATTTCTCTAATTTTGTTCGTCTGTTTTGGGATGACTGTCCTGTATGACTAAGAAACTCCTACTTTCACCACCTACATTTTCATAACTGGACACTGAGGAGAAACCCTTGATCCAATCAAAACAGTAGACCACCCCACCCACCACAAACACACACACACACACACACACACACACACACACACACACACACTTCTTTCCCCCACTCTTGTGATTTTTATTCCTCAGAATCCTTTACATTTACAGGTGGGGAATGTTTCTTGCTTAGACTACAAGTTCCAGAATATTCAACCAGCATGTAATTTTCCCTATCTTTAGTCTCCAAAATATCTCTATAACCTCAAAAGGTTATCCTTTTGGTGAGCTAAACTTTTCTTCTATCTTTCTGTAGTTTGCTGGTATCACTTCTTACCTTATCCTCAATGTAAGGATGGATAAATGTTGCCCCTGTTCTTTTCTGACATCCCTTTAAAAATGTTTGAAAAATTTCCATAGATCACCTTTAATCTTCTTCTCCCTTGGCTAAAACATTCAGCCTTTTTTTGTGTGCCTCCATCTATTGCCCCCTTACCCCAGAATAACCACGCAAGACCAATCATATGGATTAAAACCACAGCACCACCACGTCCCTCTGGGACGATTAAAGAATTAAGTCAGATAAAATTATAGTTATGCAAAATTAGCCACAGTCCTTTATGAAACACTACATTTGCCCCTCATCTTCCAGCAAGTCCCTTGTTTAAGGTCACTATAATCAGCAGTCTTTGGTCTAAAGATTAAGAAAGACATAGAACTACCTGTTCCAGGGAGCAGGTTCCTGATGTGTCAGGGAAATGTGCACGAGAATTGATCAGGAGACTCCAGATGTGTGATTGAGAAGAAAAATTGTAAAATAAAGTAGCAAAGTCATTGGTATATGTGTATGTAAGGAACAAATAAAAGAAGACAGGAAGGGAGGTGTAGAATACTCCAAAGGAGTATCTAATCCATTGTAAAAACTGAAGCTTCTCTCAAAATCAATGCAAAATAAGGCCCAAAAGCCTCAGAGCAGTCAAAATCTGCAGAAGTAAAAATTACATGAGAAAGTGAACAGAAAACCAGCTGCATGTGAATATGAGTGAATTTGAACTTGAGCCCCCTTCTCCCTAGCAGCTATTGTTTTTCAGTCTGCCAATGACCCTAATTTTCCTACATTCTGGTTGGCTTCCTTACCTCCAGCCCTAAGAGTCAGTTTTGTATTGGTAGATGGCAGTTTGGGAGAAAAATTGTATTGCACCACCTTTCTTTAGTCCGAGAAAGTAAAGTATCCCTTCATCACACATGATGTGATCATAGCATCTTATCAGGGTACACTTTGGCCCTGGGACCATTGAAATTATTTCACCTTGTAACCGGTCCATACTGATCCATTGTCTTCCAGCTAAGCCAGAGCCTTGTTGCCACACCAATCATGTGTCTGTCTTTTTGCTGATTTCATTGTGTAGTAGTCCAGGCTGAAAGTCCAGTTTTCAGCCCTTTTTTGCTAACAGGAAACAGTCATTTGTGCTGTTTATGAAACAAACCACAGATTTCCTCAATGGCATTCCATAGGCAGGCTATTCAACCGATTGGTAAGCAATTCATAGGCCATATAGCTGTAGGCCAGTTCAATCCACATGTCCACATGCTTTTTGCCCAGTGTACCATTAGACCCTAAAAGTCGGGCCTGATTAACAAAAATCACTTTGAATCATGCCACTTACAATTGTTTCATGAACACTTCAGTCACCATAAACAGCTTTCATTCAGTAATAAATTTCAACAGAAATTACTGTTTTCTCTGGCTAAAAACTCAATAGAAGCATAGTCTTTAACATACCTTCCAAAATAGCAATCACTGTAACAGCTACTAACTGAATTTGCGTTATGATGTTGAGTCATGGTGTTATGTATGTGTAGGGTACATGCAGAACAACACACCAAGGTCCAGGGCACCTAATATTTGGCTGCTACAATAAAAGCAGCAAGACTTTTCAACTTTCTTCATAATACTGTTGAAAGTTAATTCAGTAGAGGATCTTGAAAACTGTAAAGATGAAATAATTGCAGGCATTGGTGGGGAACAGAGAAATGGAAAATTAAAAGACAAGGTGGAAAAGCACAAGGAAATGGCATAATCTTTAAAGCAAAAGAATGAAAAGAAGTCAAGAAAATGTCTGAAGGAAGAGAATTTAAAGTTGAAGATAGAGTGGAGTCTAAGTAGTAATATTGCAATCCAGCCTTTCTTTTCCTTTCCTTTCTTTAGAAATCAAGTTATAGGCAAGAACCTGAAAAACATCACATCTAGTTTAGCTCTCCGGTACGAAAATATTCTTCATACCTCTTCTAATGTCAGTATGGCTGGGGATGTGTTTTCTTTCTTCTTTCTTTTCTTTTTTTTATTTCAAGGGTAAAGGAAAATAACTCAGGATAACAGGGAATATATCATGCAATACATTATCACATATTTTCTGTACTTAAACATATCATTACATTAAAGATTTTTGTGTCTGTTAGTTGCCTATATAATTCCAACTAGAATTATTTGACTATTTTGTATTTAAATTGTCACATTTGGCTTTCAGGTTATAGAATGGATCTAGTTATACAGTGGTGCCTCGCTTAGCGATCACTCCGTTGAGCGATAAAATCGCTTTGCGATGGACTTTTGGCCATCGCAAGAGCGATTGCTTTGCGATGGCCCCTATGGCTAAAATTTGCTTTGCGATGATTGCAGGAAAGCGATCATGGCAAAGCAAACTTTTTTAAACAGCTGATTGGCAGTTCCAAAATGGCCACCACAAAAAAATGGCCGCCGCTGTTTTGCCTCACTGTAGAGGCACCCAAAATGGCCACCGCTATGGAGGAAATTTGCTTTAAGGTAAGTTTTTAGCCCATAGGAACGTATTAAACGCGTTTTAATACGTTCCTATGGGCTTTTTTTAATCGCTTAGCGATGAAATCACTTAGCGATGTTTTTTCTGGAACGGATTAACATCGCTAAGTGAGGCACCACTGTATACAGTGTCCCATTTTTCAGTTGCTTCTTGGATTTAATTGTCTTTCAAAGCTTCTGTTAATATGTACATCTCCGCCACTTCCATGATCTTTTCCACAAGTTCTTCACAATTTATTATTTTGGTTTTCTTTCATTTCATTGTATGGGAATACTGTGTATATACTTACAATGACAATAAATAAATTATATTATTATAAATTATATTATTATTTAAATGCAAATGGGATTCTGGCTGCAGTTATTATATGTATCACCAATATGGCTCTCTCTCCTATCTAAACTCTCCGGTAACATATTTAATAAGAATAATTCTGGTTTAAATGATTACGTAGCAGAATTTTCTGTAAGCAATTATATCCAATTTTTTTTTGCTTCACTATATGTCCACCACATATGATACAAATTTCCCTTTTGTAATTTACATTTCCAACATATAGTTGATGTACCTTTATACATTTTTGTATAAAATATTTAAAAAGGGGGGATGAGTTTTGTTTCAATATCAGCAAGGGAAACATCTTCCACCACAATTGGGAATGCTATGCTAGCTGAGGGAACAGAAGGCAGCTGCCTCCTCCCTATGCTAACTGAGGAGGCAGTTAAAAGCACTGCTTTACAAGAAAGCCTTTCACCTTAACCCTGGTAGAATACCTCACTTCCAGTCTTGCTTTATTCCAAAGATTGGTTTGTGCTAGTCACTGTTTTGTTTTAGATGATGTTTTTGCTATTTATGTTGTATTTACTTATTGCGCCATTTTTACAAATTCCTTCTAAACCACCTAGAATAGTGCTTCTGCACTAGTGGGGCGGTATATAAATCAAAGTAATAAACAAATAAACTTATCCAACAGTTTAATGCCATCTTCCACCATCTTAAGGTTGCTAATTATCCCATTCCTTCAGATTTTGGGACTAAAATCTGAGACCCAAGTGCCTATGATTTCCCTGTATCATTGTGATGTCACAGAGGCAGGGCAGGCAAGGTTTGGGACAGAAAGAATGCTTTCAGGTTTTTGTATCTTTGCAACATGGTTTATGAGTCATGACACTGGTGCTCCATTTCATACCAGAAGACATAACGGACATCATGTTTGCTTGCCAGGAAGCCAGGAGTGAGAAGAGGGGACATACTGAGCAATACACTTTCTCAACACCTTCTCTGCATGCACTTGTGGCCATCAGGCCATACTGAGCAACACAAACACCTTTGTGCTGACTAGTGAAGCCATCTGGGAATGGGTGGCGGTGGGCACCCAAATTTTAAAAGCATTTCGTACAGAAAGGATTTATCCTCCTCCAGTGTAGCTCACCCTGAAATTGAACTTGCTGCCTGGAGACCCAGGAAAGCATAGACTTCAAACAGGCCCTGCGATGTGAAATCTCAGCGGTATCTGTCTGACGTGACTGCCTCACTCTGCCTAATGGGAGGGCCAGTCCTGAGGCGTGCTTTTTGTAATGAAATAAGCTCTCTGCACAGTAATAGCTTTACTTCCATTGTGAACACCAGTTATGAGAGCAACCAGTTGTGAGGATTAAAGCCCACACACACCCCATGCCCAGTATATCTGAATCCTTCCTTCTCTTTCTCCTGTCCTTCTTCTTTATAAATCATGTTGGAGTTAACAACCTGAAAAAAATCACATCTGTTTAGCCATTAGGTATGAAAAGATTCTTGATCCTTCTTCTGACCTTCTCAATGTGGGTTGACACCACAGAAAGGTCTCCTTCAGTTTGTAACTTTATGCTTTGTTGTCTTTATTCAACCTCCTCCTCTTCCTGGGTTAATCACAGAAGCCTCTTTATTTCACATCGCTGAATTCTTTTCATTTCACACATCCTTGGAGCTGGGTTAATATCCCATAAAGGTGTCTATCACATTTTTGTGAGTTTTGACCTCGTGCTCTAAATGAATGCTTCATAAATGTCCTCAGGTTTAATCTAATTTATTCCAAGCTCCCTCCAGTGTGTATCAGCACAAGGGTGCAATAACTGTGCATTCTAAAGCTCTTTCCCACCATTGTGGTGTATAGTATACATGTTTATTAATATCATAAATCCTACTAGATGTATGGATGCATGCAGCGTTCAGTAAACATATATTATTAGGCTTCTTTTTCTCTCATGCACCATTTGTCAGTTTATTTTTACAGGTATTTGTTCTTTGCCATTTGAAAATTTCAAAGTAATCAAAGCAGCATTATTTATTATGGCTCACAAGGCAATGCTAATTCATATCTTTTCTCCAAAGGTGGCTTAGGAAGAAGCAAGTATACTCCCTCTACCCACGGAAAGGAACTTGTGGGCAGGGCACTTATGCCTTAGATATCCCAGTTACAACCGTACAGAGCTCCACTGCTCTGCCACATGCAGTAGGCCCTGAAACAGGGCATTCCAGACTGGGAATGGTTTTGGATTTGTTGACTCCAAAGACTCTTCATTCCCTCCCTCCCACATAGTCCAGGATTGGATTTCTCAGCTAGGCCAGCCTGGAGCTAGCATATTTAATTATTCATTCTATTACTTTCTGTAAGGGTAAAATTTTGAACAGCAGTAGCATCAATAAGAACAATGGATGCTAAAAAGAACCACACATATGTCAGTCAGGCAGCATGATCTTTGGGTATAGTAGAGCATCTGGCATTTTATTACTTCCCCACATTAAAGACTGCTCTGCTCTTAAACATTTCTGTAACACTTGACAGTGGAACAAAGTCCTTTGTTACACAGATGTCCACTAGAGATGGGCACAAATCAGAAAAACTGTGATTCATTTTGATTCATGATTCATCAAGATTGACGAATCATGTATTATGAATTTACGAATTGTTTTCTGAAAAATCGATGAATCTATTTGTCAATTTATTTTTGAATTTACAACCCTATAAAACAGCCCCCCAAGCACCTAGAGTCATGAAAATAATAGAGAAGCTTTTCCTGGCTCTCCTCTACAATCCCTCCACATTTGGTGAAAAATGTGTTTCAGATATCCAAGTTACAGTGGGGTCTTGACTTAAGAACAGCTTGAGTTAAGAACATTTTGACTTAAGAACCACTCTCACAGGAAAATATTGACTTGACTTACATACTTAGATTTGAGTTAAGAACTGGAAAAAAACACGTGGGAGGCAGGGAAAGTGCAAAATTTGAACTTTCAGTTAACTGTTGGGCAGTGAAAAGGGTGCCTGTCTGCTTCCTCACTCCTCCCAGCGTTTAGAGAGTGGATTGGGAGTCTTCAGACTGCCTGGACTGTATTTTCCCTGCCTTCCCTGAAGGTTTCTTGACCTAAGAAAAAAAGAAACAAAATATCCCCCTCTAGTGGTCGAAGGCAGATAGCCGCTTCCCATTAGTTTCTATGGACGGAAAAGAGCAGATACGGATCAAATGGTTTTCAATGCATTCCTATGGGAAATGCAGATTTGATCTGAGAACTTTTTGACTTGAGAACCGCCTTCCAATACGGATTAAGTTCTCAAGTCAAGACCCCACTGTATATACCCACAAAGCAGTTCTCCCCAGGAAAGTGCCCTTCAGCTGCTGGTTTGGGGAAACCCAAGCTTCACCAGACTTGGAGGGATTGTAAAGGAGAGTCATAAGAAGTTTCTCTGCAATTTTGGTGCCTCTAGGTGCCTGGGGGGCATTTTATAGTCAAATTAAATTGATGAATCAAAAAGCGCTAAAAAGTAATTGATTTGTATTTGTCGGGGGTATTGATCCATATGAATATAACAAATTAGCAATTTTTGAACAAATTCAGCTGTTTTTTTTAAGTTAACGTCCATCTCTATTATCCACCCATTAAGAATTTTTGAATTATCTTCTTTTTCAACAATGACTCAGAGAAGTAAACCTTAAATAAATGTGCATATAATTTATTTTACTTATGGGTTTTGTTTTTTTTGGGGGGGGGGTTGGCCTTCTTTCTTGTCAGTCATGGCTGTCACACTTCTGCAGAAGTTCAGAAAGTCATGGTTAAATGTCAATTGAACCAGACTTTTACTTCCCAAGACTTTCTGCATTCTTTTTTTAAAGGAAAAAAATCAGACCTCTAGCTCTTATGACTCAAAGCAGGCAGGTGAAGCCTACTGAGTTCAGCCACCACTCCCACCCCAAATAGTCTACTGGCCCTACTAGGTGTTAAAATGGCATATTGAGTTGTATTGGTGCCCTCAGTTCCATTATATGGCTTCTACTCTATTCCATAACACTGGATAGCTGGTAACAGACATTTTGAAAACATTGGTCGGAGTTCTGCTGGTGTTCACCTGAGGATTCCATCATTTGTAGCACTTAACTACACCTACTTGACAAGTCACACACCAGCCTATACAACTGAGACATGTCCCAACACCTCATCAATTACTTGTAATTAACCACAGCAAGTTTTGCAAATTCTACATGAACACCAATAGGGTTCAGACAATTCTTTACTATAAACAAGTATATTTCTACCTTGGCATTTGGAGTAATGGTAACCCCATTTAGTTTCATGGACGGTGACACTCCTCATGTGCTGCAGAAGAAAGAGACATGAAAAACTGGCCTGAACTAACTACAGCTTCCAAAACTTTCCAGTAGCCATACTGACTGGGGAATATTGGAAGAAGACTGAGAAAGTAACTTTTCTAAGTTCTTTGGATAATACAGCACAGAAGAAGGAGAGTTACATACTGTATGCAGTCTTCTGATTTATGCTGTTCTTCCCATCCCAAAACAAGGGGGACAAAGGTACATAAATCAGGCTTTCTTGTGTACAGCCTGCTTCATGTCTGACTTTAGGGTTGTTTTTTTTAAAAAGGGGACCGAGCCTCACCTAGATACCCCTTGTTGCTGGCAGATTGGTGGGCCCAGGGATGATCTGGATGGGGGTAGCAACAGCAGTCTCCTCGTGGGGTCAGAAAAGCCTGGAATATCCAGGGGCATGGCAGGGAGCTTCCCCCCTCTAGCCACCTAATGGCCAGCACAACAGAGGAATCTTAACAGCTAACCAACCACTGGCCAGCTGGAGGATCCAAAAGCTAAGAATGCCAAGTGAGCAGATTATGAGGGAACATTTTTCAGTCTGGTCCACTTGCCGACCATAAAAACAGCTCCAGGCTCCAATAAAACAGTCTTCAGACAGTTCTGGGGCAATGGGGTTGGATCCAGGAGATATGAAAGGTGACAAGCAGGAACAATGGGTGTCCAGGATGGTAAGAAATCTCCCCATACCAGGGAAGTAAGGGTGGGACCACGTTCTGGCCCAGATGGGGGTGGCTTGTAGACCTAGCCCCACTCTCAGGTAATGAGAGTCAAATAGTGGCCTACACTCATGCGGTTTTCTGAGGACTGTCACTCTCAATGGAATCTTCAGCAGCTGCTGAAGTGGATGGTGGTAAGCATTGGGAAGGGAGGTGGTCTTCACAAGGCAATGAATCCAATTACTCAATGCTAAGCCAGGCACTGCTGCTGTAACCAATAAAGTTGTGGCCTTTTTCTCTCCAGCAAACGATGTGCTATATTGGAAGAAGTCTGAGAAAGTAACAGCATCCACCCAAATATACAATTCACCATGGAAAAAGAAATAGAGGGCCAACTCCCGTTCTTAGATGTCATGGTCCTACACAAAACTGACCTCCAACTGGGACACAAGGTCTACAGAAAACCCACCCACACAGACTGGTACCTACACAAAAACTCCAACCACCACCCACAGCAAAAAAGAGGCATAATCTATGGTTTATTGTATATTTTATTGTAAGCCGCCCAGAGCGGTCGACCAGACCAGATGGGCGGGATATAAATAAATAAATAAATAAATAAATAAATAAATAAATAAATAAATAAATAAATAAATAAATAAATAAAATACTGATAGACCGTGCAAATCGGAACTGTGAAGCTCAGTTTCTCACCACTGAACTCAACCACCTGAATTGGGCCCTACAGGCAAATGGCTACTCCAAAAATGAAATCACAAGAGCCATCAAACCAAGAAAACAACACTGAACTGAAGAAGAAAACCAGCCACCCACAAATAAAGTATTTCTGCCAAACATCAAAGGGGTCACAGACCGCATGGGGAAACTTCTGAAAAAACACAACCTACAAACAGTATTTAAGCCCACCACAAAAATACAACAAATGTTATGGTCAGCAAAGGACAGAAGGCACCCCCTCACCACTGCAGGAGTATACCAGATACCTTGCAGCTGTGGCCAGGTATATATTGGAACTACAAAACGAAGCATCCACGCCAGAATCAAAGAACACGAGAGACACTGCAGACTAAAACAACCAGAAAAATCTGCAGTAGCTGAACATGCCCTAAAACAAACTGGACATGAAATATTAAATCCAGCCTTGGCAGATTCTTGGCATGTTCTACAAAGGTGAATTAAATAAAGTCTTTGGAAGACAGCTGGTGAGACTACCATGAACAGACATGGTTCCCCCATCAGAAGCTTCCTGCAGTTAGAAAATGGCCATGTCAAAATTCTTTCCCTTGATGTATCAATTTCATGTGTTTGAAGTGGGAGCTTTGCAGAAAGGCAAACAAGCATTAGAAGGGAACACTGCTAGTGTACCACTCTTACAGTTCTATACTTGCTAATGAATATTGTGACACGGTGGACATGGCAAAGATTTGCAATTTTAAATAAGTTAACAAAAGCAACAATAGCAGTAATGCAGACCCAGCCCAAATGGGATGCTCCATAAATACACAGTCCCTGAGGTTTATGCACCAAGAAGATGCCAGAACTTGCCTGCCAAAAAAGAAAAGTTTTATCAAGTGTCTTTAATCCCCAAAATCAGGCAATAAAAACAAAATAAGAATAAAAAAAAACATGGTCCAAGGACAAGATGCTGAGTACTGGGGTGGAACAGATGAAGGGTGGAGTTATGGGACAAAAAATAGGGCAGCCTGGAAAAGAGTGTAGCTGGCTGGAATCTTGAACAGGAGAATTCCATATGGCAATATTTGGTTTCACGTACTGTGTCTGTTGTAATAATTAACACAAATAAATGTGTGCCATCAAGTCAGTTCCCACTGATGGTGACCCTTTTCAGAGTTTTATTTTTAGGTAGAAAGTATGCTGAAGTGGTTTCCCATTCCCTTCTTTTGGGGATGCCCTGGGTCTGTGCAGTTCGCCCAAGACCACACTGTCTAGCTTTTCGCCAAGGAGACAGAACAGGAATTGAGCTCATGATCTCTGGATCAGCAGCTAGGTACCTAAGCCACTGATCTGTCAGTCAACAGCCTTCTGCTGCATCTTTGTGGCCCTCTTGCTCCCCTCTCCTTGTTTTACCTCTTAATTATCTTCCTTTCCTACATCCCCAAGGCCAGTCCCTGCTTTTCCTGCTTCTTCCAGACCTGCCCTTCAGATGTGCGACTTCCTTCTTTTTAAATTGGGAACTTATCCTCACATAAATAATTCCCAGCACACAAACCTGTAGCCCTATTTATTTTGTATTATTAGATCTTGTTCTTTGTTTTTCCTTTCTTTATCTCCTCTGTACCATCCTTTTGCCTGAATTTTATTGCCTGTCCTTCAGGCAAAGGATTCCACTCTTTTTTATTCCTGAGTTCCACAGCTGTAGCCATAAATAATAAGTAATCTATTAGAAGCAACCCAGGACTCAGTGTTACATTACTTAAAGGGAAGCACTGAAAACAAAAGTAGGTTTTAGGCATGAATTCGCTGGTCTTGGGAGCTGCCACACTGGCAGGAGGATTAGGCGCAAAAGTTGCCAGCCCCTGTACAAAAGATATTGTGCCACTGTAACAAGTTCTGCCAATGCTAGTCTCTTCTTAATGTGGCAGAGACATGCCATTTGAAAATGCCCACTTGTGAAAATATCCTTAAAATATGTCATAAATGGCATTTCACCCTGTAAGATTGGCAAAAATGTCAGAAGGTAACAGCAATGTTTGTTGGAAGTGTAAAAAAAGTCCAGGGACTTACTATCATATGTGGTGGTCATACAAAAAAACCAAAAGATTTTGGATACAGGTTTGGGAAATGGCAAAAGAAATTGTTCAACAAAAATTAAATTTTAAACCTGAAATGTTATTGAATATTATGCCAGAAATTATTGATAAGAAAATAAAATATAGTCTACTGTATATATTCACAGCAGCTAGGTTACTCTGGGCCCAAAAAATGGAAGAATGAAGAGACACCAACAATGGATGAGCTTTTAAAGAAGCTATTGGATATTGCAGAACTAGATATGCTCTCTTTGACCAAACTCCAGGAGGCAGTGGAAGACAGGAGGGCCTGGCGTGCTCTGGTCCATGGGGTCACGAAGAGTTGGACACAACTTAATGACTAAACAACAACAACAAGATATGCTCTGAGAGGCACTACGGGATCAACCAAGAGACTTTGTAAAGCAAAGTTGGAAGATGATACGTAATTGGGCCCAGAAAAAGATAGGAGCTTAGGGGGAAGCTTAGTATATAGCAAACTCACTGATCACTAGAATCCTCTTGAAGGCATTCGAGGTCCAGACAATGATAAAATCTCTGATCCAAAGGGGAAGGAAGGATGTTTAGTTAGTAGTTTTTCTTTTTCTATTTTTGTCTTGTTAATTATATGTTAGATTGTAAAAAAAAAAAACCTGATCTCCTCACCTTTAGTACTGTTTTTTATGTATTCATATCAGAGCATTGCCCAGTTTAAAATTATGGATACATATAGCTAAAATTAAACACAAAATAAAATGTTAAGATAATCAGAGAGAGAGAGAGAGAGAGAATGCCCACTTGTGGTGCTCAACAGGAAGGGCAGGACTGGTCTGACAATGATGCCAGAGTACTGTATTGTACCGTGTATAAAATGAAAAACTTTTTACTTAAATAATTAGACCAAAATTAAGGGTTGTTTTATGCACGGCAGGCAGCCGCTTTCCCTGCCTTTTGAGAAGCCAGAGTAAAGCAGCCATGAAAGGACATCAGGATCAAAGGGGCGTGAGCACACTGCCCTGTCATGGCTGCTTTACCCATTTCCTAACCTCCACAGGGCTTAGCAAGCGGGAAATGCAGCCGGGAAAGGGCGGGAGGCTCAAAGGGGCACGAGCATGCACATTTTCTAATTTAGGGGTTAGAAAAGGGGGGGTTGTCTTATACTTTGTGTCGTCTTGTAAAGGGAAAAATACAGTAATTCTTGCAACAGTGGCGAGTAACTGATTGTTCGGTGTTTGCTGACAGAGTGGAGTGACTGATTGTTGAGCTTATGAAAAGAAACATCACTATGGTAACCAGACGAACATGTACCATTATGTTAGTTATCTGGGAAATTCATGTAGGGGTAGTGCTGGAAGGAAAAGTTTTCCTATACAGTACTTGGGTACAGAAGCCTCTAAAGCTAGATTTCATGTGCATAAGTCTGCTTCTTTCCAAGCAAAACAAAAGTGTTAAAAAGTGGAGAAAGGAGTCAGAAAAATACCATGAGAGTGTGGTTACTCTATGGGGAAAATGTATTTGAATCAGTTTAGCATGTTTTAAATTGATTTTTTAAAAGATGACTACCTGATACACATGGGTGCTTGATTCCCCAGTCCCCCAGGAACAGCAGGCTGTCTGGGGTTTACTTCCTGTCCCAGTGCTTCTTCTTGTGAGAAGTATGGTTCTTCGCAGATTCCTTCTATATAGTCCAATGGGCAGCAAAACTACACTTCCCACAGTACCCTAATCCTCCCAGAAAATGCTGGCACAGGAAGAAGGTCCCAGACAGTCTACTGTCCTGCTCAACTGGCCATGGAGGGCACAAGGAAGCCTGGAGCAAGTAAAGTAGGTGCTGGGGCCCATGAAGGGAAGCTTTCTGTGGGGAAGCAAAGTGAAACAAAACACCAATGATGAAAAAGTTCAGTGTTTCATTCTGCTTCCCGAATGTGCAGTTGCCTGAATTGCCCATGAAACGAACCACAAAGTGGCCTGGTTCATTGGAGGTGGGTGGGTTGTTTCATGATTCATGTCATGCCCATCTCTACTGCTAGCAGCCAACAAAACAGATCGACAGCAAAAAAAAACAACTGCCACCAACACATGGAAGAGAGGGATAAAACATTCAGCACAGAGGCGAGCCTCTCTTTGAATTTCAAAGACTGGAAGGATTAGTTAGTGTTGGGTAGATATACAATCACCCTAATCCAGAAAGGGTCTCCCAGTCACTCAAACTACAAACAACATGTAAATAAAACACCAACAAGAGGATCAGTCTATCATATGTTTTGGGGCAACAGTTAAATGTTAACATTTAACACTCATGCCAAAGAGAATGAAGCCACAGATAAGTACCTCCTAGGCCCTTTGATGTACTCAAATTTAGCTGTCCATTAGCAATTCAGGCAGTTTGTACCATCCGATCCTGTTCCTCCTTTTTTAACTCCCTAGTGAAGAGTTCTAGAGAGCCTGAAAGCTTCTATCCTTTGGGGAACTTCAACTCCATTCAGAAAGGCATTGCCTACCTGTAGACTCTGGACTTTGTTTTGTTCTCATAGAATAACACCTCTGCCTTCTTATCTGTACCTGTAGACTATAAATAAAATAAAGTCCCCAGCCAAGTGCAAAGCTTTTGTTTGCATTAACCCCAAAATCCGCTTAATGTGTCTCTGCCCCCTTTTCCTGTTGCTTTCACCCCTACAGCATTGCTCTGAAAAAGCCAAGCTCAGTAGCATATAATTATAGACACTTAACACAACATAGCAATAGCACTTTGCTTTGCAACACTATAAACCTCCGAGATGCAATCCAGATAATTTAAGTACACATGAAATCCCCAGGTTGGGGGTCAATGAGTTTGTAAATATATAGTTGAGCACTTTGTATCTCATTAATTTCAATGGGAGTCAAGCGCACCTACCTTTTCCAGGATGCATTGCACTTACTGGTTGCTGTCCAAACCTCCCTAGTCCTTATTAGCATCTTATTTTTCTCCTGTGAGAGAAGTTAATTACAATGAGCCCATAATTGATTTGACCAAGAGGGGGAATGGAATGATTCATACTTTAGTATTTATGCAAATATGGGCAATTTATGTGATGATTAAAGAAGGCTTTTCTATTTAAACTCTCCCACAAGCATGTCCATGTTAGTTTTCTCCAGGCCTATAACAAAAAGAAGAAATCTGTTTTTCCCATCATCATTTTTGTGAAAATATCACTGCTAATACACAATATAAGTTCTGTCCTTCTGTAAAGTTTCATATCCCTTTGCAACTTCAGCAGTCTGTGTCATTTTATTAATTTAAACTATGAGACCTCCATCTAGAATACAAAGAAAACCAGAATGTGAGGATCTAAAGAAGCAACCCTGGACAATTTGTCAAAACTGATAAATGTAGTGTTGTGTCTCGACTAAGTAGCTCACGGCATTGTGCCCCTGAATCAATTAACATTTAATTTGACTCTTTACAACCTCACTTATCACCATTTTTCATTCTAAGAGAATGGTAGCTTTTTCTGAGCTGACACTCTATGATTGCTCACAAGCAACCACAATTTCAGGCAAAGGTAATAAGAGATTCATGTACCCGGCATACAAAGGATTTGGGAGACCAAAGCAAATAAACAAACAATACAACACAAGGTTTCTAATCAAGATGTACTGTAATACCACTGAGGTTCCTTGTAGCAAAATTATTCACTGCTGACTGGATTAAAAACGAAACTGAAAGGAGGTGCTGCAGGAAAATACATTGCTGTCGGCTTGATGTCTGAATTGAAAGGGCACAAGTAGCTACAGAGACAATAGTTTCCCTGTGAATAAAATGTATGTTGAGATGTGGTATTTTCTGACCTAAGAATCTGTCTGCAAATCTCAGGTGGAGAAGTGTGGAACTCAGCTAATATCTCACTGTGCGTGTCTCGGCTAATATGTCCCTGTCATATTTTGGTCCTAGGCAGGAGAGCATGAGGGGGAAAATATGGCCAGAGAGATAAAAGGTGAGACTATGAAGTTCTTTAAAGCACAGGTAGACCCTACCAACGACATAATCTATTTTACTGGGGTTTCCAAAATAGCCTTTCCCCATACCCATCACAAGAGCACTTTCTTGGGGGTCCTATTTGGGCGACTATAACCCAAATGTCCCAAATCCAATATTTGCCAAATTTGGAGGAAAGAAGAACAGTCAGATGAAGACCTGTTACAAATCTGGCATCTCTAAGACATGTGGGAGCCATTCTACAGCTCCTGGAAGTCCTGAATCTCATGAAGCATGGAACAGTTTGTTTCATCAGAAAGTTTGTGGTTCATGAGTAGTGATGAACTACAAATGATCACAAACCGCCATTTTCCCAGTTCATGCGCATTTATAAATCTGACTAGTAGGGATGCAATGAAATGCCACCTGGTGCAGTGGAGGAAACATGAATGATTTGTGGTGAGGCAACCAAGGTGTAACAACGGGAGGGCAGGTTAGAGATGAAAGCTGCAATAGTCAAAATGAAAAATAACTGGATCATGAACCATGATTTTAGTCAAAGTAGTGAAAAGGAAGGCCACTGAAAACTAAATTCCTTAGAATAATTTAGCATCTTCTGATCTGGTCAACTTTTTTACAAATTAAGTATTTCATTTTACCTTTCATCAACACCAATTAGAAATACTGTTCAAGAGGATTAACCTAGTTGAAAAACATTCCTTTTTTGAGAAAAAATATTTTGCTGCTGAGAATATAATGTTATTCCTGTGCAAGATAGACTGGTCCCTGTGAAGTATGCAATTTTTTTTCCTCTGTAGCAATTTATGCCAGAAGAAAATGTCTAGATTATAATACTTCTTCCTATCAAGTAGATGCTGATTTTTAAAGTGATATTGTGTGTAAATTTTAACTTTATCAGTCATTCTGTACAATCATGTTGCTGATGATATATTTTTATGTTTCAACTGGTCAGAAGATTATGCACAAATAAAATTGTTATGACTTTTGCTGCCATGGTGACATGGAAAAGGTATATGTTTGCCTGGAATAGAAATGTACCAAAGGTTGCACATTGCACCTCCATCAGGGAGAATTTATCAAATAGCTAAAGTGCTGAGACTTTAATCAAACTATATAAGTTGTGGGTTTTTTATAAAAAATGTGAGTTTGCCAAAATATATTACTTTGATACAGAATGGAGAAGCCGGCTGAATTAACCAGTCCAATTAACCTTGGACTGCCAGTCAGTGATGTTGCAATACATTTTGAAGAATGCGCTCACTATAACAGGCCCTGTAACTTCATATATAAAAAGATTCCAGAAATTCAGACAACTGAAATATCAACAACAAATGAGTTTTGTTGTTGTTGTTGTTGTTTAGTCATCAAGTCGTGTCCGACTCTTCGTGACCCCATGGACCAGAGCACGCCAGGCCCTCCTGTCTTCCACTGCCTCCTGGAGTTGGGTCAAATTCATGTTGGTAGCTTTGATGACACTGTCCAACTATCTTGTCCTCTGTCGTCCCCTTCTCCTCTTGCCTTCACACTTTCCCAACATTAGGGCCTTTTCCAGGGAGTCTTCTCTTCTCATCAGACGGCCAAAATGAGTTCTAACCAGTTCCATCTCCAATTAGAAGCTGATCTTTTGTAAAGCTAATGCTTCTGTAAAGCCACACTGGCAAGGAGGCAGGAAGACAGTCTCCCCACTCAGCTGCTTAGTGGTCGATTGAGGGGAGAGGCAGGGAAGCGCCTGCTGGACTCCTTCCACAATTGGCGCCATGTTGCCACTGTCGGGTGCATGTGCTGCAAGGACCCCAGTGAGTGTTCCCAACCAGAAATGGAACACTGCTTCATATCCGTATCCCCCAGGATACTAATACGAAGCTCCCATGTCTAGTTAGTACATTTATATTCATTGTTCCTCCACTGAGCTCAAGCTGTTGTACACAGCTGTCCTTCTTCCACATTATCTTCATGTGAGACAGGTCAAACTAAGAGAAAGGCAGTCTAAATCAGGGGTCCCCAACTCCTGGGCCATGGAACAGTACCAGTCCATGACCTTGGAAGGACCGGGCTGCCAGAATAGATGAGCGGCAAGGAGGAGGTGAGTGAAGAGCGAAACTTCACCACGTGCCAATGTGCTCCTATTAGGTTCTAATGCCATTGCTGATCTGACAGGAGGCAGAGCTCTCTCTTCCCCTGCTGCTGCTAGATCAGCTGTGCCTCTGGCATTAGACTCTAATAGGAGCCTGCACTCCTATTAGGTTCTAAGCCGCTGCTGATTTAGCAAGGCGTGGAGCTTGAACTGAAGCTCACCTCCTGCTCCTCCTTGCCACTCATCTGTCCCAGCACAATACATGTAATGAGCTTGATTCAAAGCTACCCTCCAACAACCTACTGCATGACAAGTACCCTCCCCCTCCCAGTCCTTGGGGGAATGGTGTTCGACTAAACCGGTCCCTGGTGTCAAAAAGGTTGGGGACCACTGCTCTAAATCACCCAGTAAGTTTCATGACTCATTGAGACCTACACATAGAATCTTCCACATTGCACATTTCACCTTCTACACCACAATATCTCATAGAATGTATACAGGTTGCCAGTCCCGTTTTTAACTCTTCCTTTAAATAGAATAGACGTTTTGTGTCCATATATTGTATGTTTTGTGTTCATACATGTAGAATGTACAAACCTTCAGTCTCAGCTCATGTAATAACAGTTCACACACATTGTCGCATCTATGTGATGGGCAGCTCTCTCATATCTGCACCCCAATTTTCTGCTTCAAGTACAGTTATGTAACCTGAGTGGGGCAAAAAGGTGCATTGCTTCCTTACAGCTGTGCTTTGTACCCATACCAGGATTAAGGGTATGGCTAGTTGTTGCTTCGGTGCTGGATAATGATTAGCAATTACTCCTTCCTTTTAAATAATTACAGATTCTTAAAATAACTAGAACAATTATGTGACAACCCCAGACCTACTGGGATATGCCACAGTTTAACTAAGCTGCCACCAACCATTCCCTGTAAGGAGTCACACAGACCAGGAATGGATTTTTAACAAACAAAGGGATAAGGTTTATTTAAATAACACACAGGGAAAATAAAATGATCAAGTGAATAAGATACAGTAACGTGGCTTAGTCTCAATCATGCATACACCAGTTTGGTTCACACAGAACACCTTTAAATAAAGCACAGACCCTGAACCTATCAGTTCTGGCTACCCATAAAGACACCTGAACCTATCAGGTAGGTACTGACTGACACACAGTAGTACCCTGTCTGACACACAGACTCCCACTCCAGCTTCTTCTTCCCAGCTTCTCCACACAAGCTCCACATATATATACAGTACAGCCCCTCCTCCTGATGTCCCGCCTTCCACTCCCCATAGGATGGAACTTTCCCTCCAACCCATGACAGACAGGTAACATCAGTGCTGTATGTAACACCTCCCCTCTTTATAAGTTGTTTTGTAGGGGGAAAGCTAAAGTGCTTTTCTCCAAAAAACAACCTGGATCCAAAACATACAAAAACAGTTATACAATAACATACAATACCATACTTACTCTAGGATAAACATATCAATTAGGCATTTAAACATTTACCATTTACAATACATCCAGTTACCTTTATTCATACAAACCAAACATGTTTAATAAACAAGTACATTTAACCTTTGGTCACCAAAATATATACATAGTCCATGTTTCTTTCGCCGTCTTCATTCTTCGGGTCTTCTTGACAAGGCGTCAGCAACACAGTTCACTGACCCTCTGACCACCTTCACTTCAAAGTCATAGTCTTGCAGGTTTAAAGCCCACCTCATAAGTTTACTATTGTGGGTTTTCATTGTCTTTAACCATTGCAGTGGTGAATGGTCAGTGCACAGAATAAAATGTCTTCCCCAGATGTAAGGCTTGGCCTTCTGGATCGCGTAGACTATGGCCAGACACTCCTTTTCCACGGTTGCCAAATGTCTCTCACCTTTCTGGAGTTTCCTACTCAGGTAGGACACTGGATGCTGGTCACCATTTTCATCCTCCTGGCAAAGAACTGCTCCTACCCCGCTGTTAGATGCATCGGTGTATATGATGAACTCCCGGTCGAAGTCGGGAGCACGCAGCACTGGATAGTTGATGAGGGCCTCCTTCAACCTCTGGAACGCCTCCTCACAGTCGCTGGTCCACGGGATGCGGTCATCAGTCTTCTTCCGCGTCAGATCGGTCAGCGGAGTCGCTATCTCGCTAAACCTCGGAATGAACTTTCTGTAGTAGCCCACCAACCCAAGAAATGATTTGACCTTTTTCTTGGTGTTGGGTCTAGGCCAATCACGAACTGCTTCTATCTTGGCCTCTAGGGGTTTTATCACTCCTCCCCCTACTATGTGACCCAAGTCTTTTATTTCTGGGCTACCCAGCTGCAGTTTGTTCTCTGTGCAGAGCCTAGGCCAAAGCACTTCCTCCCCTGGGTTAAAGTGCCTCTCCCTGGCTTTCTGGTCATCCCAAGCTTTCTTTCTGACCTTTTGAGCTTGGTCTCTGCTGCTAGCTCTAGGTTTCTCTTTAGGTCATTCTTTAACGAGTCTATATATGTCACAACATCTTGTGGGTCATCCTGGGTGATCTGCTCCCAATTTTGTTTGATCAAATCGAGTGGCCCTTTCACCCTTCTCCCAAACAAAAGTTCAAACGGACTGAACCCGGTACTGGCTTGTGGCACTGATCGATAAGCAAACAAAAGGGATTGCAGCTTCTGGTCCCAATTGTTTGGATTCTCTGCCAAGTAAGCCCTAATCATGCGCATCAGAGTCCCATTGAACTTCTCCGTTAACCCATTACTTTCAGGGTGATAGGCAGTGGTTTCCTTGTGTTTAATTCCACAGATTTGCCATAACCGTTTCATGAGCTTCGATGTAAACGACGCGCCCAAATCTGTGATTATTTCTGAGGCAAATCCCATCCTGGACATATACCCCACCAAGGCATCTGCCACTGTGTTAGTTTCGATGTTAGTCAAGGGTATGGCTTCAGGGTACCTCGTGGCATGGTCCACAATGGTGAGAATGAACCTGTTCCCCCTCTTTGTGGCCTTGGGCAAAGGTCCCACAATATCCACCCCTATGCATTTGAACGGAGTGTCAATCACAGGCAAAGGGCACAACTTTGCTTTGGTCCTGTCACGGTTATTCCCCTGCCTCTGACACACGTCACATTGTTTACAGAACTCTTTGATCTGCTTTCCTATTTCAGGCCAGTAAAAATTCTGTGTGATTCTCTGCTGTGTTTTGTTCACCCCTAAGTGCGCAGCAAACATGTCAGAGTGCCCCCTTTGTAAGATCATGGGGCGATACTTTTCAGGTACCACTAGCTGACTTCTGATCCCATCTCCCCCTTTTGAGATATTCCTCAGGGTCTCTCTATATAAAATTCCCTTTTTCTCACAAAATCTCACTGGGGTTTCAGTTGTTAGCTGGGCGTCTGTCACCTGTTCAAAACACTTTTGGAGAGTGGCGTCTGCCTTTTGCTCTTGGCCAAATCGGCTGTCTGTGGTTAAGGTTTCCACCACAGCTTCGGAACTCCCCTCTGCTTCCGTCTCGGGCTCATCAGTACCCCCCTGAACTGCCCCCCTGGTAGCTTGTGAACGTGTAATCACTAGCACCCGTTTCACATGTTCAGCCAGGTCATTTCCCACGAGCACGGCTGCTGGCAGAGTCGATGAAATCGCTAGCCGCCAAACTCCCCTCCAGCCTTGAAAACTTACAGGTACCTCAGCTACTGGCAGCGAGATCACCTGTCCCTCAATCCCCGCCACCTTTATGCTCTCATTTGGGATTATATACTCCCTAGGAATAATATCTGGATGGCACAGGGTCACCTGGGAACAAGTATCCCTTAGCCCCCTATACTGATGGTCAAGTATTCCTACGTCCACCCCTGCGGTTTCAAACAACTGAGAATCTGTTCTCACTAGCAAGCAGCGCTTGACCTCCACAAGAGGACCATTTTCCTCAGCCTGATCAGCAGATGTAACTGTTCCAGATTGAGTAGCCATGGCAACAGGCTCCCTCAGTGACAAGGAGCTTTGCTCTTTCTGGACACAGAACACAGCTTTTGGCTTGGTTCCACTCAAATCATGAGGCACATTTCCTTTTAGCTGCTTTAATTTCTCACACTCTGAGATTAGATGGCCCTTTCCTTGACAGAAATAACATTTTCTGCTGTACTTGGAGTCTTTCTCATCTGGTTTTGGTTTTCCCTCCAAAATCCGAGGTCTTGGTTTCGTGTCTGAGGGCTTCCCTTCACCATGGGCCCCTCCCACTTGCTGGTTTCTCCCTGGTCCCTGAGAGTACTTGCTGTAGGTTTCTTTAGGTTTCCCCATCGCTTTCCCCTCACCCAAGGGCTTTCTTATTTGGGAAATAAAATCTGCAATCTCGGCCGCTTCTGCCACAGATCTAGGTTTCCTTTCCCTCACCTGGAACTTCAGTTCCCCATGCAGGACTGAGTAAAACCGTTCCAGCGCTATCAGGTCTTTGAGCTGCTGGAAGGTCTCTGTCCCCTCCTGCGACAGCCATTTCTCTAGCAGCCTCACCAGTTGGGCCCCCACTTGGGTAAAAGTCTGCTCTGGTTTCTTGGTGAGTGACCTGAATCTTTGCCTCAGCTGTTCCGCATTTATCCCATGTCTGGCAAACACCAGTTTTTTAAACTCAGTGAAATCTTTTAGCAGTTCCTCTGGCATCTCTGCATAGACTTCTGCCAGGCTGCCACTGATTAAAGATCGCATAATGGTCATCTTCTCAGTTTCCCTTACTGAGAAGTCCACAAACGCTCTTTCCACTAGGGAAAAGAACACCTCAGGGCAATCTCCCTTGTGGTACACAGGGAATTTCTTCAGGTCAGCTTTAGACAATTGGCCTCCCTCAGAATCCCTATTGTTATTATTGTTCTGATTCATCAGTTCCAATTTTCTTAACTCAAACGCCATTTTCTCTCTCTCCAATCTTTCTGCTCTTTCCATTCTCTCTCTCTCTAATTCAAATTGTCTTTGTTTCTCTCTTTCCCTTTCCTCCATTTCAAATTGCCTCATCCTCAGTTCATGCTGTTGGGCTATGAGCATTTTCCTGAGTTCTGGGTTCTGCTCTCCCATGCTCTCATCCTGCACTGAGCCAAATTCATCCTCAGAACCTTGGTCCACCTGTGGGTCTTTCACTTCACCCATTTCTTCCATTTGGCTTCGAGTCAAGGGCATAATCCCCCCCCAGAACAGGCTGCTTTCAAAAGTCAAGCCTCAAAATAAAGCGACCACTTTTTTTTTCTCTTTTGCCTCAGAACCAGCCTTCTATAGATTGCTGCTGTTCTTTCAGCACTAACTTGCAACTGTTGCCAGCCAGAGTCTACCCCCCTCTGCTAGGCCTCTCAGCAGACAGGCTAGATCACTGCTACTTCACTCAGCTTTGCCTCAGCTTTTTCCCGCCAAAACAGGTTGCCTCAGAGCTCCCTAATCTAGTCCCCAATCTGAGTTGGCACGTTCTTCCACCGTGAGGTAAGCCTAGATTACCTACGCGCTCTCAGATTGTCCCTGACTAGACCCCCCTTGCTCTGGGCACACTTGCCAAGGCTTTGCTGGACCACTGGACAACTGGACCAGTCGTATCCCACACGCTGGACACCAATCAATGTGACAACCCCAGACCTACTGGGATATGCCACAGTTTAACTAAGCTGCCACCAACCATTCCCTGTAAGGAGTCACACAGACCAGGAATGGATTTTTAACAAACAAAGGGATAAGGTTTATTTAAATAAACACACAGGGAAAATAAAATGATCAAGTGAATAAGATACAGTAACGTGGCTTAGTCTCAATCATGCATACACCAGTTTGGTTCACACAGAACACCTTTAAATAAAGCACAGACCCTGAACCTATCAGTTCTGGCTACCCATAAAGACACCTGAACCTATCAGGTAGGTACTGACTGACACACAGTAGTACCCTGTCTGACACACAGACTCCCACTCCAGCTTCTTCTTCCCAGCTTCTCCACACAAGCTCCACATATATATACAGTACAGCCCCTCCTCCTGATGTCCCGCCTTCCACTCCCCATAGGATGGAACTTTCCCTCCAACCCATGACAGACAGGTAACATCAGTGCTGTATGTAACAAATTAAAAAATAGGCCCCTCTGAAAATTTTTGTGAATTAGACGGTATGAGTGCACAGCAAAAATGTCAGCTGGAAATGTCAGCTGATTGAAGATGATGTTTTCATTATCACAGTTATCATTATTACCTAAGAAAGGGGTTGTCTTCACAGGCTCATTGGATTAGACTGGATTGGACTAAACGGGATCACTATATGTCAAGTTGATGTGTGCTAATTAGTGCAATCCTAAAATCTAAACCGCATACATACGTCAAATGTCCGTATTTGGTCTGGCTCCTTCCTCTTTGAATTTTCCGTATTGTGAAGTAGCTTAACAAGACAGCTGCCATATTATATTGGAAAATAGAGGAGCAGAAGAAGGGCAATGCCAATGTGCTGCATCACTTACAGGGGTAAAAAAGAAAAATTGAACACTTCCTCCTAGAACCTGACCACAGCCAAATCTACCAGTAACTGGTACTCACCATTGAATTTGGCTGCAAGTAAGGTTTCAGGAGGAAGATTTCAATTTTACTTTTATGTTTTTTAAATGATGCAGTGCATCAGTGCTGCCCTAATACAATGTAAAAAATTACTCCCTCTGCCTCTCCACGAAGAAGCAGAGAAAATGTTTAATTTCCCAGTATTATGAAGTGGCTGTCTTCTTAAGCCACTTCCGGATATGGGAGGTACAACAGAAGTCAAAGATATATTGCAAATTGATAGCAGTAGGCTCACTTTGGTTCATTTCCAGTGATCACATTGTGCTGGAAATGGACCAAAACAGAGTGGTCCTACTTAACCACCCCCCAAAAGTAGAAGCCCTTGACAGGCACCCAGAAAGATACAGGTAGGAACACTCTGAGTACAGGCCGGTTCACTCCAGCAATTATATTGTGTGAACTAGCCTGTACCTACAGCAGACCAAACAGTAGACTAAATGCCTGTCTGATTGCACCCTAAGTTGAAAAAAACAGCCTGTATACTACCTTGGCCCTTGAGGACTTGAATATTATTGTTTTTAGTATGAGACAGCCTGTAACTTCATACCTGGAACAGTCGTTTGTTCTACTTTTCAATTTTGAATTCAGTTGTGTTCTCCCTCCATCTAGCAAAAAAGAAAGCACGTTTGTTTGTCCTGCAGCAAGAGTTTGTTTATTCCGCAGTTATAATGATGAGTAGAGCAGTATTGGGTGCTTGCTTATTGCCAAAGGCTAAAATAAAGAGATAAGTGAAAATCATCTAAAAATATAGCTACCCTAGGTCACTCTCTCTTTTAATATACCTACTATACTCACAAATCATAATGACTATTTTAAGTCATTTCCTTGGGTATTTGATGGTAAAAGAAAGAAATGGAAATACCCTAATGTGTTTTTGGAGCAAAAATTAATATTAGACTCTGTCTTATTTTCGGGGAAACACGGTAATAAAGGTAGTGAGAGTGAAGATCCCATCCTTTTCTTGCCCCTGGCCTAAGTCCTCATATCCACTCCACTGGTGGAGCAAAGGGATTGTCTGGCATTATGTGTCTCCACCCCACCAAAATGTACCAGCTAGAAATGTAGCTGCCCACATAATGAGGAAGAATAGTTATAAGGTTGTCCTCAGACCCTCTACAGACCTCATCATATAGCAGAATATCACAACATAGGTGGGTAAGGGAATCCAAACTGGAAGTGCCCAAGGATGCTTGAATGGATGCTTCTGGGGTTGAAACATGGTGACTGAGACCTATTTAAAGATGAATTTCTGATCCTGGAAGGTCCTAGAAGCAGCAGCTCCCCTTTTTTTGTCAGAAAAAGAGCAGGTGGAAGGGGGACTGCAACAGTACCCGTAGGGAAGTCACCTACAGAACACAGGGAATCTCACACCCACTATGTTCAATTGATTTCTGCCATCTGGATGTTTCATTTAATGCTTTAAATGTTTTATTTACTGTACTTAAGTTAGAATGTCTAATACAGGTTGCTTTTATTACTTTAAATTTATGTTGATATAATTTAAGATTGTTTTATTAGAATTGTTGTCCATTGTCATACTTTGTTGTGAACTGCACAGAATGGTCCTTGGTCAGATGGGCAGTATACATACATACATACATACATACATACATACATACATACATACATACATACATACATACATACATACATACATACATACATACATACATACATACATACATACATACATACATACATACATACATACATACATACATACATACATACATACATACATACCCCTTATCTATGTATATCATTGCATGCCAGTATTTTGATGCAAATGAGTGATGAACCAATCAAGTATCCAGGATTAGAGGGCATGAACCAATCAAGTATCCAGGATTAGAGATGGGCATGAACCTCTGGTTTGGCGTTTCATGCCATTTCGTCTTTCAGATAAACAGGTGTTTGGCTTGTCCCAGTCCTGCCTCCTCCAGTGGCTCGCCCACTCAAGAGGCAGCATCCCGGCTTCCCTGCCCCACCTCCTCTAGGTGCTGCCTCTGAGTGGGTGCCCACCAGAGAAGGCGGGGCCAGGAAGCGCGGAACAACTGCTTATTCAAAGGACAAACCAGTGATTTGTGTCTATCTCTATCCAGGATCAGTTATCCTTAAATACCCTCTTTTTCAAAAACTTGGATGAAATGGCACATGGGGAAGAAATTCTCCTCCTGACAAGTAATTCAACAAATCAAATGTGTACTTGGAAATATTTTTTATATTACTGCAGTTTTATAAGTTCAAAATGTAGCTGTTCTTTATTAGAAATTCCCCTTCAGGAAATACAACATAATGGAAAAAGTTTAGTTTAGAAGGCTTCAAAGATTAGACAGATCCTGATGGAGCTATCAAAGATCTGTGGAACAATGTTAAAACAGAACTTGCCAACATGTTTTCTGCAATTTTTCCCCAACAGTTAATCTAATTAAGCCTTCTAGGCAGGTTACAGTTCCAATGGGATCTGAATTCAGTTTAAATTGAAGGGGAAATATCAAAATGTTTAAACCTGTGATTGATGACCTAGTTATACTGTGATAAACCTGTATTTGTACTTTATCATATATAAGGATACCATTCAATTACATGTGGGAAATGGCATGTGTAATGTGAATTAGAAGATGGTAGAGTGTAGTATTGGAGGTATTGTGGTGGCCATGGGAGATCAAAGGTAAAGAGCAAAGTGGAAGGCTGCCTCCCAAGTTTCTTTTAGAAAGTTGTCAATAGTTTCGTTGTTGTTTTGTGCCATACATAGAGAACTTGCTGAAAAACAGCCATGACAATTGTATATTGATGAGAAAGAGTTAACTGATGGAAAAATGTGTCAGCTTCTGGGATTTTCCTTGCTTGGTGTCTCTGTGAATGGTAGTGAGCACAAGAGGGTATCCTGTAGACCAGTGGTTTCCAACCTTGGGCCATCAAATATTCTTGGACTAAAACTGCCCGTACTCTAGGATCAGGCAAGGAGGCCCTTCTGAAGGTGCCATACCTGAAAGCAATGAGGTGGGTGGCATGTCGAAATAAGGCGTTCTCTGCTGTTGTCCCCCAACTTTAGAACATCCTCCCTATAGAGATCCATCTGGTTCCAACACTTTTGGCTTTTTGGCGCCAGGCAAAGACCATTCTTTTTAACCAGCATTTTAATTAAACAGTATCCTTTAGCTGGCGGTATGAGCAACAGTATTTATTAATGATAAATTAACTGTTTTAATATAGAGTATCGTTACAATATTGGGATTTTTCAATGATTTTAATGTTTTTCTAATGTTTTAATATTGTTGTACACTGCTCAGAGACCATTGGTAATGGTGCAGCTAAAAAAATCTTGTAAATAAAATAAATAAATAAAATAAATAAATAAAACTCCCAGAAGCCTGGGAGCCTTCACCACTAGTTGTGCTGGCCAGGATTTCTTTGAGTTGTAGTCTAAGAACATCTGTAGACCATCTTGACTGCTGTAGACCATCTTGACTGCTGACACTGGTGTCATTAACATTCCAAGCTACAGTGGTGCCTCACACTACAACGTTAATTCGTTCCAGCGAAATCGCTGTAGAAAGAAAACGTCTTAATGTGAAAATAAAAAGCCCATTGAAACGCATTGAAACCCCTTCAATGCGTTCCAATGGGCTGGAAATGCACCGTCCAGTGAAGATCCTCCATAGGACAGCCATTTTCAGTGCCTGTGCAGCGAGAAATCCATCCCAGAAAACAGCAGGGAGCCATTTTATTTACCCGGTGGCCATTTTGAAACAGCCAATCAGATGTGCAGCTTGCCCAGGAACACAGAGGCTGGCTCTTCTGGGGAGCACAGTGAGGAATTGAATACCATACCTGATGCACTGAGCTATACAGGCAGCATATTAGAGTATGGCAAATAGCCTTGTCATTAAAATTGACTCAACACAGTAGAAAGGCCAGAGAGGGACTGATATAAAAGATCAATTGTATGCCTATTTTTGGTGAATGAGGAAGGATAGTAACTTAAGAGGAAAACTTGGAAAAATATACAGATCTTTACTGTCGTAACTGGCCAAGCTAGCTGGAGAATTTTGTAAACTACAGCCGACAAATAATTTATCTAAGAGCACAAATGTGTGAGACATCATTCTGGAAAGTTTAAAAATCACCATCATCATCATCTTAGAAGTACAGAGCTGGAAGTGACCCTATGGATCTTTGAGTCCAGCCTCTTGTCAAGAAGGCACAGTGAGGAAATGAATTCCCAACCTTTAGCTCCACAGCCAGATACCTAAACCAATGACCTATCCACCTTGAACAACTACTATCCAAAAGTTGGCACAGATATTTACAGAGTTCTGTATTAAAATGATTGCTATAGATATATTTTGTGGGGGGAAAGACACAGTCTTTGAACTCTATAATTCTAGCTATGTTTTATTCGCTGAAATCTTTTTGCTTACTATAATCAGATTGTAACTTTAGTTCTTCTTTGATAACCAAACTGTCCCTGCCATGACTCGTAGTGGCATGTGCACATACACTGCTTTGGTACGTGTGCATGTGGACCCTACGAATCACATGGCGGCACTTTATTTATCAGAGAAGATTGGACCAAAAATTACAGTCTGACTTATGCCAGGCAATAAGACCCAGTAATTGAAGGATATTAGCATAATGACAAGATGTATCTATTTCCCACTTAGATATTTCCTAGTCCAGAGTCTATGAGAAGGGAACAGAATTCTGAAGAACAATGTTAACACTTCACTCTAAAAGTCTGTATGCACAACACAGATATATCAGTTTGATCCTACATTAGCCATCACAATGCCATCCTATGGACTCCTGGAATTTGTATTGGGTTAGTGCCTAGGATTCCCCATTACACAGTTCAAATGCCATGCTCTTCTTCCAGGCCAGCAGAGGAACCATGAGAAAAGAATTCCCCCAGCAGCACCAGAAGACAGACAAGAGGCCTCTTTGGCAAACAAAAGGTCCTGAGATCTAGTAAATCTAAAGCCACCCTTCCTACAGAACTAATTGTCCAAGATGGGGGACATCCCACACCCAAATTTTGGTGTGACTGTCTGTTTATTTCATTGAGTTGCTACTGATTCAGAATTCCCTGTTTAGAGGTTTAATACCAGCTATTGTACACAGAGGAGAGACCTTTTCCTGCTTTGTTGTTGTTGTTGTTTAGTCGTTAAGTCATGTCCGACTCTTTGTGACCCTATGGACCAGATCACGCCAGCCCCCCCTGTGTTCCACTGCCTCCTGGAGCTGGGTCAGATTCATGTTGGTAGCTTCAGTGACACTGTCCAGCCATCTCGCCCTCTGTCATCCCCTTCTCCTCTTGCCTCCACACTTTCCCAACATCAGGGTCTTTTCCAGGGAGTCTTCTCTTCTCATGAGATGACCAAAATACTGGAGCCTCAGTTTCAGGATCTGTCCTTCCAGTGAGCATTCAGGATTGATTTCCTTTAGAATTGATAGGTTTGTTCTCCTTGCAGTCCAGGGGACTCTCAAGTGTCTCTTCCAGCACCACAGTTCAAAACAATTCAATTCTTCGGCGGTCAGCTTTCTTTATGGTCCAGCTCTCACTTCCGTACGTCGCTATTGGAAAAACCATAGCTTTGACTGTGCGGACCTTTGTCAGCAAGGTGATGTCCCTGCTTTTTAAGATGCTGTCTAGGTTTGTCATCGCTTTCCTCACCAGAAGCAGGCGTCTTTTTCGTGGCTGCTGTCACCATCTGCAGTGATCATGGAGCCCAAGAAAGTAAAATCTGTCCCTGCCTCCATATCTTCCCCTTCTATTTGCCAGGAGGTGATGGGACCAGTGGCCATGATGTTAGTTTTTTTGATGTTGAGCTTCAGACTGTTTTTTGTGCTCTCCTCTTTACCCTGCTTAGCATTCTGCAAATGATCCAGGGGAACCTGAGTAGCAGGTTGCCTCCTTCCCACTGCCCAATTTCATTTCCACGTAGCCAGCAAATGTATAGTTTAGGATTGTTCCATTTGTCATCTTGTTTTAACTGCTTGCAAAATATATTTTCATGGAGGTGCTTCCCTTAGTGTTTTTTAATCTCTTTTCTCAGTATGGTTGAACAAAAATTGGTTATGTTCATTTATTTAGGACGGTATGGGGAGTGGGTTGCTAAAGATATCATAATCTTGTAAAATAGAATAAGTGGGAAATAAGTGATTTTTTTTTCCTTCAGATTACATTAGAAGGCTATCCTTGTGCATACAAGATTGCCATCATTTGAATTTCTACCAGAAAAACTCTCTAGGGTATGCAAATTTTGTGTAAATAAAGCAAAGTACTTGCTAGATCAGTTAATGCTTTTGCATCCTTTTTAAATCAAGGGAGGAGTGCAAATTCTTCCCTCAAAGGGAATGATGGAAATAATTACATTGTCTAAATGTCAGACAAGTGGTACAATGTTATAGTCAGAGAATTCTAAATCATTATCAGACCATTTTTTAAATCAGAAAACATTTCATTTTCTGTGGAAATGTTGCCGCATTCCCAGCAGAATCAAGCAAAGAACACGGTTTCTTGATTTGGAAGAAAGCAAACAAAAAACAAGCATCTCCACATTATTTCTTTTGTCCCAAAAGGGAAAAATCATCATCATCATCATCACACACATGCATGAACGCACAAAGAATTTTAGTACTGCAAACACAGCATTGGCTCACTTTACTAAGATTCTGGTGCATTTATGTCTGTGTTCGTGCACACTTTTTAACTTCATGTCCTCGAGTAAAATATATGACATTAAAATGGCTCATAGTTATTAAATTAAGTGGCTGCTCTATGAACCTTTAAAGGTCTTTGTGAACATTATTTTTAAAATTTGATGTATCTTTTTGCACAACTAGCTATGCTTTTAGCTATGGATCCAGAGTCTGAGAATAAAATAACCTGGTTGTTCCATACCTTTCCATTATATACAACTCTTTGGGGAAATGTCCCTACAAGGGAAGGGTTTTAACCAGCAAATAGAAAAATTGATGGCTCCATTATTTCTGTTTAAATGGAAAAGAGAACAGTTAAATTAATTTTTCAACATTCTGAACCTATTTAAACTGAGAGGTAGTAACACCAGATGGTAGCTAAGAGAGAGGAAGTAGAATACACCTTTCTTCATTGCTTGATTATTATTTTTAAAATAGTTGCAATTATAGGGGGTACCTGGTATAATGTAGTGTATAGAATAAAGGACTAGGATTCAGAGACCTGGCATGGAAACTCATTGGGAGATGGAACTGGTAAAACCTTATAATGTACCTTGAAAACCCTATTAGGGTCATTATAAGTCAGATCTGAATTGATGGCACACAACAACAAAGTTGCAATTATAGTTCCAAGTCCCAAGAAAGTAGCTAGCTGCCTTTAGAGTTGCAATTTCCAAAAGTAATTATTTCTTTTTCTATTTAGTTGTGGGGAGGTATGTTTTTTTTTAACAGAAGTATCTGAATGGCTTTTATTCAGTAGCACAAGGTACAGTGCAAGCCATCTTTCAATTCAGAGCATGGTTACCTTTGCAAAAAAGCCTTGGTTTTGAATCAGGTTAAGAAGGTTTGGAATCAATTTTAAAATATCTGTTTATGTGACTCACCACTTAGCACATTTTGGGGGGGAAGGGTTGGAAAATGAGTTATTTTAAACAGCCAGGAGGGGGTTGTTTATTTTAACTAGATGGGGAATCTGATTTCTTTTGAATCATTTGCATGTGTCAGAGTATTAATTGCATTTTGAGAGTCTGCCAAAATGAGTGCCAGGTCCAATGGGGGGGGGAACAAATTGTTTATTTATTTATGTATTTATTTTATTGCATTTATACCCCGCCTATCTAATCAAAGAACCACTCTAGGCAGCTTTTACCTCCATCTTTTTTTTTTCCTCAGACAAGAATGCAAACCATAGAATGACAAGGTGGAAGAAGGGGAGAGAATACAGGCAGCCACAAAGAAAACAGTTCCAGGAGGCAAAATGGTAAAGCAGAAGGAAAGGGGAAGGGAGAAACGCAGGAGGCCTCACGCAGCCAGGCCAAGTGCACATGCATACATGTGTGCACACACACACTGGCAAGGAAGAGAAAAACCTGGTGAGTCACATGCACTGGTTGGCTTGTGGGCACCTCCAGTCCCAGCCACCCGCCCTAATTTCCTCATCCGCACAAACTGTCACCATAGCTGCAGAAGGCAGCAAGGCAAGGCCCTCCTTTAGGCAGCCAAGCAAAAGAAGCGGCAGCTTAGCTCCTCCCCAGGTGATCAGCCCTTCTTGCTGCCTGGGCTCCAGTACAGCACGTGATGTTGCCACCACCATCCCTGTAGGTGACCACGAGGATGGGCACACAGGAACAAAAACTACACAACGTTAACTCCACTTATAAAACTCCCAACTAGCTCCCAATTTAATTCGTTAATGTAAAACACACCCTTAGTTAATTCTTGTGGTTACTACTTCTAACCAGTGCTTGTGGTTACTACTGGGAACAAGAATTAAAAGTAACAATTTGTTTGGTTGCTTCCAAGCTCTGGTTATGTTTATGTATTTCTCACCACACTATCTCATCTTCAGAAGCGTTGGAGGCAGGGTTGCTGGGTAACCGGGTGCCCTAAAGTCAAAGAGAACTGTTTGGTTTCTCCGAGTCTCCTAGCAGGGAGACCAATTTCAGGGTGAGTAACACTGAAGGAGGAGAAAGATTTTCTTGTGTGTGGTCGCTTGTAGGTCTCCTCCCAACTCGTACCAAGGCTCACTGATTTAGTGGGGAAGTATTTGCACGTGTGTTGCAGTTGCACAATTTTGGCACACCAGAAAGGCATGAGTGAGGGTAACGGGGCAGACTAAGGAGAGGGCTAGTGGTATGTGTAGTTAGGCCGTACAAGTCATTTGGGGGAAAGCTGTGAGCTGAGTCGATCTGAGGTGACCTGACCTGACATGACTACCTTTATGCAACTCAATAACCTTCTTGTTCCTTGAGCCCTCTTACGATATATGAACACAACTCTTTCACAGTGGCCACACCAGTGCCCTGTGCCATGGCATTGCAAATCTCCTTGTCTCAAGCTTGGGCCCCAAAGTTGCAGGGAACAGAAAGATGATGAGTTGGGAACTCTCGTGCAGAGAAGCAGGTGCTGCCAGGAAGCTCAAGGGGCTTCCTGGCTGAAAGTCATCCCCTTCCCTCTCACCCCTCAACATATTTCTAGCTTCTGTTGAAGTGCAGGAAAAGGGAAGAGAAGTTTCTTCAGTTTTACTTACATTTAAATTTTGGTGTCCCTTCAGTGAGCTTAAGGTAGCATAGATGGTTATCATTCCTTCCAACTCAGTAAATTTTTAATAGATCAATAGGGACTGTAACTTAGATTGCCTACATTCTAGCAGAACATTCTAACTAGTGCACCATGTTGGTTCATTAGCAAAGTGAGAATTCACCATCTTATCACCATCTTTAGATGTGCTCCCTTGAGTGCCGAAAGACATCTTGTTGACGTGGCTTGTGACTTTCCTCAATTATGTATCTTGCGTTTAGAGTATTTCATTTTGTGACTGGACACCGGAAGGTAAATACAGACTTCATTAGCAAGCCTGATTGTCAAGGCATGAATCTCTTCTGGAATTGTGGAGGAAGCGGTTATTTAAAGGAAATAAACATCCCCCTGAATGGTTGATTCCTTGAAAGTGTTATTTTCATTTATAGTTTAGGGCTGAAATCCTGTTGTTTGGTGTAGTAAATCACATCTAGAGTAGGCCCATCGAGTCAAAGGAATTTTTGGAAGAGATGGATCACTAAATCCCCACTGATTCAATGAGTCTATTTTAATTGCAACTTACTATGCTAAGCAACAGGATTTCAGCCAATGTTAGTTAAATTATATAAGACACTAAGTGTGGTGTAGTGGATAGACTAGGACCAGGACTCTGGAAATCAAGGTTCGATGCTCAGCCATGGAAACTCACTGAAGGAGTAGAAACCACTCCTTAAATATCTCATTTACCTTGAAAGCCCTGTTAAGTTGCTATAAGTCAGTTCCGACTTGACAGCACGTAACAAGAACAGTTAAATCATATACTACACTTTCAGTTGGTTTACAGGGGTGGGCTCAGAACCATTTTGGGTGACCTTCACCAAACATAACTTACATTTGATGTGCTGTTGATAGCCCAGTGTAGTAGACTTACACTATGTAATACTTTTTTCCCATGCAGTACACCACAAGAACAATAGACAGGTATGTTCACTTGTCAGTTTTGAATAGCCATTCCCTCCCCTCCCCTCCCCTCCGCACATCCAGTACGTCCTGTTTACAAGAGAATCCCAGTTTAGCGAGGCATTATTTTCTGTTTTGTCAAAGATGAGTTGCAACTCAGTATGCAGAGACCAAGTGGGTGGAAGAATGCCCAAAGTTTAGCATTTCTTTGTAACCAAAAATCAGGCTGAGTGAAAGAACTGAGAGTAAAACCTTTGTAAAGATGTGATGTTCCGTTCTATCTCAGTAATTCTTCTTGTAAGGATACATTATCTGTCAAACACAGCATAAGAGGCCTTGGAGCATCTCTGGTTAACTTGTAAAATCAAACGTTAAGCACATTTGTTTCCATGTGTTTATGCATTTTTTTTTTTTTTGAAAAAAAAGGTTCACAGTGCTTCACTGTGTTGGCCCGTACCAACAATTGATCTAGGAAAGAAAAATGCCTCATTAGGGAGTCTCTCTTTTCCCCTTTCTCTCTCACAAGTGGCAGTTGAAATTATACCCTACAGTGACAAACTAAAAGAAGCTCTGTAGTGTGTCAGAGAGCAGACAGTGTTACAAGAGGAAAAAAATGTCATACGTCCATAGTTGGCTGTCATATAAATAATGAATATACAATTCTGCAGAGTTCCCTGTATATTGTAAAATATAATCTTAGCTAGACGTCTATTCAGAATAACTGTTCCTGACACTGCAGCTCCATTATGTATGAATTCATCACTTTTTCACCAAAGGCGAACAGAGAAGACAGGAAACACTGAGTGACATTCCAAGGCTCCTGAGATCACTAATATGGGATAGCAGCATATCACAAGTGTATGTCTTTGCCGAGTTTAAAGTGGCAAAGGGCCAGCTGAAGTTGTGTTGAATCCAAACCCCTGCCCAGCTGCCAGAGAGTATGGTATACATCACCTTCTCCTTCACCTCACCCATTCTCTCCCCCTCTCACAGAAAATCGTAGCCAGTAGAACAAGACCACCAGCAGATTGCTCTGTCAGCAGATGTCTGAGATCAGCCATCATAAAAACCATAGTTTCTATAATTTCTATAGTTATTATGAGCATGTGGTCTCGCTAAATGGTAAGCAGGGAGTTCTATTGTATTCTTGAAGGCTTTCACAGCTGGGATATGATGGTTGTTGTGGGTTTTTCAGGTTCTTTGACAATGTTCTGAAAGGAGTTCTACCACCTTGTGCTTCTATTCAGGTGTTATGGTGATGAGAAGATAGACAAGGGAAATGTCTGTTTTGGACCACAGACGTGTTGCTTGTAACATCACTATGTTTTTAAAGCTAGTGAAAAGTTTAGTTACTTTTGTGAAACTGAAAATCAAAGAGTTGTATTTAAAACATTGTAGTTATAATTGTAAATGCTTTTGATAGCTTTGCTAGTATAAATGCAACTAATTGCCAATTTTCGAGGGTTTCTTTTTAACTGAAAGTAACTTTCCAAGTTGTCTTCTCCTTTCCCAATGTCTAATATGAAAAAGAGGAAACCTCTTGCTTCAGCTCTATCTATCTAGACCATGTGAACCTTCTTCATACAAAGCATATCCTGTACCACAAAACTATGGTCTCTGGTCTATGAAACATTCCTAGTAAACAAATTGTGTGTGTTTAGTCGTTTAGTCGTGTCCGACTCCTCGTGACCCCATGGACCAGAGCACGCCAGGCCCTCCTATCTTCCACCGCCTCCCGGAGTTGTGTCAAATTCATGTTGGTTGCTTCGATGACACTGTCCAACCATCTCATCCTCAGTCGTCCCCTTCTCCTCTTGCCTTCACACTTTCCCAACATCAAAGTCTTTTCCAAGGAGTCTTCTCTTCTCATGAGATGGCCAAAGTACTGGAGCCTCAGCTTCAGGATCTGTCCTTCCAGTGAGCACTCGGGGTTGATTTCCTTTAGAATTGATAGGTTTGTTCTCTTTGCAGTCCAGGGAACTCTCAAGAGTCTCCTCCAGCACCACAATTCAAAGGCATCAATTCTTTGGCGGTCAGCTTTCTTTATGGTCCAGCTCTCACTTCCATACAACACTACAGGAAAAACCATAGCTTTGACTATTCGGACTTTTGTTGGCAAGGTGATGTCTCTGCTTTTTAAGATGCTGTCAAGGTTTGTCATTGCTTTCCTCCCAAGAAGCAGGCGTCTTTTAATTTCGTGGCTGCTGTCTCCATCTGCAGTGATCATGGAGCCCAAGAAAGTAAAATCTGTCACTGCCTCCATATCTTCCCCTTCTATTTCCCAGGAGGTGATGGGACCAGTGGCCATGATCTTAGTTTTTTTGATGTTGAGTTTCAGACCGTTTTTTGCACTCTCGTCTTTCACCCTCATTACAAGGTTCTTTAGTTCCTCCTCACTTTCCGCCATCAGAGTGGTATCATCTGCATATCGGAGGTTGTTGATATTTCTTCCTGCAATCTTAATTCCGGCTTGGGATTCCTCCAGTCCAGCCATCCGCATGATGTATTCTGCATATAAGTTAAATAAGCAGGGTGACAGTATACAGCCTTGTCGTACTCCTTTCCCAATTTTGAACCAATCCGTTGTTCCATGTCCAGTTCTAACTGTTGCTTCCTGTCCCACAGTTAGGTTTCTGAGGAGATGGATAAGGTGGTCAGGCACACCCATTTCTTTAAGAACTTGCCATAGTTTGCTGTGGTCCACACAGTCAAAGGCTTTTGCATAGTCAATGAAGCAGAAGTAGATATTTTTCTGGAACTCTCTGGCTTTCTCCATAATCCAGCGCATGTTGGCAATTTGGTCTCGAGTTCCTCTGCCCCTTCGGAATCCCGATTGTACTTCTGGGAGTTCTCGGTCCACATACTGCTGAAGCCTACCTTGAAGGATTTTGAGCATAACCTTGCTGGCGTGTGAGATGAGTGCAATTGTCCGGTAGTTGGAGCATTCTTTGGCACTGCCCTTCTTTGGTATTGGGATGTAGACTGATCTTTTCCAGTCCTCTGGCCACTGTTGAGTTTTCCAAACTTGTTGGCATATTGAATGTAGCACCTTAACAGCATCATCCTTTAGGATTTTAAATAGTTTGACTGGAATGCCATCACCTCCACTGGCCTTGTTGTTAGCCAGGCTTTCTAAGGCCCACTTGACCTCACTCTCCAGGATGTCTGGCTCAAGGTCAGCAACTATATTGTCTGGGTTGTACGGGATATCCAAAACTTTCTGATATAATTCCTCTGTGTATTCTTGCCACCTCTTCTTGATGTCTTCTGCTTCTGTGAGGTCCCTTCCATTTTTTGTCTTTTATCATGTCCATCTTTGCACAAAATTTTCCTCTAATATCTCCAATTTTCCCGAACATCTGATCATCAGCTTCTCATAGCAAAATTCAAGCTTAAACTGAAGAGAGTAGGAAAAACCACTGGGCCACTCAGGTATAATCTAAACCAAATCCCTTACTAATACACAGTAGAAGTGAAGAACAGATTTAAGGAACTAGATTTGGTGGACAGAGTGCCTGAAGAACTTTGGATAGAGGCTCGTAACATTGTACAGGAGGCAGCAACAAAAACCATCCCAAAGAAAAGGAAATGCAAGAAAGCAAAGTGGCTGTCCAACGAGGCCTTACAAATAGCAGAAAAGAGAAGGGAAACAAAATGCAGGGGAGATAGGGAAAGTTACAGAAAATTGAATGCAGACTTCCAAAGAATAGCAAGGAGAGAGAAGAGGGCCTTCTTAAATGAACAATGCAAAGAAATAGAGGAAAATAACAGAAAAGGAAAAACCAGAAACAAATTGTGGACAACTGGAAAGAAGAACCGGTGAGCCTTACATCAAACGAGAACTCTCTAAGGGAGCAAAAAATGAGGCGAATGATGCCATAGTTCTTTGGGCATGTCATGAGAAGACAAGACTCACTGGAAAAGACAGCAGTGTTAAGGAAAATTAAAGGCAGCAGAAAAAGAAGAAAACCAAATATGAGATGGATTGGCTCCCTAAAGGAATGGACAGGGTTGAGTTTGCAAGAAATGAGCATGGCTGTTAAAGAGAAGATATTTCAGAGGTCACACATTCATAAGGTCACCATAAAGCAGAAATGTATTGATGACACACAGCAGTAGATAAAACAATGTTTCCTGAACCCGCAAGTCTACTGATTCAAAGTAATAGCCACACACTAGTCATGGGATCTGACTATGGAGCTGTACGAAGACTAGTCCCTTGTTACTTTGAAATTCTATTGATGCCTCCCATTTTACTTAGATTTTACCATACATTTTCATGCTCATTTCTCCAGTCTTAAAGGCTAGAAGTATATTTAAAAGAAAAATAGTGTCTGTTCACATTTTCAGTAGTGTCCAGCTCCATGCTTGCAACATGTGATCATGGAATACAATATATCAATAGTCTGTAAAGATTTTGACCCAGATTTTGTAAACAAGAAGTCTTAAGAAGTCATTTACAGGTTATAATTCCTGCATATAACATTTCTTTTTCCCTTGTGAGTGCCTGTCTTTCTTTCCTCATTGTCATCAGCCCATTCAAAATGAAGTGATTGAGTTTCTGTATAAATAAAGCTACAGATAATAGAGTCACCGGCACTGCAAGGCAAATATCAATCATTTATTTGAAAGAAAGCACAGAACAGTGGTTATCATACCTATCCAAAGACTATAGTCTGAGCCAAAACATTTCACATGCAATCTGGGAAAGATAGCACAACAAGAGATGCATGGCTGTCAAGCTGGCAAATGACTTGTGTGTGGCTTGGCCAGATAATTTGTATTTCTGCAAATAATTTTTTTTAAAAAAAATTAGCTGCTGGCACAAGGACATATTTCAGAAATACAGATGATACACAACTATTGCTGAGGAAGACTTATAACCTATGATTATTCTAAGACAATATTAGAAACAAATCTTAGGTTAGGGCTGCTGAAAATGTTTTGCATTGTTGGGTACCTATTGAAGCCCACATACCATAGCTATGACCTTTGGTTGTTGCTGCTGGCAGAGGCAAGAGAAGGAACAGCAAGCTTTCCTTGCTCTGTTCAGCCAATAAGAAGATATGTGGGTTGTATCCAAGAAGACAAAACAAATAGCTAGGGTGAACCAATAGTAACAAGGATGTAAATGAGATCCATTGCCTCCCTAAAAACTCAATTGCTTTAAAAGATTTTGGGGCACACATACTCTTAGACTCCTTAGCTCCCTAGAACTCTGCTGTACTGACAGACTCTCTGGAATACGTATGGGAAGGAAAGGAGTCACCATGGATGCAAAGGAAAGAAATAACACACACCCCCTCCGAAAAAATGCCTCATACTTTCACCAATAGGAACCTGCCTTGATTTCTAATCCTTCCCATTTCCTGAAGGGCAACTCAACATCCAAGTCAACTGTACTGAGTTTTGTTTTCAAAGTAATGCTCCTTTTTTGTTGTTTAGTTAAGTCATGTCCGACTCTTTGTGACCCCATGAACCAGAGCACGCCAGGCCCTCCTATCTTCCACTGCCTCCCAGAGTTGTGTCAAATTCATTCTGGTAGCTTCGATGACACTGTCCAACCATCTCGTCCTCTGTCGTCCCCTTCTCCTCTTGCCCTCACACTTTCCCAACATCAAGGTCTTTTCCAGGGAGTCTTCTCTTCTCATGAGATGGCCAAAGTATTGGAGCCTCAGCTTCAGGATCTGTCCTTCCAGTGAGCCCTCAGAATGGATAGGTTTGATCTCCTTGCAGTCTCTCAAGAGTCTCCTCCAGTACCACAATTCAAAAGCATCAGTTCTTTGGCGGTCAGCCGTCTTTGTGTTCCAGCTCTCAAGAGTCAAATTGCACATGAATGGAAATTCGTATTTCCTGCAACCAGAACTGTTCCCCTCCAGACATGCAGTTCCTCCAAAGCTTCATGTCCAAGCAATCATTGTTTGCGAATGAAGCCCCTGTTTACCTCTCAATGATGAATCAAAAAAAGAGCAAACTAATTTGAAACATACAGAGTATATTTAACTAGGACAAGGATAGTTACTTTATTTGTAAGGGTAGTAGCATATAGGCATCAACTAGTAACTTTTGATAACCTAATCTCCCATTAATTACTCTAAAGCCTTTTAAATATGTGCAATGTGAATAAAGAATTTCTTATCACAGAAAATCAATCACATATCTAGATAAATAAAAACTTATTTTATGTTGTAGACAAATATGTTCATATTCATATTCATCAATGACAGTGAACACAAGATCAATACCTCCCTCCAGGCTTACGTTCAAACACCATTTCCAAAGTTGAAAATACTGTCAGATTCATTTACTATGGAGTAGCATTATCTCAAGGTTGATATGCAACAAAGCAACTACAAGGAACTACGTGATAGAAAATCCTTAAGATAAATATTGTAACTAGCTAGCCTATTATGGTATCTAAAAGGGATGAAAAAATATAGATACTAGCTCTAGAGAGGGAAGAGGCAATGACATGACAAGATTTCAAAGGGACTAAATTTGAGGATGAAATTTGCTGTGAAAGCCCTCGATTGAGCTGCTGATTGAGCCCTCCTAAGTCACACACATTGCTGCACAGGCTGGGGGGCAGGCAGGCTCCAGCTCCACCAGGGGCAAGGGCAGGAGGGTGCTCCACACGCACTAAAAATTTTGCACCCAGGGCAGCCCCCCATGCCCCCCCAATGCTATACCACTGCCACCGGTTAAGATTATTTGTTATTTATATTGGTAGGATACAACAGCTTATTGCAGGGCTTGTAATTCCCAGACAAGAGTAACCACTGCTGAACAGGTAATAGGCAAAAAGGAAAAAAATGGACACTTTATTGTTTTAGAAAAGGCCTTCAGATATATTACAGAAAGAGTTCTTAAACATATTTAAACAAGTGTGCATAGCTGGGTTCCCTGCTTGAAAGTCTCTCTCTCTCTCTCTCTCTCTCTCTCTCTTGATGCAAGAACATTAACAAGAAGTAAGAAGGAAAGAAGTCTAAAACTAGCACTCTAAACACAGAGCTAAGGAAAGGAAAAGAGAAGACCATCTCTGAAGCTCCTTTCGATGGTGAAGCAAAAACAGAGTCATAGAATCGTACATGGAAAGCACCATTGGAAATGTTGCAGCTTTTAAAAAGAAGCAGCTCCCAGTGGCAGGCGAAAAAATGCCAAATCAGAAGCAAAAAGGACCAGGCTGATGCACATTGGCTTTTGCATCATGTGATCATCCCTGGTAATTGTGAAGCAAAAATGATGATGATGATGATGATGATGATGATGATGATGATGATGATGATGATGATGACGACGACGACGACGACGACGACGACGACGACTATAAGCAATTACAGATTTCAGAAATCACACCATCAGAGCTACAAAAAACGGCAATATTAGGAACAGCATACATACTGTGCCGATATTTAACAGATACTTAGGTTTTGGTTAAAACTTGTATCTGTTATATAATACCAGTCAATGTTTCCATAATTTTGATTGACTGTGCCTGGTGTTTTATAATAATAATAATAATAATAATAATAATAATAATAATAATAATAATAATAATAATAATAATAATAATAATAATAATAATTTGCAAATACAGTTTTTGTCCAGCCCTGCCAAACCTTTTTATGTTTTCAGTAGCATTGATTTATTAGGATTTCTTTGGGAGATACTGTAGTTCATTGTGTGTCTTTCCCCATAAAATCCTGGTGACAGAGAATCATTTTTAACATCTTTCAAACTGTCCTTTCTGAAAGATTTTGCCATTAGGATGAAGGTATTCAGAGATCTCCTATTTAACAGAAATAGTAACTCCCCAGAGACCTTAAGTCAGCTCAGAATAGGATTTCTCATCCTTATACCTATGAATTACCTTCATAATAGTTTACTAAGTACTCAAAATTACCTGAAGTGGCCAGGTTAATTCTAAAGTCAGACTTTCAACAAGGATAGATAAGGGATGCAAACTTTTTCTACATCCAAAGTATTAACGTTGATTTTAAAGTATCTCTGTAATAGCAAAACTGGTAGGAAATTATTTTATGTTTAATAATATAGAGCAGAGGGTAGAAAGTTTGGAATGTTATGTGAGTTTTTCCCTGGTCAAGTTTATTAATTTAAAGGGATTTTTTTTAATGTAGAAATATCATTTCATGCAGAAGTATGAATATCAAGGGGAAATTCCTATTAGAAGAGAACAACAGTGGAACCAATGTACCTCAGGAAGTGATTAGCTCTCCAACACTGGAAGTATTCAAGAGAAAACTAGAAGGTTATCTGTCAAATATACTTTAACTTGGATTCCTACACTGAGCAATGGTCTGGACGAAAGAGAAGAAAAATAATCTCAACTCCCTGGTTTTACAGTGGGTTTTTCAACCTGTTTTCTCCACACCCAATGTAGCATGTAGTAACTGTTGTGGGATGTGTTGGCACTGCGGGTTAAATCACAGAAGCCTCTGTGGTGCAAGGTCAGAAGACCAGCAGTCGTAAGATCAAATCCATGCGATGGAGTGAGCTCCCATTGCTTGTTCCAGCTCCTGCCAACCTAGCCATTCAAAAGCATGTAAAAATGTGAGTAGATAAATAGGGACCACCTTGGTGGGAAGGTAACAGCGTTCTGTGTCTAAGTCGCACTGGCCATGTGACCACGGAAACTGTCTTCGGACAAACACTGGCTCTATGGCTTGGAAACGGGGATGAGCACCACACCTTACAGTAAGACACGACTGGACTAAATGGGGAAACTTTATCTTTACCTTTAACTATTGGCACTGCTTCCCCCAACAGATGTTACATTCCAGTGTAGAAGGAGTAAATTATTGTTCTGTAGCCCCATTTAGGTATTACTCTCCCTCTTTTCATCAATATGCCAGCAGGGCCGCACCTAGCTCCACATGGAAAGTGAAATAACTGAAGAGGAGAGATCCCCATTCATGTGGGAGCTTTCCACATGAGAGCACTGGAAAATGGAGGATCTTGCTCACAAAGAAAGCCTTCACTCCTACGAGATTGTCACCTCTTCACAGGCGCTACTTTTCATGTGAGGAAGAAGGGACTAGGGCAACACATGAGGACTCCTGCTCATGGGCAGATTGAAATAAAGACAGTAATGACTGAATAGGGTTCACAAATACCTTGAACACTTTTTTCCTGACTTGGTATATCACTTTAGCAGATTCTTTTACCCCATAACGTGCCATACAGACAACATGATAATAATGTGATGGTTAGGCAGGTAATTATAATCATTATCCATTGTAATGCAGTTCAGCTTCTTTGCTGTTTAGTTGATTAGTGGTCCATTAACATGACATTCTAGATACAAAATAACAAATCATTCCAGTATAACTCTGTTATGCAACATAAATCTCTGCCTCATTATATAAGACAGATACTGTAATGGCCTGAAGACACTCATAACAGAACAGGTCCTCAGTTCAAGGAGGCTCATATAAAATTAACCTTCAGTTGTATTTGCTCAAGAGTGACCTGAAGAGGGAAAGCAAAGCCATGCTTTGTCCCTGTTGGCTCTTATGGGATTGGCTTTTATGGGGTTGCCAGGTCAGCGGGACCCCATGTTTTTGCTGTTGTTTCAGATTTTAGGACCAAAACTTAAGATAATAGATGGATTCTTGTGATGTCACAAAGGCAGAGCAGGCAAAGACTAGGGGGTTCCAAACTGCTTCTGAGCCAACTGGTTGTGGGAATGGGCATGAAGGCATAGAATCCAAGTGGCTCGCATCCCACACAGTCTGACCTGCAACCTTACGCAGCTGCTGCTGGGGTCATTCATGGAAGGCTCACTACCAGCCTACGGACAGGTGGGAGTGGCCTTTTTTCCCCTTGGAGAACACAAATGGGGGACCCAGATGTTTTAATGCCAGCGCAAGTGTTTTCCTTGTGACTGAGTAGCTGCCACTCTCAGGGCTTCTTACCAGTGGGAAAGGCTACAACTTCACTAGCTGCCAGCCTGTTCCAGTGCCAATTGAAAGTGCTAATTATGACCTGTAAAGCACTATATGGCTTGAGGTGAAATTATCTGAAGGATGATATCATCCGATATGAGCCTCCTCGGCTTTTATAAACTTGAAGGAAAGCCCTTAGTTTCATCATTCTCATAGGCAAGATTTTGGTGAGGACATGAGAGAGGGCCTTCTCAGTGGCTGCTCTGGCAGGGACCCAAGAAGCCTGCTTGTATCATCCTTCTTGTCCTTCCATCATCAAGCAAAGACCCTCCTTTTTGGGTAGACTTTATAAGTGTGTGTCGTAAGAATGCTGCATCTATTGAATTTATTGATTTTTTACAATAAAATGTTAAATGTTTTAATAGTTTTTAATATTGCTATGTGTTTAATTGTTCTGAAAAGGGTCTCCAAAAGCCTATAAGTGTGTGTCATAATTGACTTGATGGAGATATAATTGTATCTCCATAATTGCATTTTAATTGTGATTATTCTGCAATTTTAACTGACTGTGAGCTCCCTTGGGGTCCATATGAGGAAAAAGGCAGAATATAAATTAAATAAATAAATAACAATCTCTTCGTGTCTGCCTTAGATAGACAGATATTTATTGCACTAATCCACAGACCATAACAAAATAAAGACAAACACAGTTTGCTAGTTTATCAAAAAGCTGACAATTTCTGCTTTTCCAAATAATGCACATTGTTCCAAAATTTGCAAAATCAGTCTCACAAATGCCAAAGGAACGTCTCCAAAATCTTTTCTAAAATGATTACTATTTTGCAGTGGTGACAAAAATACTTATATTTTCTCATTTAGTATCAAGGTCTAAACAACTCAGTATGTACATTCCTGCAAGAAAGTTTCAACAAGAAGTAGTATGGCTTACCTGGAACAACTGAAAGATTGAAAAACCTCAGGGAATTAGCTGTGGAGATTAATTTATTTATGAAGAACACCCATGGTTTCTTATCTGATGTTTCCCTTGTGGCATAATAATAACACAAAGGTTGTCACCTTTGCTTCTCTCCCTTCTACCACACATGGCATTCTCCCTCCTTTTTTTCCAACTCATCATAAACTTCCATAGCAACAGACCTTATGTTGTCATAGGAGTGCTGAACATTTTGGAGGGAAGATGCCCTGGTATGTGTTTTATTTCATTTTTGTGGAAGCAAAGAATTTGCATGTTGTTTTTTCCACATATTGAGAAAATATTTTTGCAGTAATCAGACATTTCACTCTTACCCAGATGACATGTTCATAGGATTTTTTTTCCATTTTGAGTTGGATGATTTGGATGGTTTTTCTATTATTCATTTGCACTGAAGATGGTTTCCAATGGTCCTCATTAAAATATTTTAATATTAATCCAGATTTGTAATCATGCCCCTCCTTTCCTCATATTGTTATATCCAATGAAGAGTGCTGTATTCAGAACATAATGAAGAAATAATAGCACTGGTTTGATCATCACCCACAGGATAATATAAGCATTCAAACACAAGTTTTTTCATTTCAGCACTTTTTTAGAGGTGAGGTGTTAACCTCTTTTCCCTAGAAATACTGTAGTTACTAGCAGCACATCACCTGAAATTAAATGAACAAAGAATTCATTCTATCTCTCTGGCAGATTTAGTATGGGCATGTACATTGATTATGCCAAGCAGTGAATCAGAAATAGCCACATTTTCCCAAATAAATATACCAGTTTTTAAAAGAACCCTGTAGCTTCTGCCCCAAAGTTAAGCCTGCTGTCCTATTCTGATGACAAATTCACCAGAATTAAGAATCTATAACTAAAAATCAGTATTTGTGTGTCAGGTGTTGCCAATTGCCTTTTAACCTGTTAAGCGCTAAATAGTTGGTTACTAAGAATTTGGTAGTTCTCCTATGTCTTTGCCATGATTCTAATTTCATTAATTGATTGATTGTTAACATTTATAATAATGCATCAATTACTACATTGTACTCTATGTATTCAGTACTTTAAGACAAAGGGTAATCAGGTATTTCTTCTTCTGCAAATTTTGCACCTCAATGGGGATTCAAACACGTGTTACACAAGTCACAATCCACCACAGTAACTACGACACTACAGTGACTGTTGATCAACTAAGAAGAACATCTTCTTAGAAAAAACAGCCATTTCCCCTCCTTTCCTAATACAGTGCATGATTTGTGTGTTTGTGGGTTTAAACTGCATGGGGAGGTGCTGTTTACAAAAAATCCTTTTGAGCTTTTCAGACACACCCACCATGTAAGGAATGACCGGGTTCTTCTGTCGGCTCTGGGTCCCAGACCGTTCCATTGTCCTGCTGGGTCAAGACATTGCCTTGTTAAAGGCCCATTTTGGATATCCACCAGGCCTTAAGGGTTATCCTCAGATGTCTGTCTTCCTTCTTCTTGGCTTCTGTGGATGTGGGGATATTTTTTGCTCTGTGGTTTAGCATACTGATTACCTTTAGTTTGTGTTGCAATGGGTAATGAGAATCGAACAGCAGATATTTATCAGTGGGGGAGATTTCTGTAGATTTCTATTCCTAAACTCCATTGGGTTGTATCAGGACTGCACAGTCCAGAAAAACTAGCTGGTTGTCTTTGGTGTCTTCCTGGTGAACTTGATATTTGGGTCCACTGCATTTATGTGGTCTTTGAAGGCCTATACTTCCTGAATCTTGGTCTTCACTCAGGTGTCGTCCACATACCTGAACCAATGGGTCGGAGACATCCCCTGGAAACTAAGATCATGGCCACTGGTCCCATCACCTCCTGGCAAATAGAAGGGGGAGATATGGAGGCAGTGACAGATTTTCCTTTCTTGGACTTCCTGATCACTGAAGATGGTGACAGCAGCAACGAAATTAAAAGACACCTGCTTCTTGGGAGGAAAGTGATGACAAACCTCGACAGCATCTTAAAAAGCAGAGACATCACATTGCTGACATAGGTCCGCATAGTCAAAGTTATGGTTTTTCCAGCAGCAATGTATGGAAGTGAGAGTTGGACCATAAAGAAGGCTGAAAGAATTGATGCTTTTGAATAGTGGTGCTGGAGAGTCCCAGACTGCAAGGAGATCAGACATATCCATTTTAAACAAAATCAACCCTGAGTGCTCACTGGAAGGACAGATCCTGAAGCTGAGGCTTCAGTACTTTGGCCATCTCATGCAAAGAGAAGACTCCCTGGAAAAGACCCGGATGTTGGGAAAGTGTGAAGGCAAGAGGAGAAGGGGACGACCGAGGATGAGATGGCTGGACAGTGTCACCAAAGCTACCAACATGAATTTGCCCCAGCTTCTGGGGGCAGTGGAAGACAGAAGGGTTGGCGTGCTCTGGTTCATGGGGTCACAAAGAGTTGGACACGACTTAACGACTAAACAGCAATTTATGTGTGAATGCCTACTAGTCTCTCTCTATGTCCATGTATGAATATCTACTTTTGTCCTTGATTCCCGCCTGATTCTACCCACAGCTGCCATGCATCCTGCCCCAAAAGTCACAACAAGCACCAGCTGCCATTGAGAAAGGCCTGAGACTTGGGGAGTTTTTAAATATTCTTTTAAATGGTTTTGAAGAGGAAAAGAAAAAGGACAACTATTTGGGCCTTACATCGCATCTTTATAATTCCCACTCTTATCTTCAGATTCCCTCTAATTTTAAGATAAAAATAGTACAAGAAACTATGGACATTTTATTTAATAAGTCTGTCTAGTTTCACACAACTTGCTTTTGAAAAGAATACACATGCTAATTTATTCTGACCCTTTCAGAATCTTCTTAAGCAAGACTCAGCCTTGGCTGCTCTCTTCCTCTGTAATTGTGCTAACTTCTGTTTATTTTTTCCCTTTCTCTGAAGGATTTTGTCTCCTTTCCCCACCTTTCTAATTTTCTTACTTCTCCTGTACCAGACATTGTAGCTCATTAGCAAATATGTCATGTTTTATGGCACTAAGTTCAAGTCAACCAAGAAACCCACCTTAAGGAAAGCCTCCTCTGAGGCGAAGGGCAGGGAATCTGTTCTTCAAGGACACATTTATCAAGGGAAACATTTATGCCACAAGAATTTTTTCTGCTCCAGTTTGAGAAGAAATGCTGCAAGAAACTGGGGGGGGGGGAGTGGGCCTATATCCACTTGTTCATCTGAACTAGAATAGAACCATGAAATGAATTGAATTTATATTCCATTATTTCGTTTTGGGGCAAGGTGCTGGCATGTGTGGTAGCTTCTCAGCTCCAGGGATTTTAAGATGAAGTAGAATCTTGATACATTTCAGTCTGACTTCAGGCCAAGTTATTATTATTATTATTATTATTATTTATTTTATTTATATCCCGCCTATCTAGTCGCGAGGACTACTCTAGGCGGCTTACAACAAAGTTAAAATACAATAAAAATAAAACAACAAATTACAAAACAGGTAAAAGTAAAAAGACAATAAAAAATAAGAAAATCAAAAATAATCTAGTGAGAAGGCCTGCCGAAACATCCAGGTCTTTAGTAGATTCTTGAAAGTACCCAGCGAGGGAGCTCTGCGAATGTCAGGAGGTAAGTTATTCCACAGGCGAGGAGCCACCGCCGAGAAGGCCCTATTTCTTGTTTTCTCTTTTCGGGCCTCCCTCGGCGTTAGGCTCTAACCAAGTTCTGGGATAAAGGCTGATATGTCCACCTTGGTGGGTGACCTAGGCCAGGAACAGGGGGGATATGTTTTTGGGTCTTCTGGACCACCCAGTAGCTTTCAGTACCTTTGGTCATGGTATCCTTTTGGGTTGTCTCTGTAAGATGGAACTTGGAGAAAATTCCTGAATTGGTGAGCCCAGAAGATAATGCTGGAGGAATCCTGTTTGGTGTCCTTGATCACTGGTCTGTGATGTCCCTCAGGGCTCCATGCTTTCTCCATGTTGTTTAGTATATACATGAAATTGCTGGCACAGGTTGTGTTGCGGTTTGGAGTTCTGTGCGATCAGTACACTCAACTCCAGCTCTCCCATCCAACTCCAAGGAAGCTGTCTTACTTCTAACCTAGTACTTGGTGTCAGTAATGGACTGGATAAGGACAAACAAACTGAAACTTAAACCAGGCAAAATAGAGGTTTTCTTGGTAAACTGAAAGGCAAATAAGGGAATAGAGACTTAGCCTGTGCTGTATGGGGTTACACTCCCACTGAATCTCAGGTTTGTAGTTTGGGTGTAGTCATGGATATATCTAGATGCCCAGATTTTAACAGTGGCCAGGAGTGCATTTCACAACTGACAATTTATGCACTAGCTGTGCCCAATCCTTGAGATGTCTGATTTCTCTATAGTGACAAATGCTTTAGTGCATTCCATTTGGATTACTGCAACATGATGTTACTGTTGGGGTTTTTTGCAACCTTGCACGTTGCCTCTAGAGGGTATGGCTGGGAGTGGCTGTTCTGGTTGGGGTGATTGTCCATTTCTCTAGCTCTAACCAATTGTTACTTCCCTTCCTCTGGATTCAAAGACAGCCCTGCCTCCCTGCTCTGCTTCTTCTCCCCTCTCTTTCGCCTGTTGGAGTTGGTCAGTCTGTTGAAAGAAGTCAGCCTGTTGAGGCTTTTTTCTCTGAGCAGTGAGCCATGTTGTAAGTTTGTTGTTTTATCTCTTCATTCCAAGTACATGAAACCTTTTTATTCCTTCTTTCACTAATGTCTCAGAGTGAGTTATTGAGACTCTAAGTGCCAGTTGATGAGTAAAGGGGATGGACTAATCTGGGGAACTTGAAGGTATTCTGTTCTGTGAATCCCCGCACTTCTGCTGCACAAGCTGGAGGTATTAACCTAGAAATTCAAACCTCTGTAAAGTCGCAACAAAGACTTTTAGCTTATATGGAGCAAGAAAAGGAAGAGACACTGGATATCACATTGCAAATATCCACTGGCTACTGGAGTGAACTAAATAATTTCAAAAGAAGATCAGTCTATGCTTTATAAACTACAGCAATGCCCTTGACTGTGTGGATCATGAGAAACAATCAATTGTTCTGAAAGAAATAGGTGTACCTCAATACTTGATTGTCCTGATGTGTAACGTGTATTGTGGACAAGAAGTTACTGTTAGTACAGAATACAGAGAAAGAAAATGTTTTCCTATAGACAAAAATGCTAGACAAGGGTGCATTTTATCCCCTTATCTATTCCAAACTGTGCGCAGAACAGAAAGCTAGACTAGATTCAGATGAAGGTGGAGTTAAAATTGGTGGAAGAAACATCAATAATTTAAGATATTCAGATGGCACCATCTTACTGGCAGAAAGCAGCAGGGACTTAAAACAACTTCTGATGAAAATGAAAGCCGAAAATGCAAAAGCGGGACTGCAGTTGACGATTAAGAAATTGTAGCTGCTGAAGAACTATGCAACTTTAATGTTGATAATAGTTAAAGACTTTTTATGCCTTCAGATAAATCATCAATTAAAATGGACACTGTTGCCAAGAAATCAGAAGAGGACCTAAGACTCAGAAGGGCAGCAATGAAGAATTTAGAAAAGATCATCACGTGTAAGGATGTGCCACTGGACACCAAGGCCAAGATAATCCAAACTATTGTATTCTCAGCTATTATGTACAGGTGTGAAAGGTGGACAGTGGAGAAAGCTGATAATAAGGAGATAGCTGATTCTTTTGAGATATGGTGTTGGAGGAGAGCTTTGCAGACACCCTGGACCACCAAAAAATATGAACAAGTGGGTCCTAGAACAAATCAAGCCAGAACTCTATCTGGAGGGCAAAAATCATCAAACTGATGCTGTCCTACTTTGGGCACATCGTGAGAAGGCAAGATTTACTGTAAAAACCAATAATGCTAGGAAATGTTGAGGGCAGGAGGAAAAGAGGAAGACCAAATATGATATGGATTGACTTCATAAAGGAAGCCACAGGCTTTTGTTTAAAGGAGCGGAGCAGGGCTGTAGAGAACAGGACGCTTTGGAGATCACTCAATCATAGGCTCGCCATAGGCCGGAAGCGGCTTGATAGCATGTAACAACAGCAAACACGATCAACATTGGGCTGAGTCTGAAGACAATTTAGAAATTTCAGCTGGTTTAAAATGTAGCAGCCAGACTGTTGACTGGGACCTGTTACAGGAAGCATATAACTCCTCTGTTACAATAGCTCCAATGGCTACCATTTCTGGACCCAGTTCTGTTTGTTATGACATAAGCATAAGCATATGACTTGGATCCAGGATATCTGAAGGACCGTGACTCCCCATTTGAGACCTCCAGGCTCCTGACATCTTCAGAGAAGGCCCTTCTCTCAGTCTTATGCTCTCACAGGCACATTCGATAGGCACACAGGAGAGGTTGTGGAAGGCCCTTCCTCTGGAGGTCTGGTTGCTCACGTCCCTTATTGTTTTAGAAATAGTTAACAACTTGCCACTTCAGGCAGGCTTTCGGTCAAGTCCAAGGCCATCCTGGATGCTGGGCATATGTTTCTTTTAAGTGTGTTTTAAAAGCTTTCAAAAGTATCGATTTTAATTTCCATGTTATGTTTAACTTTTTTAAAGTTGTAATTTATTGTGTCTTCAGTCCAACTTGTTTTCGTTCATTTGTGAGACACACTGGGTTCCCTCGTAAGGAGAAAAGTAACACAGAAATAAAATAGACAAATTTCTTATTTCTACACTTATGTACGCCTCAGTAGTTCAGTGAGCCCACAGAGCTGAGATTAACAACTGGATTCAGCTTATTGTCATTATAGTTGCTATGGATTTGTATGTGCCTTCAAAGACTTTCTGGCATATTGATGTTTGGTTGGCTGGCTGGGTGGATGTGAATGAAATGGGCTTTGTATGAAGAACTTTTGACATTTACTCAGAGACTATAAAAGTTATTTTTTAGGGCCACAGTACCCAGAACTCCACTGTGAGCAGAGTCAATGATCATTCTGGCTGGAAGCTTCTGGAAGCTATAGCAGGGGGGAGGGACCCTAACTTTTCAATTTCTGCATTTAGTTCATTCATTTGTTTGTTCATTTGTCCGTTGATGCTTGCTTTCCTGCCAAATGCTGTGCTCAAGAGAGTTATGAGACTCATATCTATTGATTTGAGACTGAGCTCTTTTGCTTTTCAAATAGAGCTTGTTATTGTCAAGTGGGATTTCCCTGAAGACAGCAAGTGTCAGAACATTTCACAGTTTTGCCCCACATGACACAAAAACAAATGCATATGAACAAATCCCATTCAAGAGGAAAGTGCTTGGGTGACTGGATCATTCCAATGGATTTATTATATAGTGTTTACTAATAGGCTGGCATGCAAGAACCATCAATAACATTTATATTTATATTTGTGGTTGCCAAGCTTTCTAGGCTGTGAGAAATTTTTTTTTCATTTTGTCAAAATGTCTGTTACTCCGTTGCGGCAAAAACAAGACTCGCATGACTCTTACAAATAAGTTTATTTGGCATGACTTTATGTGGCCTTTAATCCACTTCTTAGTCTACTGAAGAGAAGAGTTACAGTCCATGGAACCTTCTGTCAACTAGAACTGCTTTGTCTTAATGGCAACACAAGATTCATCATTCATCACCTTTCCATGTGGATCTATCTGCCAGGAAACTGCTGCATGCATTTAATGGAGCTACATAACCATGCACCCAGCCTTGGGGAAGTCACTCTGAATGTCAGGGAAACAGTTACGTATCCCCTCTCTCCTTGTCTCTTCCCCTTGCCTCTCTGCCTTCATTGATGTCGCTCTCCTCAAAAAAGGAACTTCTTGAGTTTTTAAATATTTCTATGTTTCCCATGGTTTTTGTTGAAAAGCCAGAGCTTTGTTATATGCATAGAATATGTCTTTTGTGTGTGTTGCCCATTATGCAAAAACTGAGCATGAAGGAAAGATAGTGAGCAAACTATATGTCAGGGACATTTCTTTTGATTCATTTGCGTACTCTGAGTTCCCTAGATTAGCCTAATTACATTAACTTAAGAGCTACAAACAAGACACAAAAGAAACATCTAACATAATAACCAAAGTAGATTACAATGAAAAATCCATATTACAGCCAAATCTAATTCACTTACTATTGTATTGATGATGGTGGTGGTGACGGATGTGCCATCAATTTGATTCTGACTTAGGGTGAATCCCTGGATTCTCAAGATATAAAGTGTTCGGGAGTGTTTTACCAGACCGTCCCTTTGAGGCACTCTGAGATATTATGCTGAATTGTTGTATCTATATATCTGTGAAGATGTGGTGTATCTATACTCTTAATAACTTGTAGCTTGTCTTTACAGCAGTGTGTAACTGGAGTACTTTTTCTGGATATCTTGTGCTATGGTTATCCCTCTGCTTTTTGACATTCTGGAATCATGCAGTTTGCCCAAGGCAGCAGAGGTGGCAAATCTGGGTAATCCTAGCTGCCCTATTCCTGGGAGGTGTAATGGGATTTGAACCCCTAACCCCTGTGTTGCATAGCATTCTGGCCAATCGGAATGTGCCTCCAGTCGGCCCACAGGGCAGGTGTCTGTCACTTTTAACCCTCCTATGGCCTTCAGTGTGAAAGGAAGCATTTAACTCCTTCCTGGACACACGTTCTTATCTCCTACCTCTGGGAATATTTTATAAGCTATTGTAAAAGTGAAGAGCCTCTGGACGATCTTTAAACCACAACATTCTGGACAGCCTCTTTCAGGTTTTTTTGTGCATACATATAATTTGGGGAATCATGGAACCCTGAGACACTCAACAAGAGTTGAGTGTTGAACAGGAGTCCCTCAGCAAAACTACCATTCACAAAGTGACACTGTGCAAGGGAAAATCCCAGAAGCTGGCTCCTTTTTTCATCAGTTAACCACTTCTCACTCAAACACAAAGTATTTGTCATGGGTGTTTTTCAACAAGTATGAAAAAGCAGAAGAGGGTATCCTGTAGACCATCTTGACTGCTACCATTGGTGTTGCCAATATTGTCTGCTATGTAAAACTTGGCATCCTTTTTCCTGCTGGCAACACAGGCACTATATTTTGCAGCAATATTGGGCCATTTCCTGGCTTCTTGACTCTTGGGTACAGAAGCACAATAGCCCACATTCATAAAACAGAGTTTTTAAGAATTGAATTGTAATGTGAGCTTTCGTGGATAAGTCCATTACCTCTTCTAAAACTATTTTATTAGTGGCATTTATATCCCACCTATCTTCCAATGACCGCTAGATGGAGCTTGGTGCTCTCTTCCTCCTCACTACATCCCATGATGATCCTTTAAGGTAAATTTTACTGAGGGAAAATGACTGTCCCGAGGACTCCCAGTAAACATAAGATCAGAGAATAATTGAGTTGGAAGGGGTCTATAAGGTCATCAAGTCCAAACCCCTGACCACGCAGGAATCCAAATCAGCACAGATCTGACATAGTGTTGTCAATTTTCTTTTCAGTGCCTCCAGAGTTGGAGAACTCACCACCTCCCAAGGGAATTGGTTCTGTTGCTATACTGGTCTTACAGTTAATAAGTTTTTCCTGATATTCAGCCTAAATCTGGCTTCCTGTAGCTTGATCCCATTATTACATGTTCTGCTTCATGTTCATGGATCTCCCATGGCTATCAAGCACCTGATTAGAACCTGATAGTGCATCCTTTACTATCCAGATTTGGTTCTGCTGATTTTCTGGCATCATGTGACACATTCAGGGAACATGGTAGGTCCATGGTGAATGATAAAAGCCAAGAAACAACAGTAAGTAAAAGCAGTAGAAAAATAAGACAGCAACCAAAGTTCCCTCTGAGGTGTGCAGCTGTGCAAGCATGCAGAACTCCACCCTCCTCCACACAGGGCTCCTCTTCCATGTGCCCACAGCAATATTTTCCAACCCCTTCGGTTCCAGTCATGACAGAACCCCACATGGGGCCTCCCGTGTCATGCACACAAGAAGTGAAGCCCCACCCAGTGAGGCTGAAAATTAGAGGGAATGTTGACAGGACCTAAAGTATTGTTTTTACGTGTCAAGTTTTCCCCCACTTATGAGGATTCTGTGAATTACTGACCTCAAAAATTCTACTATTATCTGAAAAAAAAAATTAACCCAAGTGTACCTTTACATTGTTTACTCCAGCCACTAAGATATTTTAGACCAGCTTCAAATCTTTTTAGTTTTACACTACAGGCTTTTAATCTCCAACATCACACTCCCTCCATAGAAAAAAGAGATATTGACTTAACACTCCCTTAGAAACATTCATACGTTATATAATTAAAAACCTTAAAAAATAAAAAAAACAGTTTTTAATATTAAAATATTTTAATTTCATGTGTAGCTCCTCTCAGTAACTTCCCACCTCGAGTGGTCATAACTGACCAGATAGGTGGGGGATATATATATATATATCCCCCACCTATTTATTTATTTATTTATTTATTTATTTATTTATTTATTTATTTATTTATTTATTTATTTATTTATTTATTTATTTATTTATTTATTTATTCATTTATTCATTTATTCATTTATTCATTCATTCATTCATTCAGTCATTCAGTCATTCATTCATTCATTCAGTCATTCAGTCATTCATTCATTCATTTATAAAAATAAATAAATCCCCCCTATTTAAGCTGGCTGATCACTGAGACTCCATGAAAAGAAAAAAGACCCAATGACCCAATGGAGGAATTAATTTCCTCCATTTTAGTTAAAGGTTAATCCAAACACAGGCACAGATATTTTAAAAGACTCCTCATTGAAAATAACCCTAGGCGTATCTACGTAAAGCTTTTATTGTGCCATTGCCTTGTCTCTCACCTATGGCATATTACAAGCAAAGCCTGGAAAAGTTAATTGTTTTATACATTTCCCAGAATCCTAAACCCAATCCTCAACATTTCTGAGGATTCCTATACAGTTAGTGAACAAATTGAGGGAGGTCATGCATGCTGCAGAGTTTTGAATTTCTGGTTAAATTCCTTTAGCTGCACAGAAGAAGTGCAGGGATTTACAGAGCAGAATACTTTCAAGTTCCCCAATTTAGTTCATCTCTTTTTCTCATTAACTGGGACTTACAGTCTCAGTAACTCACTCTGAAACATTAATTGTAGAAAGAATAAAAACCCTTTTGCTTACTTACAGTTTTGAACACATCGAACAGCACACTGACAAAACATGACTGCTTCCATTAACACACCTCAACAAACAACAAAGAAGTAAAAACAAAGCAGAGAGGTGGGGAGTCTCTTCGAATCAGAGGCAGGAACAATTGGTTAGTGCTAAATAGATTTAGAGACACCCCAGCCCAGGAATGTCCCTCCCAGCCAAACCCACTAGAGACAGCATGCGAGGTTGCAAAAAATCCGACAATGCATATACCATCCCTGTTCCCAGCTCAAAAATTCATCTGATTTCATGTACAGAGCTGATGCACAATACACCTTCAATGTGCATGTGCCACTGAACCAAAAACTCAAATGTTCATGGAGTTCATGCAGCAGAGGCTTCATACTAACGCTATGCACATGAGCTCTGTTGAGAAACCATTTTCAAATGAATGCACATGGAAGAAGATTTTTGTGTTTTGCTAGCTTTATTTAAACTCCTCCTATAACTTGCTGTCTGGTTCGAGCTGCTCAATCCATGCTGCCTATGTGATCATCCTACTGTGAAGTTTTAGCGCAGTAGCCAGTGCAGAAATATTTAATGGTGTTGCTCTGCCATCATATTTTTGTTTCAGATGCAGGGGCCATGGCCTTGAACATACTCTGTTTTGCTCAGTGTCTGCCAAATATTTCTCAGACATATAGGGAAACCAGGAAGATGTCTGCTCATTAATTGCGAGGAACACTTGCCAGACAGTCAATGCAACAAAATAACAGGCAATGGATTTCATTAACAGAATCTACAAGAACTGATGCTCTAAAATGAACTGTTACATCCTTGGTATTAAGTGCCTGATGAGTCATTCCACCCTTAGTGACTGAAATTTATTCATTTTATTTATTTAAAACACCTTTACTCCATTGAAGCATTCACTCTGGACTTGTTTTAATCTATTTTTTAAAAAAAAATGTTGCTCATAGTTTTGCAGCTGAAGATTTGAAATATACACATTGTAGCACCAAAATATGTTTCATTTCATCTAATATTTTTCCTAAAAGATTTTATGATTAAATATCTCAAAATGAGTACATTCTCATTATTTTAAAGTGGCCGGGTTTGGCTTTATTTACTTCTTTGTTTTATTTATGTATCTATCTCTATGCCACTTTTCATAAGATATTCCCAGAGTATTTCACAATCTACTGTAAATCAATTAATTAAAAAAATACAATTTAACATATTAAAACATCATAATTGGAGTTGTCAATAAAACAATTCAACAGTAAACAGATCAATTACAGTGTTAAAATGCAGTTTCATTAATTCAGTGCAAAAGCATGAATTAGTAAAACCACTTTAACTAGGTGCTAAACAGAGAGAGAGAAAAGCGAGTGTCAAATGTCCTTATACCACTTGCTTGATCCCAAGCAACTTGAGCTGAGTTTGGAAATGAACCAAGAATCCATGTAGTTCTGTCAAAACTGCTGAGACATCTGACAATAAACAATCCCAGTTAAAACCATGGCTGCTGTACTTTGAATTTACTAAGCTTCCAAATAATTTTCAAGGGCAGCCCCCACCACAGTAATCTAAATGAGATTATACCAAAGCATGGTTCACTTATGTAGCCAAGCCTGAATAAGGCCACATTCTGCGGCCGTGGGATGCTTGTACCTCAAGCCACTATTAATTTTATGCATCATCATGTTTACCATAGCATGCAGTTTGACACTTAAAGTCCATATCTTTCCCCAGGCTCAGGCTAGCCTAACTGTCTTGTTTTTACATAATGAATTTGTGGAAAATAACTTTTTTGTTTCCTTGAGAAAAACAATTAGAATTCTATTAGAGACCTCAAGCTGTGACATGGAGTGTGATTCTGCTCTGTCTGCCTATGAAGTGTAATTCTTAATATAGATTGTATGCTAATCGGCACATTTTTGTCTATTTTTGTTTAGACCATCTCTAATTATGTACCAGCAAATTGATACCAGAAAAATCCATCACAGCAGTGGACTTCAGCTTTTGGATTCCTAATTAACAAAGTAATTAAGATACTTGGCCACATTCTGTCATTTGGAACTCATAATTGTCTTTCAATCATTCCTATTTGGGTACACTTCTTAAAAAAATAAAACTCTGTCTTCTTTCTTCTTCTTTTTAAAAGCCTACAAAGAGATTCATATACAAATCCATTTTGCTGCAATTGTTAAAGAGTTAATGTATGGCTGTAATAACCCAAATTATGGATGAGACATAAGTTAGTGGTAAAGCATGTTGTAATGTCTGCCAATTCCTGTGGGCATGGGAAGGGAATCCACAGGTAAAGCTATTCCAGTGGTCATGACCTTGTGTGTCTCACATGACACTTAAATCTTTTATGCCGATGCTGGCCAAAGGGAGGTAAAAGGGATATGACATAATATTACAGTGCCTTTCCATCATGTCATCAAGTCATTGTTGCATCAGGGAACAGACTCAGTGAGTCAAATAAGCCAAAAATAATATGAGGCCAGAACCTGGCATCGGGCAATCGAGCTGTGCCCAGGACCAGTCATAGCTTTCACATTGGTTAACCAACACGTTGTCATGACAGCAGGCACAGTCAGTGACAAGGAGAGAGAGAATAAGAGGGCATTCCTACTAGAGATGCACTCAGTCTAATGATGAAAAAGCAGAATTTAGCTGCTGAATGGTGGTGGCACTTTTTCATGATCACACTGAGGGACAGAGCCAGGCAGACAAGTCCAAATAATGAGATGGGCATGAAGGGGGGGGGTACCTTTCCAGAGATGACAATACTTACTAGGGACAGTTGTGAGGCATGTCATCCCGGCCCAAAACAGAACACACCATCCTGAAATAGTGTGCACTGATGTAGTTTATCACGCTGCTTCTTCCTGGTTTAAAAGCAGTATGAACCCTAGAATCATAAAATAATTGAGTTGGAAGGCTATCAAGTCCAACCCCCTGCTCAATCAAGAATAAATGCAGGTTAATTGCAAGCCATGAATTGGAACAAAATGTACGTCATATTGTTTTCCACCAAATACCCTGAAACACTTTGCGAGGTGAAAGCATAATAAATGCCTTGTCTATTCCACACACACACACACCCATAGTCTGACATAGAATAAAGTGGTTTCCTGTGCTTGTAACATGAAGTTCAATGAAATTTACTGTCCCATCAGTAAGTGCAGAATTGCAGCTGAAACACATTGCTGATCACACAGTGGCTGCAGTGGGATAGATCTGGTATGCCAATAGCTTTCAGAAGAAAGCACAGTTAAAAACAGAATACATCAAGATCTACAACCTTAACTCTACACCCCTGCTACACCCAATCTCCATTCAATGGTTCCATGCTCTCCAGACACATGTCTGTAAAGGTTTCCAGTGAATCCTAGATATGTATGCATGGTCTATAACTTGCATTTTTCAGGAATACCTAATACCCAGCATGCTCTGTATTAGTTTCTCAGGTTTAAATACAAAGGAGTAAATTACAATGACTAATAGGCAGTAGCTAACTAGCTGCTGGCTGTATGCTTCAACAGATAACAATCCATGCAACCAGCAGGTAATACAAATGACAACTTGTCAACTAGCAAATGAAAAGGAACACAAAGGGCTGCTCTCACCTACTTCTGGCTCGAGCCCCATCCACTGCTGGTTTCAGCACCCCTAGCATTCAACTCCCACAGATTACCTTCTGAGGGAATGTGGCCTTCCAGAGGGAAAAAGGTTGCCCAACTCGGCTGTAAAAGCTTGGAACGTTTTTGTATGCAGGAAGTATTAGAAATGACTCCAGAGATCTCTCGCCTCCTCTGCCTCTGGCAACACCATATTTTGTTCTTGATTCCTTGTGCTTTAGATATATTAAGTCCAGGCAAAGGACATTTTGATGTTAGGAGACCCCCTTTTTTCAAATAATTTCAGATACCTAGGCATCCAGTTTTAACACCTAGAGAGTGTTACCTTTCAGTCTGTTGTAGACCAACATTGCCCTCCACTGGTGATTTTTTTTATTCCACCCTAACAGTCTCAGAAAAACAGCTTTTGAACTGCAAAGGAATGCAAGTAGAATGTTCTATCCACAGATGTCCCTGGACATTTTCATGTTCCTATTTGTGCTTTTCCAAAAGTGACAAAAATGTATAGGTTTCAGACAACAAAAAACGAGTTAGATTATTTTGACCAGCTTTAGTACATAAAACAACCGTTTTCAACACATTCTGCTTTACCAATCAAAGCTGTGAGGAAAGATAATAGGTGTGTTCTTTGGATCAGTCGTTGAAACTGCAGCTGGGATATGTGTTGTGGTCATCTATAAATCCAATTCAATATAATTTAAGGTGTAATTTCTCTAAGGACAGTAAGCCTTTTTGAACATTTTAAAACTCTTAACAGTACAAGCTGAATATGAACAGAAATCAGCGACCAAAATATGCCGAAATGTTGCAAGAGAGCGTATAAGCTTCATAGTTATGGCAGCTTGATATCATTTTAATGACCCTGTCCTATGAAATCCTGGGTTTTTCAGTTCAGTAAGAAACCTAGTCTGCTCTTTTGAACTACAACTATCAGCGTAGATGGACAAATAAGGAAAACAATAATCTGTGTTATCCAATTGCCCCATTCTTTTAAATTGATTTTTAGTACATCCCAGAAATTTCCAGTGGGTCTGTTTCCAAAGCCTTAGTCTTAATCTGTAACCACAACTAGAAACAACTGCCTAAATCTGATTGGTAGTCCTAACTGGAGTAGGTCCCTGGCATTAGTGGGGTGTACATAAATATTGACTCACCCTTCAGCTATTGATTCAACCAGCCTACTTGAATTGAGATGATCAATTGGATTCAGGCCAAAGAGTCTGGTGGGGACTAAAAGATGAAAAAGGTGTTTTTGACAAGGGCCTCTCCACGAGGTATGACAGCTACCAAGGCGGGGCTCTCTTGCCCACCTGAATAGACGAGAAAGATGCATCTGTGTCATATCAGGCAAGCAGGCTGGACCTAAGAGCCTTTAAGAAGGCTGTCCCAACCGTCATTGCCCTCTCTCACCCAGCTGCGTCTGAAGGTGAAGGCACTGTGCAATTTCACTTTTAACAACATGGCTCACACTGCACCTGGAAGCACTGTGGCATCAGTGGTGGAGTCGGCTGTACATCAGCACAGCCCCATGGTTAGGAGGACCCAGGGTGTGGGTGTTTGGGCCTGGACCCCAGTCTATAGGAGGGAAAAGCAGGGTTCTTTGGGAAAGAAAAGAAAAGAATAATAGTGTGAAATTAATAAGTTTTTTTAAAAAAAGGTGAAAGAAGAGAAAGGGTGTGTGGGGTTAAGGAGGAGTGGGGGTTGCCACCTCAAGGGGAGTAGGGGCCTGATTCCTGGACCCCAGAGAGCAGGAGTAGAGGACCCTGGGATAAGGGGGTATAGTGGGTGACCCTCCCACTTTTGCCTTCCCCTGTTACTGGCAGGGGGCCTGTATCAGGACAGGGGGTGGCACGGGTAGGATACTATCTGTAGCAGCAGTTCCCTACTTTTTTAACTCCATGGACTGGCTGGGGAATGTGGGGCACCACCACCCCCAGGCTCGCCGGCATGTGTGAAGGAGGGGATGCACGCTGGGGGGGCACTCATGCACACTCACATAGGAAGGCACGCATACAAACTCACACACATGCGCAAAGGGGCTGTGCGGGAGGCGGGAGTGCGTGCGGGGGTGGGTGGGAGATCTGTCTCCATGGCCCGGTCTGGCCCAAGCCACAGACTGGCACCGGACTGCGGACTGGGGGTTGGGGGAACCCCTGATCTAGAGAATTAAACAATTAGGCTGGAGAGAGAGAGAGATAAAAGGGGCATCAGGTATTACTATACTGGTAGGCAGCCAGTTCAGACTTCCTGCCTAGAGGATAATAACAAACAGTATGGGACCCAAAAAAGATCATGGGGCAGAAGGCAAATAGCCTGCAAAATGCAGGAGGGGGGCATCCCCCTCTGGTTCTATCTTCATCAGATGAGGAGGAATGGCAGGATTACAGGACAATGTGGGAGAAGCTTAACATGTTAGAAAGGGACAGAGCACAAGCCAGGGAAGCTGAGGGATCTCCTGCAGTGTGGAAGTCACGCAGGGAGTCAAAGGCTCATAAGATGGCCGAATAGAAAAGAATGGGTGACATCAGATGGGCCCCAGAGGGCCAGCACTCAAGACGCAAGTGGACAGTGACGCAGGGCAGATGGCATCAGCTACAGAAGCAGAAATGGTGCAGCGAGGCACTGTGGAAGGGCCCAACTTAGCCAGCCAGGACAGAGGGAGATCAACTCAACCGGTGTGCCCTTGGTGGGAGCCCTCAGGGTGGACTCAGGTGACAGTACCATTACACCAGGCACTACACAGCCTGCAGGTGCATAGCGATGGGATATCGGGAGCCAGACGGTGCCAATCCTTATGACCTTGCCTCTGCAGGCAACACAAGTGGGGGTACATGCACTTGCAAGGGCCACTACTAGGATAGCCCAGGCCTCCATGGCCATTCCTCAGGTTACTGTAGAGCTGGACACTAAAGGAGCTCAGCTACCTATCCCTGATATGGGTTGTAACTCAGTTTCCTGCTCTGCCCTTCCAGATGGAGACCAGTCTCTGCCTCTGAGGGATCACCTCCTGCCAGCCACTGTGGAGAATATTCAAAAGGTAAATACGTATAAGTGTTTGAGTTGATGAACAGAGAGGTTGAGGGAGAAGAAGGATAAAGAGGAGGAAATGGATAGGGAGAAAGTGTGGCAGCACAAGCTGGACTGCTGCTGGGCAAACTGGCTTCTTTATGATGAAAGGTTCCATATGTGTGTAGTGTTGTGCTCCAATATGTGCTGGGATGTTCCCCATGATGCACTGTGGCTACAGTTAATGACCCCAACCTGGCCCATATTAGGTGACAAGTTTGATAGTGGTCATTTAGTACAAAGGGCATCACAGGCTAATGTTTCCTGCCTGCAGGCAGCCAGGTGGTTCAACCCCACTTGGTATGCTGGGAATGTATTGCATGTAGCTCCTGTAATAGAAAACCCTGTAAATTTAGGCACCAGTGCTCCACCTGCAGTGCACCTCACGCATCAGCAGCATGCCCAAGAGGTTGGAGGAGCAGGGGCAAGAGAACCAGGATAGTGGTCATAAATCACCTCCTGGCTCATCCAATCATCAGAAAGGCACCCAATCCAATTAAGGTGCCAATATTAGGGCAGCTGCCAAGTTCTTGAGTGAAGGGTTTAGGTTTGGTTTTTGTATCCCAGCCACAGGAGACAGGGTAGCTACTTGGTCAGATAATTTGAAATCAATTAAGGGGCAAGAAGGTATAGTGCAGGCAAAAAATCTATAAAAAAAGTGTTAGAAGGCAGGGTATTGAGCCCTTTTGTAGGTCCTCCAGTGGCATATCTCCAGGTACTACCACTGGAAGTCAGGCCAAAAAAGACACCCATTGAATTTAGACTAATTCATCATCTCTCTTTCCCAGCAGGGGATTCAGTTAACGACAGTATTCCCCCAAGAGCTGTGCAGCATGCAACACACATCATTCGATGCATCAGTACATATGGTGAGCAGCTGTGGGGTTGGGGCAGAGCTGGGGAAGTGTGACATTAAGTCTGCCTTCCATCTTCTCCCAGTCCATCCTGATAATTGTGATCTTCTTGGCTTTGCTTTTGAAGGCAGCTACTGTGTAGATAGGTCCCTACATATGCTCTGTATCCTGTTCAGCCTTTGAGCAATTTGGCTCTATTTTTTGAATGGGCAGTTAAGCACTGGGTAGACAGTGCACGGGTACGCCATTACTTATATGATTATTTATTTTGTGGAGTACTCGGTATTTCATAATGCAAGTTCCTCGTGGTGGCATTCCAAGAACTAGTAGGTGAGCTGGGGTACCATTGGTGGAGGAGAAACAGGCCAAGTTTTAACCTTTTTAGGGATTGAGCTAGATACCATCCAGCAATCCTGTTGATTGCCAGAAGAAAAGTTGGGGGACCTAAAAATAAAGCTTCAAAGGATGCTTACACAGTTTATGATTACTTTAAAGGAGTTGCAGGATGTGGTTGGTCACCTTAATTTTACCTGTAATCTCATTGCACTGGGCAGACCAGTCTTACGAAGGCTGTGTGATGCCATGAAGGGCCTTACTAAACCGCATCACTGAAGGAAACTGTCTCTTCAGAGCAGCAATGCTGATAGTGTTTTGGGGGCTTTCAGGGTAAGTGAGCTAGTGACGGCAACAAAAATGGATACAGTGGTACCTTGCTAAATGACGACCCTGCTAAGCGATGAATCCGCATAACAATGACTTTTTGTGATCACTATAGCGATTCGCAAAACGGTCATTCCAGTGGGGATTTTCACTGGATGACGATTAGGTCCGTGCTTTGCGAACTGTTTGTTCGCAAGATGACTATTTTTTCGGCTTCGCAAAATGGCTGCCCTGTGTTTTCCGGACCCATGCTTCGCAGGCAGCCATTTTTACAGCTGATCAGCACTTGCAAAAAGGCTTCCCTATGGACGATCTTCGCTGGACGACGAGGTATTTTCCCCATTGGAATGCATTAAACCAGGTTTCAATACATTCCAATGGGGAAAGGGTTTTCGCATGATGATGATTTCGCTAAACAGCAATTTTTACAGGACAGATTATCATCGTCATTCAGGGCACCACTGTACATCCCTATCCTCCACGGACTGGTTGGGGCTGGAAGGATGTAGTGGTGTCAGATGAGTGAATGGTGTGCACTTATCAGATATGGGATTAGACATTTTCTTAAGGGATTTGCAAGGGGGGTTTAGGGCTGAAAGTTTTGGCTTGATGGGAGGCAAGGGGCTTTGGTTTCCCTAACCCTGCAGTATACCATGGCTGGATATTTACAGGAATCCATATGGGATAACAAGTCCACTTTTTTTACAGTCTGCCAAATTAACCAATGTGCAGAGAGCAGATGGGTGAGATGATTCTGCCATTCCTACTGCTGTGAATTTTGGCCCGTTCAGGCCAAGTCCTTCCAAGGATTCCTCAGAAGGTAGCTCCATGGACTTCAGTGTGGCTTATGACCCTGAAAAAAATGTCAAATTATCCTATATAATGTGCAACACCTATACAGGGAATAAAAAAGTGAGTGCTGTCAAGTCAATTCTGACTTTTGGCAACCCTTTTTATGGTTTCCTAGGTAGAAAGTGAGGGACATGGTGGCACTGTGGGTTAAACCGCAGAAGCCTCTGTGCTGCAAGGTCAGAAGACCAGCAGTCATAAGATCGAATCCACGCGATGGAGTGAGCTCCTGTCGCTTTTCCCAGCTCCTGCCAACCTAGCAGTTCAAAAGCATCTAAATGCAAGTAGATAAATAGGTACCACCTCAGTGGGAAGGTAATGGCATTCCGTGGCTAGTCGCGCTGGCCACCTGACCATGGAAAACGTCTTTGGACAAACGCTGGCTCTAGGGCTTGGAAATGGGGATGAGCGCCACATCCTAGAGTCGCACACAACTGGACTAAATGTCAAGGGGAACCTTTACCTTAGGCAGAAAGTACTCAGGTTTCCCATTTTCCCTTCTTCTGGTGGCATCCTGGGACCATGCAGCTTGCCCGAGATCACATAGGCTGGCTCTTCTGGGCTACACAGTGGGGAACTGAACTCCAGCCTCTGGCTCTGCAGCCAGATATCTAAACCATTGAGCTATCCAGCCAGCACCTGTACAGATACAACCCGTTAAATTTATATGTGTCATTTTCAATGCATTCTTGTGCTACTGCCCTGGTTGTGAGTCAGGATAACAGGGAATGCTTCAGCTGGACTGGGAGTTGGTTGCTGAACTGCCAAGCTTCCTTTTATTCTCATTCTTCCGATAAGAAGCCACAGGAAGCTAACAAAAGCGGTAGAAGGATGATATGGTAGTTGTTAGATAAGAGAACACCCCAAAGGAAGTCTTCTTGCAGACAGATAAATTTCTTACATGTGCTGAGGCACGTAGGAAAAAGCAACCTAAACCAATATTTAATAAGGAGTTGCAGACCTTGGAAAAGTTACTTTTATGTGACCCAGTAAATGTACTAGAACAAATGGTGACTGAATTCTTTAAGGAAGAATAGAAGGGTTTCCTCTATTTTAAAACAGAATTGCTTCGTTGCAGTCATCAACAACAAGGCTTCTTTCACCATCCTCTCCCACAATGCATCTGGTTCAAATGACACTGTGCCATGTTTGGCCAATTGCAGGTTTAAGTCCACTGGGTTCTTTTTTTGGTTTATGCCTCAAATCAAAAGTTTTGCTCATTAGGGACAAAGGATGTCTAATTTGCTTTTGATTAAAACCAGACACTGCAGTCCCACACTGCAGTCCCAAATGCAGCAGTTCTGTGCATGTGTAAATTTATATCTATATACCTGTACTGTATTTACATTCAAAATAGCATCTCACCATTAAAAATGAAACTTCTAAGTTGACAGTAGATTGTTGAGGGGTGGGGGTCAACCAATCAGGCATAATAAAATAATAAAACAAGTGGCTAATGCAACAGCATTGAATCTCTAGCAGACTAAAATCACAACAACAACTCATGCTGAAAATCCTTGGAACAGCAGCATCTTCTCCTTTCACACGGAAGAGAAAGAGAGAGAGAGAAATTATCAATGAGATTTTGCACAGCACAATGTTCCAGAATCCAGATACCATTTCCAAGACAGCCTTGTGCTACATGCACACAGCTTAGGAACAGAACAAAATAGTGGATTCCAATGCACATACTTGATTATATACACCATTAAAACCAAGGACATTGACTTCCAAATGGCTGTGTTGACTATGAAAGCATGAAATCGTGATAGCACTATTTATTTATTTAATTTATTTAGATTTATACCCCACCTATTTAGTGAGCATGTCACTTCTCTGGGCAGCTTGCAAAATATTATAAACTAAAATATTAAAACTAGCTCAGGAGGGTGGGGGCCAGTTGGACCTCCACAGGAAGAGAGTTCCAGAGTGGAGTGGCCACTACTGAAAAGGCCCAGTTTCTGGTTGATGCCCTCTGGGCCTCTTTTGGAGTGACCACCCACAACATTAAAAACTGGGAGGTACGGGTGGTATGGGAAGGTGGCCTGAGGGAGGGGCACTCTCACATTTATAATAATAAGCCAACCCACATAGTTACAGAAAGTAGAGCAAGAAAGACTTGTGGTCGAACATATGCAGAAATGGACTCACTGTTCATCAGTTATTGAGAACACATTTCTATATACAATAAGGCAACATCGAAGAATATCCATATAAACAAATTGGCTGATACAAGTAATGTGGCCCTGTTATTTTAACATTTTATTAACCCACTTAAACGAAATAAAACAAACTTAGAGAGTATGTACTCTGCAGGCAGACATTTTTATTGACTAAATTGGTGTTCTTTCAATACCATTTTGATGAACAATCATCGCCAATGATCTTATTAAAGCTATTTTGCATATTTATGAAGACCCTGTAGCTTAATATACTATTATGGGGCCATGAAAGTTTATGTAGACCTCTAGAAATGTCAGACGAGTACTCCAAGGGTCCCATAAAATGGAGTATTGCTTGCTTAAATCACATCCAAACTAAAATGAAAACCAGTAGTTGTTTTATTAGTTTGTCCTCATTGAAACAAAATCCAATTTCCTACATGGTGGTTCTAATAACTAGAGGCCCAAATGGAGACCTGTTAAAGCAAACAATGTAGGCATAAATTTGACCATAAGTTTCATTTAGCAGAAATGATTTCTCAGTGGAAACCCATAGGTTGTAGTATAAAAGGGTAAAGCTGTTTAAAAAAATAAAAAGGAACAAAATGGCAGGTGAAATTATGGTGAAGGGTTACTTTTTGCTTTACTTCAGGGTTCAATCAATAAATGAAAACAAGAAGATTCTGACCATTCAGAATTTCTCTGGTTGTTTCTAGCTATCTGTGCTATCCTCAGTCATCTCTATATTTCTGTCTTGGTTGTGAAAAAGAAAGACTGGGAAGAAATTTTAGAAGTGGCAGCATAGGATTAGAGACTGTCATGGATTTGGGGCACAAATCATATGAAATAGGGTACAAATCAGTTTGGAACAAATCAAGATCTAGTCTGAAGCTCCAAATTGGCTTCTGAACCATATTAGGGGAACCTTGAATAGTGCTGATTATCTACTCCAGTGGTCCCCAACCTTGGGCCTCCAGATGTTCTTGGACTTCAACTCCCAGAAATCCTGGCCAGCAGAGGTGGTGGTGAAGGCTTCTAGGAGTTGTAGTCCAAGAACATGGTAGGTGGCTTGGGTGGCTCTCTCACATTTGGGGGGACCACCTTGGCCGCGAAGAGTGGGGTCCGCAGCCTCGGCATATATTTGGACCCGACGCTCACCATGGAAACTCAGGTGGCATCGGTAGTCCGCACCGCATTTTTCCATCTTTGGCGGATTGCCCGGCTGCGACCCTATCTTGACATGGGGGCGCTCACTACCTTGGTGCATGCGCTCGTAATCTCAAGATTAGATCACTGTAACGCGCTCTACGTGGGGCTGCCTTTGAGGCTGACACGGAAACTTCAGGTGGTGCAGAATGCGGCGGCCAGGCTCCTTACAGGAGTGAGAAAATATCAACACATCTCTCCAACGCTGGCCGCATTGCATTGGCTGCCCATCTGTTTCCGTGTCAACTTCAAAGTTTTAATGCTTACGTATAAGGCCCTAAACGGTTTAGGACCTCGATATTTGGCGGAACGCCTCCTCCCACCAAGGTCTACCCGGATCACCCGCGCGAGTCAGGAGGTGAGGCTGAGGAGCCTGACGCTGAGAGAGGCCCGGAAGGAGAAGACACGAAACCGGGCCTTCTCGGCGGTGGCTCCTCGCCTCTGGAACAATCTCCCTCCGGCGATTCGCGCGGCCCCCACGCTGGGCACCTTTAAAACCCAATTAAAAACATGGCTGTTTATTCAGGCCTTCCCTCCAGCCAACTCTTGATTTTTTCTTACTTTTCCTTTTTATCTTTACTGCTGTTCTTGTTTGATTATTATGTATTTGTCTATGTTTTATTATTTGATTTTATATTTGGAAGCCGCCTAGAGTGGTCCGGTGGGCCAGATAGGCGGGGTATAAATTAAATAAATAAATAAATAAACATCTGGAGGCCCAAGGTTAGGGACCACTGATCTACTCCATTAGATATAATGCAATGAAGAGGGGAACACCTAGCATGCTTCACCCTGCCATCACTTCTCTCATGTCATAAATAACACATATGTAGAAAAGAATCACCTGCTCACGTGGATGCTCTGCTTAATTAAGAACATTGGAAAATCAGGGTTCCTGCTGATGTGAAGTATCTCCATGCAAAGAGGAAGTTTTTCTCTTCAGCCATGATGCTTTCCACATGAGTAAAATGACATGCAGAGGAGCAAAGTACTCTCCTTTTCACATGTTGAATCTAACTCAGAGTCTGACTATATGAGCTTTTGAGTCAGCTATTTTGTCCACTGCAGGAATGTGCTGGCCTGCTTCTAAAGACAGCAATCAGACATCATCTTTGTTGGCGTGGACCAGCCCACCCTTCGAGCAGTCCTATCTGTACCTTTCTGAGCCCCTGTTTGGGTCAGTTCCAGGATATGTGATCACTGGAACTGATTTAAAGCAAGCCTTTCAGTCTGAACTTACCAATATTGTGAAGTGTCTTAATAAGCAAGCCACTTCATGATCTTGACAAATTAATCACTTCCTCTGCTCCTATGCAGAAGGCAGAGGCAGTAACTTTTTAAAAATTGTATATTCCAGTGGTTCTTAACCTTTGTTACTCTGATGTTTTTGAACTGCAACTCCCAGAAACCCCAGCCAGCACAGTTGGTGGTGAAGGCTTCTGGGAGTTGCAGTCCAAAACTCCTGAGTAACCCAAGGTTAAGAACCAGTGGTATATTGGACCATTGCTGATGTGCTGCATCAGTTATTTTTTTTAAAAAAAAACTTTTCTCTGCCTTGTCTTAACGACCAGTTGAGAAATCTCCTTCAATCAAATCCATGGTGGTGACTTCAGCTGCAGGAAGTTTTCAACTGTCCCTTTAAGAGATGGCAAAGAAAATATTTTTAATCATTTGTAACTCATGCAGTGCATCAGCAATTTTTAAAAAATCACAATTTAAAAAATCACTTTAAAAAGGTCACTTCCTCTAGCTAGCTCCCCACTGCTGGCTTAGCGGCACTTTAGTAAATAATGTCAACACAAATTCCTTGTGGCATCATGCTAGCACCAGAAGACTGTAAACTAAGTGCCAATGCCCTCTGAACCTTTGGAAGGCCCCCTACCATTGCTACAGAATAATAGTGCTCTGAAGGGGACAGTGACATCACCAGAGAATCTAGCACTCCCAGTATCTGGGAGGCTGTTTGGACAAGCTAAACCTTCTCCCCCCCCCCCCCGCAAAAAAAAAAAATCATGGAAGACAATGCAAGATATAATAATATAAATGGCATCTAAAGCCAAGCATTTCTAATAAGAATAACAGGAAGGATCACAATATTAATGCCATTTACCCATTTCTCAGGAAACAAAAAAAGGTATTTGTAAATGAACAAAAGCTATATTATTATATCACCTGACATTCTCTAATTCACAGTCACAATTTGCAAATAGGTTTTTAAAAGCAAATACATGAAACATATTGTTACAATTTATTCTCAAATTACTCTGCTACAGAGAAAAGTTTAGCAGCCAAGATAAATAACATCTACTACTTCTTTATTCTTTACAGCCCCAGGAACCTTGACCAGACACCATGTATTAGAAAGGGTTTCCATCTAAGCACTAAAGATTATCTCAATCTTAAGGGTTATGTTTTATAGCTCTCCTTGCTCAGTTTGACAACCTTATCTTCTCAAGTGACTGCTGGAGGCTAGGCTTCTGTAGATATGTCTGCTTCTCAAGCACCAACATATTTTTATATAGAATAATAAAAATGCTCACCGGCTTAACCATTATTTTTTAGTAGTCCTTGTACTATGTAAGTTCAGATATCAAGGAAGTCAGGAGTATTCATCTTCTGAAATTCTGTCCACAGGAAATTTCAGAAAGATTTTGATATCTGGCCCATAATCCTGAACATCAATGTACTTAATACTTCGCTAGTCATTCAAGGTTTCGGAAGCAGATCTGAAATTGTAAAAAATGTTGCCTAACCCAATTTTTTGCTGCAGAGGTAAGGATTGTGTTGCAGAGTTTTGAATTTCTGGTTAAAATTGCTCTAACTGCAACAGACATGCAGAGACTTAGAGAGCTTCAAATCTCACCAGAGTAGACTACCTCTTTTTCACTCATCAACTGGCACTTACAGTCTCAATTCAGTCTGAGACACTGGTAAGAGAAAGAATAAAGCAGGTTTCATTTACTTACAGATCAAAAACGAACTGCAAACTGTACAAATATGACTGCATACAGGAACAGACTCCCACAGACTCGCAGCCGGCTTCCCCCAAACTCCTCCAGATTACATTCACATAACTGCAAAATAACTGCACACTAACTGTTGGTAAACCAAAAAAGAGGGAGGGAAGAGACACTAAGCAGAGAGGCTTGGCTCCCTTTGAAAGCAGAGGCAGGGAAGGAACAATTGATTACTGCTGGGGTCACCCCAGCCCAGAAAGTTCCCTCCCAGCCAAACCTACTAAATAAAAGTAGCATATGAGGTTGAAAATGTAGTTCCATCTCAAAGATCACAGGGAGAAGCCTTTTCTCAGTCCCACCGTCTTCACAGATAGGGACACAGGAGAGAGTCTTCTCTGTTGCTGGTCCCAGACTGTGGAACTCCCTCTCACAGGAGGCTGGGCTGGCATAATCTTTGCTGCAAGCAGGCAGAGGCATTTCTTGTCAGAGAAGCTTTCCCTTAGCAACTGGTTGACTGAATGGGGTTTTTGAATGGATTGTTGTACCTTACTCCTTTGAATGTGTTTTGGTGTTGCTTTTGTTTGCTGTCTTTTAGTATGGTATTTGTCTGATCTGTTTTATTATTTGTAAACTCACTGCTTTTCGCTTTAAATATTGTTTTTTAATTACTGTATTTTTTGCTCCATAAGACGCATCCCCCCCAAAAAAGGGGGGAAAGTGTTTGCGTCTTATGAAGAGAATACTGTAAAAATGGTGCAATTTGTGGACATTAACAGACCCCCCCCCAGAGTCCATGCCGTCATCATATGCGGCTGGGTTCTGTACTCCTCCTCCCCCACCACAGTCTTTTTTTACCCTCCTGACACCAACCCAAGCCCAACAGCGCGTCCCGGGAATCTTCTTTGGCTTCCCACCTCTGGCAACGAAAGCTTGACTCCTCAGGGAAAGAGGCGAGCTCTGCCTCCCATCTTGCACACCTCCGGCTTCCCGCTCTTACGATATTGGTTCATTCAACACCAGGCTGAGCCCCCACTGCTGCCATTGCCATCACGCTGCCCTTCTCCTCCCCTTCTGGGGCAGGGCCTAGGAGCACTTGCAGACCATGAGTGGTCAACTGACGAGTCCCATAGAGATGATGAGCTGACTGGGGTGGTAAGGGAGCTAGTGGCTCCCTACCCCTGATGCCTTAGCAGTTGTGTGTGTGAAGACAGAGCGTACCATTCTCTGAAAGGGGGCAGAGTTTTACTTCCAGCCCTCTTCACGGGAACCATTCCTTGTACTTTACTTGTTCAGAATATTTTTTTCCTCTTTTCCTCCTCTAAAAATTAGGTGCGTCTTATGGTCAGGTGCGTCTTGTGGAGCAAAAAATACAGTATGTAAGCCACCTTGGGTCCTTTTAAGGAGAAAGGCAGGGTTAAATAAATAAATAAATAAATAAATAAATAAATAAATAAATCAATCAATCAATCAATCAATCAATCAATCAATCAATCAATCAATCAATCAATCAATCAATCAATCAATCAATAAAAAGAGGTACTACCACAAGTGGGGATATACATTTGTCATAGAATGCAACTTTCTTCACCTACATACCCTGCTTTTGGAGTGCTTTATTTGCAATTGATCTTTGGAAGGCCTAGTTTGCAAGTACAAACTCTCATCCTGAGGAAATTTCATTATGGGAAGCAAAACAAGTGAACTAGAGAAAATTCATTTCCCCTTTAACATCTAATTTGACCTACAGAAAATACAACGCCTGAACTACACAATTCAGGCTCTGTTTTAAATTTTTTTCAACATTTTGTAAAGGCTAGAAACATTTTTGGTGAATATTACTGTTTCTTATTTGGATTTAAAAGGAAACACCACAGTTATCTCAGACTTCACTCTATCATGGATGGGCACTCGAGTCATGGGATTCACTGTCAAGTTGGACTTAATTCACACCAGTGACTCCACTCATGTTTTTCCCCCCAGTAACTTGGATTCAACACATAACTTGGAATACACCACCTCTCCCTTTTTTTTCTGGGGGGGAAAAGCTTGTTTTTAATAGGGACTCATACTTGGGACTTAGTACCAAAGACTCATACTCATACTTGGGACTTGGACTCAATGACTGGCCAACCTCCCCACTAACTATCCTCATGGTATTTGCTGAAAGAAACAACATAATGTCTTCTCTCTACACTGAAGGAATCTTCATTTTCACTGGAACAGACCTATAGAGCACATGCTACCTGCTTACCCTGGCAGCTTAGCTGTGCATTTGCTGCTTGTAAATGTTCCCCTTTGGTGCACCAGACAGAATGAAGACGCTATTAAGCTTTTCTCAGCTAGGCTGTCCTTTTGCACTACAAACTAATGACAGTGACAAATGGCACATCCCGAAAGTGCACACCCTGTTAGTGGATGATTGTGTCAAATGGCTTATTGAGACAAGTGCAGCAGCCAAAATCTTCATCTGTACAGAAGCCAGTTCCAGGGCAGCTTCAGCAGATGAGGTCAACAGAAGAACACATCCAGAAGCAAATCATATTATTCCTTATTTACCCTAAAGCAAGGGTAAATAAGGGGTAGAAATGCTATGTTGATATGATATTCTGTGTCCGATGTGTCATGTCAACCCTACGCTGAGCAGAAAGAATAGTGTTGTATGTTGGCCATGTTATGTGTTGAGAGAAAACATCTGGAAATATCTTAGCAAGATGCCGGGAGAGGGGGGAAAAGAAGTGGGAGCAATAATAATGTGCCGTAGTGGGGAAAGGCAGAAAGCAGAGCTGCCTCTCTGCCTCTAACCATGGCAAATAATATACAGGGCCAACACAGGCATACCTCTATATGTACCTCCATACTACAGTCGTGTCCCACTGGATGATTATCCCACTCTACGACGAATCCGCTTTACATCTACGTTTTTGTGATCGCTTTTGCGATCATAAAATATTTTAAATGGTTTTTTTTTCGCTGTGCGATGATCGGTTCCCTGCTTCAGGAACAGATTTTCGCTTCACGACAATCGGCAAACAGCTGATTATCGGGTTTCAAAATGGCCGCCGGTTGAAGAAAATGGCCCCCCCACTGTTTTCTAGGATGGATTCCTCACTTTACAGGCACCGACAATGGCCACCGTATGGAGGATCTTCGCTGGACGAGCAGGTATTCAGCCCACTGGAACGCATTGAACGGTTTTCAATGCGTTTCAATGGGGTTTTTTTATTTTGTTTTGACGACGTTTTCGCTCTACAGAGATTTCGCTGGAACGAATTAACGTCGTCAAGTGAGGCACCACTGTATAACACACATGAATGTGCCAGGCAGGAAAACTGAATCTCTTTGCCCTCTCCTTCCTCCTTGGAAGTAACAAATAATACACTTACCTATAAGTAGTTGTGTGGGTGTAATAAAATGACATTTCATAATTAACATGCTCAGATGTTTAGTATCTGGCTGTGGAACCAGAGCTTGCGACTTCAATTGCCCGCTGTGCATCCTGGGATAAAAAGCCAGCCTGTGTAACCTTGGGGAAGGTGCACAGTCCCAGGATGTTTTGTTTCATCTCCAGATATTATGAAGAAAATACTCAAACCAGGCAGTCATCTTACTTTATTAGTAACTGTTTCAAAGGAATACAATTCAGTTAGGTGTACAAAAGCAACCAGATAAGTGGTTAAGCCTTTTTTTCTTCAGTACACTAGTGATAATTTATAATTTCTACATTAAAATTTCCAGTCCGTTCAATTTGCAGTTCATCTTGAATTGACTTTTCCTAAATTTATGGATGTGTTTGGTAAAAATGATCACAGGATGTTTTAGCTACTAAATATAAGTGTTTTCTAGTTACAAGCCCATGTTGGTGCTAGCTCCAAAAAAAGGTGAAGAATGGTGAAGTTCCAGACTTCATTGGTGCCTGCATTAATATAAAACTAAATTGATACCATAGTATAATACTTGAATTCTGGCCACAGACCTAAAACCTGACATATTTCTAGAGTCATCCTACAGTCTATTGCCAAACAGCATTTCTATGACTTCCCTTTTATGTGCTGGTAGAAATGCCATTTCTGAGTAGAAGCCACATATTTTAGGGCACTTTCTATGAATTAATATATGTTTATTAGAAGTATAAACACACAGTCTGTGATTTAGTTTATGAAATATGTTTCTTTATGATAAACAAGAGTGAAAGGAAATCTTTCCAAGTAATTCAGATTCACATGCCACATTCATATTAAAACATCCAGCATTTCATCAGGATATAATAGGAAGCCTGAAAATACACTGTCATCTTCAGCACTAACATAAATCCCATTCCAGTCTCGTGTGACCTCAAGCCAAACTTGATCCCCTGCATTTAACTTCAAAATGGTAAGAAAGGATGCCTGGTCTATCTCTTGGCCGTAAAGAGTCTCCCGGCTTCTGACCATCTTCTTGTTCTGACATATGATGCTGATTCGGGCTGGCCGCCCTCGTATTGTCATATGGTAAGAGAAGATGTATGCCCCGGCAACGGTGCAATTAAATTTCCCCGTCAATGGATTATAATCCCCTTGGTCGTTGTACATGATCTTGTCAAACTTAATCGGGATGTTGGGAGGCGGAAAAGGCTTGGACAGACCAACACTGAAAGCTGATCTTGGCAAACTTGGGGTCTCGCCACTCGAACCTTTGGGGCCGCGAGCCCCTTTCTTCCCGGGAGCTCCCCTAATACCTTTGGGACCAGCACTTCCTTTCACCCCTGGGGGCCCCATTATCCCAATGAGTCCTGGATCACCTTTCTCGCCTCTAATACCAGGCTCACCTTTTTCTCCCTTTTGCCCATCCTCACCCTGGCCACCTTCCATCCCAGCGTCTCCTTTGATTCCCTTTTCTCCTTTGAGCCCCAGGTCTCCTTTTTCTCCTCGTTCTCCCTTTTCACCAGGATCTCCATAGTAGCCCTTTTCACCAAGGTCCCCCTTTTCTCCTTTCTCTCCATTTTCTCCATCAATGCCTGGCAACCCCAGATCCCCTTTGTCTCCTTTCTCTCCTTTGGTGCCATTCTCACACATCTCCCCCTTAGCACCCTTTTGACCTTTGGCTCCAGGCAGCCCATGGTTTCCTTTGTCTCCTTTAAATCCCATTTCACCTGGAAATAGCAAAGACAGAAATACAGGGTCACAAATAAAAATCAGCCTCAAGTGATATTACCCTGCTTTGTGCATTCATTGGCTTACCAAGTCCTTTCTGCAATGGGGGAAGCAGAGCCTAGAGAAGTTACCAGAATCCTGTCAAGTACAGTGGTGCCTCGCTAGACAGTTACCCCGCATTACAGTTTTTTTGCTATACATTGGCTTTTTGCGATCACTATAGTGATTCCTATGGGGGAATTTCACTGGACAATATTTGGTCCCTGCTTTGCAAACCAATTTTTGCTAGACGACGGTTTTGACAGCTCCCTCCACGCTCGCAAAACGGGTGTTTTCGGGACCTAAGCTTCACAAGACAGCAATTTAAACAGCTGATTGGCAGTTCACAAAGTAGCTTTCCTATGGCCGATCTTCGCTAGACAATGACGATTCTTCCCCATTGGAACATATTAAACAGGTTTCAATGCATTCCAATGGGGAAAATGATTTTCGCTAGACAATGATTTCACTAAACAGTGATTTCAGTGGAACGGATTATCATCGTCTAGCGAGGCACCACTTGTAGGTGGTTGGTTGAAATGGAAATCCTATTGGGGAGTTATGGCAGTGCTAAGTTGTAGTTACATAAATTATAGTGAATCAACAAATTGCTGCATCAAGTTACACAACTGGCACATGAGCAGGAATGTGTGCAATTAACTTCAATTAGTGGCAGTTCACTGCCACAATGTACATGGTTACACTTAAACTAGCATAAATCATCAATAGGAAGCTGGTCTAAAAGTATTACAAATGTCTGCTGACTAGTGGCATGCATTTTACTACATAAGAACAAAAAACAAAGCCAAAACAGAAGTACTGTGGCACCTTTAAGACTTAAAAAATGTATTTCACTGTGAGCTCTGCTGGACTATAGACCTGTTCTTCAGATGCATGGGTGAAAGTTTACATAGTGTGAATGCTCACACCGAAAAAGATCTGCTTATCTTAAAGGTGTCATGGCACTAGTTTATTTTTGTTATTTGCTGTTGCCATATCTTCAAAAATTCCAGTATGTGACAATCTCTGGCCATGAAGAAAGTTGTGTCATTAAAAGTTGAGACATTATGGATAGGCCATCTTTTTAGTTTCCTTATATATTTGTTCATTCATGGGGGGGGGGAATGCATTCTAGGCAGCTAGCAAAAATAAAATATAAATTTAAAATGTTTAAATTAAAGCATAACAAATGATAAACAAGCTTTTTTAAAACCAATTATAAAAGAAAGAGACAACACAAAACCATTTAAAAAAACTTCAGTAGCAAATTATCTCACATGTCAAAGGCCTGGCTGTTTCCCCCCCCCCCCCAACTCTGTGACCGAAATCTTATTGGAGATTTATGCCAGCATATGTTTAATTCAATGCCAGTGAACTGCTGCTAGTTAAAGAGCTAGTATTTGCATATCTGGCCAGTCAACTAGGTTGTACAACTGACATGCAACTAAAAATGTGTGTGACAACTCATTAATTAGGGCTATTCACTAATGAAACGTATGCAGCCAGATGTATGCCAATAGGATGTTGACTTCTTTTGGCCAACAAAAGGATGACTGAATGGGAGCCAGCATAACCTCCTTTGGCATGGAACAGCCACCAAGAAGGCTCTGGCTCCCTGCCCCCTCCAACTGTGCTTCCAAACACAGGAAGTCTAAGAGAGAAGTGCTTTCCTTGAAGATTTTAAAAACCAGACAGAAGTTCATGAAAGAATATGGTCTTTCAAGTGTCCAAAAGGTATGCAGGGCTTTAAAGTTCACAACCAGCCCTTTAAACGGTGCCCAAGAAGAGTCCAAAAAACCAGAGAAAGGATTGAAACAAGAAAGAGTCAGTTGCTCCCTGTAGCTGAGCTTGGCCAACAATATGGCCACAACATTCTGAACTGGCCAAATATCTCCAAACACCTTGCAGAAGTTCCATTGTCATACCTTGTTCTCCTGGTTTGCCCGGTTGTCCTGGGCTTCCATTTGCTCCTGGGTCACCATTTTCTCCTTTATCCCCTACAACACATTTGTGATGTTGTTTGCAATGTTCGTGTTCAGGGACATAACCACATTTCACAATGTTAGTTTACCTTCAAACAGTGGTGCATCTCAATGAAAACAAACTATAGTAGATTCAGTTTTATGAATCAAATTGCTGCCTGGGTCTAGAATAAAAGATTCCCAACTCAGATGTAGAACAATTCTGAGTAGTTGGCCCTACTACTAGCCTCTGCATGTCCATCTGAGGGTCTGAAAACAGCATCTGTGTATAGGGTTAGGCATGATTAGAGGCCTTGCTTTTTACCATCCAAGGAATTTTACTAAATGGCAGAGTGCAAATTGCTAGAATAAAAGGGATAATTTTATAGGTTTCTCATTCTATGAAAAAGGACCTTATATGCAAATGCCATGGGTGTAGACTTAAGAACTCAAGAGCAGCCCTACTAAGTCTAGTATTCTGGTTGTACTGCAGCCAACCAGATGCTTATGGGAAGCCTACAAGCAAGACAAGATAGCAATTTTGCTCCTGTTGTACCATCCTGAACATATTGCATCTCATCAGTCTTGGAAGCTAAGCAGAGCCTGTTCTCACTAGTACTTGGTCAGGAGACCACTAGGCAATACACTACTAGAAATTTCCAGGTGGGAAAGAATCCTTCCTCGGAGTCAGCAACACTGGACCTAGATGGACTAAAGGTTAGACACTTTTCTATGTTCTCCAACAAGCAGTATTCACAGCCACATTACCTTTGATTGTGGAGGCAGAGCCCAACCCGTTGTAACTACTTGCCATCTATAGCTCCATCTTCTATGGATTTGTATAATCTCCTGTTAAAGCCATCTAAATTAGTGGCTGCCATGTCATTTCAGTGCAACAAATTCCAATTGTACACAAAATTAAGGCATTCGGTCTCTTTCCATCAAACATCATTGGATGACTCCAGACTCCAATATTATAAGAGGGATGGAGAAACATATCTATATTTTCTTATTTTCTGCTAAACACATAAAGATCTAGAGCACAGAGAACCAGTTCAGTCCCAATTCTTCCCTGACATGCATCCATTGTCTATAAGAAAAGTGTAGTGGTTTTCTCTTTTTGTGCTCCAAACTACTCATGTTGTGGGGAAAACTTCCATAAATTTGTGATCAACAGTGTACTTCATTACACTCCTTACCTTTGTCCCCTTTGAATCCTCTTGAGCCTTGTAGTCCAGGTATACCTGGTGGACCAGGGAGGCCTTTTTCTCCCCTCTCTCCTTTAAGACCTATTTTGAAAAGACTGAATCAGATTTTTTTTTTAAAACTGTTATATGGTACGATTGATAGAAAACAAATTATGGATAACCCATTCATAAAATGGCAGAAAATTATTTCTGGAGCAGCAAAATCTCTTGTAAAACCATAAGGACTCAAGGTCAAGCCAGCCTTTAAGTGGGGATAGGTATTGCCTGTGATTAACCCACATGTCCATCCACAACAGAATTTCTTGAGATTTTAATGCTTCAGCAATCAGCCACAGATAAAGCCCGTGTTTAGCTTCCAGTGATCAAAGCACAATAAATATAAAATACACAACTGAGAAAAATTAAGTGCTATGACAAGCACGCTTCTATCAGTACTTGAAGAAGTATTTCCTTTAAAAATACACTAAATGTATCATCTGCTTTGGCCCTAGCACATTATGGCATGAGGTATCATAATCGCTGGTCTACAAACATTTATGTCTTCTATATTTCTTTAGGGTGCATTAAAGTGTCATAAGACTTGTTTTTCTGCCGTGAAAAACTAACAGAATGACCATCTGGAAGCAAATTGTATGAACACAGATTATGAGTAGGAACTTGCAAGGGAATATTTAACTCTGCACTGCATACTGCATTCATAATCACTATTGTTAATAAGTGATGTTGCCATTATCATACTAGTATGACTCCAAAAGAAATGGAGATACTGTTAGCCATGAAAGGTAAACAGAGCAGTGCTCAGATTATTTGGGGGAATGCAGAAGACCTCGAGTCTTCTGATTTACTGTTATCGAAGGTTAAAAGGAGGTGATGGCTGGGTTAAAATTGGGAGTTGAGGTAATGGTTTTTAATGACTCCCCCACCCCCACTTCCTGCCTCAAAATCTGAGGACCAATTTAGAGACAACATACCTCCACAAAATATTAGTGACAAAAGAAGAGTACTGTCTTTATGTATTGCCTGTGTGGACTTTTTGTAAGGCCCATCAGGACATTTCTTCAATCTTTTTGGTATAGAGTCTAGTTCCCAGCCTTGGGTAACCCAGATCTTCTTAAGCTGCAATCCACAGAAGCCTTCACCACTAGCTCTGCTGGGTGAGGTTTCTGGAAATTGCAATCCAAGAACATATGGGTTACCCAAGAATGGCAACCACTGATCTAGACCAAGAATATGGCCCACCAAATACAGAACTCCCAAAATCTCTTACCACTGACTATGCTGGTTAGGGATCCTTGGAGTTGCAGCACAACAATGTATGGAGGACTCCAATAACCTGTCTCTGATCCAAATGTTCAGTACCTTGATCAAGTCACTCCACCCCTCTACCCAAGACCTTGCATCCTTTACAGAAGTGGTCACCCATTGCTTCATTCTTTTTCCCCCTTGCATCATACTTGTTCCAATCCATGTATTTGTGTCTGCAACAGAAATGGCAAAATGCCAACCACAACTATTTGGTAAGACAGTACACATTTGCCGTCACATACCAGGTATTCCAGGTTCTCCAGCTTCTCCTTTCTCCCCTGGAATTGAGGGGCAGCAATCACAGCAGTTAAAGAAGAAGTCAGCTGAGTCAAGAGTGAAGTTTTCAAATGGGAAGAGTGTGGTGGCAGTCCTGAAGGCATAGTTTGGAGTGGACAACTCCGTTTTAATATCGCCCATTTCACTTTCTTCAGTAAGGAGGCTGTCTTCAGTGAGCGGTTCATCAGAGGCATCCAGATTCTCAGTGGCTTCCGTTTCAACAGCTTTTATTTTTGTAAACTTTGGCAATGGGGTAATTTTGCCCTTTACATTAGGATCAACTGAAGTCATTATTATAATGAAGACGGCACAAAGCAAGTGCATGTTCCACCTTTTTTTTTTCTGCAGGAAAAGATGGACACAACAGTAACATATCTCTAGACCATTTGTAGATTGTACAGTCAGCAGCTTATGACCCTCCAACTACTAGCAGACTTTAATTTGCATCACCTTCTGTTAATGGGACCAGTTGTGAGGGATTATGAAAGGTCAGCAACATCTGGGAGGCCTCTGGTTCCCCAACCCAGGATAAGATTTCACCCTTGAGCAAAGGAAGGGTAGAGGCTGTGACCTTCCAAATGCTGAGCTAAACCCCCATGACCCCCCAGATAGCACAGTCAATGGCAAAGATTGATGGGTCTTGCTGTTCATCAGCATCTGGAAAATGATATAAAACCAACTGCTGGACTCAAGGGAAGGACTGTGTCTTGAGTATATATGGCTTGGCATCATTGTTTGTGCAATCAAGCAGCTGTCTGAGCAACAAAACCAGACATATAACAGCTGATACGTGGTCAATATGGTGAGCTATAAATTAGGACGTTTGAGTCTCAGCTCGGCCACTAACTTGCAAGGCAGCTGAGGGCCTAGCACCACTCCTTCCCTCTGCCTCACTCCTTCCCCACTTGCAAGAAAGGAATGATAATACTGCCTTCCCTCCAGGGAGGTAAGGATGTCAACAAGATAACGTGTGGGAAGGTGTTTAAACAGTCTAAATGCTAAGGCCTCTGTCCAACTGGGAACCCTTTTATCGTTTTGTTTTGTTTTGTTTTGCATTTGTTGTAATTACCCAGAGTAGTGCCTCAGCACTAATGGGAGCAGGAAATAAATAAATAAATAAATAAATAAATAAATAAATAAATAAATAAATAAATAAATAAATAAATAAATAAATAACCAACCAACCAACCAACCAACCAACCAACCAACCAACCAACCAACCAACCAACCAACCAACCAACCAACCAACCAACCAACCAACCAACCAACCAACCCTTGACTGTAGCAGCCAGACTTCTCACTGGGGTGAGAAAATATCTGCATATTTCCCCCACTCTGGCTGCCTTGCAATGGTTGCCCGTTTGTTTCCGCATTGATTTCAAAGTGTTAATGATAACATGTAAAGCCCTAAATGGTTTAGGACCTCAATATCTAGCGGAACTCCTCCTCCCACCTAGATCTACCCGAATCACTCGTTCTAGCCAGGAAGGGCGGCTGAGGAGCCTAACACCAAAGGAGGCCCAGAGAGAAAGAACAAGAAACCGGGCCTTCTTGCCAGTGGCCCCTCACCTTTGGAACAGTCTCCCCCCAGAGATCTGTCTGGCTCCCTCACTGGGTGTTTTTAAGAGCAAACTTAAGACCTGGCTCTTTAGGCAGGCTTTCCCTCCTGTCATCACTTGAATATTTTTCCCATCTTGAACTATATTACTACAGTTGTTTTAAATTTTATTATATTGTTTTTATTTTATCTATTATTGTTAATCACCCAGAGTAGACTTCAGTCTGGATGGGCAGGGTATAAATTAAATTAAATTAAATTAACAAACAAAGAAACTTGATAAAGTAATCCCACTCAACCAACGGAATTCATGTACGTGTCAGCATTCCAAACTCCCCTGGATTCAGTGGCCTAGTGGAATTCTAGTGGGATTTGTATCGAAGTGATTATGACAATGAGTCCCTTTTTTCTCTAGTTCACATCTCCTTGTCTATAGCGTACCACAGACTGATTTGCACCTACTGATCTGTGATTAAACTTGCAGGTGTAAAGAATGGCCCCTTGTGTGCAAAATGTAAATTGTACCTCGAGGAGATTGGAGGTCATCATTGACACATGTCTTGCTAGGTAGGACCATTGTATAGCACCACAGATCTACATGGGGCAATTTTACAGCACCTTGCTCTTACATAAGCAAATACTTGTACTCACATTATTGTCTCATTTTACAGGCTCAGAGAATAAGAGGACAGAGAGGGAGGTGGGCCAAAGTTTTTGTACTTTGGGGCAGGAGAGGAGAAGAGAACAAAATCTCTGGTAGCCAAACAACAGGATGCTTCCTCCACACTCCAAACTTTTTTTCACATGACCTCCACCAGCTTGGAAAAGTTACTCTTTTAGATCACTTTTCCCAGAATCCCAAAGCTAGCATGCTTGTGGAGAAAGTAACACTTCTGAACTCTGAGTTACTTTTCATGAAATAACACACTAGCACATGGTTACACTGCTCCTAGTTTTACTTGCTTGTAGCAAACTAAACAATGGCTCACACTACACAGTTAATGCCCACTCCAACTAATTAAACATTACTTTACCCTACATACATCCTTATGTACAGCTTTCCCTTATCTCTAATAGAACTGGCCCACACCTAAGCCAGTGCTGGGGACGTTTAAAATATATTTTCACACTTCACTCGCTTACTCAAGCCCTACTCTTTCCCACATGAGATAAGAAAACTTTTCCATGAGCTAGTTAATTGCATGACTACAAACTGTCAAAATGTACAGTACTACCTGCTTCAGGGATGGTGCCATTTTTAACATCATTTTTATCAACAAGTCCCAATTATTTTTGCCATAATAATCACATCCTCTCATCAGGTAAGTCCTATTTCTCTGATGTTCACATGCATCTGTTAGGTTTGGCGTTGGCCAAATTCTGTATTTTGTTTTGTTTATTATCTTGAGCAAAAGCAAGACCAAAAAAAATGGTTTTCATTGAAACTGAATACAAAAAAATCAGCAGATTTTCTTTTTAATGTATACAACACCAACTATTTCACACATTACACAGCATCAAATTCAGCACTGCCCCCAGGATCCATTTTGCATGTTAACTAAAGATAAACCTAAGTTTATTCCTGAACATTGAAACAAAGATTATTTTAAATGTTCGTTCATGTACAAGAAACATGGTGGTGTAGATGTGAAGATATTATGTTACTTTCATTATTATCTGAGGAGAACTGTTGACTTTGTTGAATCTGACCATTTGGAATTCCTAAACCTTTTTACCAAAAATACAGTAATAGTAACAAGATATAAAAGACATCATCAACATCCAGCATGAGGAAATTTTGCCCACTGCAATATATTAATAAAAATGTTATTAAAACATGGAGGGGAAAATCTGGTGTTTAAGCATGAATGAGCAAGAACATTCTGAGATCTGAAGACCATTCATAGTAGTTTACTTAGAGTGCTGCAAAATTGAGTCTCTATCAGAGATAATTTGATAATAACTATCAAGTCAAGCACAATTAAACATGTTGAAAGGTTTTAATAAGAAGAAATAAATGGGAGCAAAATTAGCCACTTTGTTACTCAGTGCATTAAGAAGGTGCAGTCTTTTGTGGAATATACATTATTCTTCAGTTTCATAAAACTGTCAAATCCATTTACTTCTTGTGGAGATCATTCGTTTAGGAAGGACACTAACAGATGGTTTGCAGACCTTTCCTCTTTGGAAAAACTGGAATTGTTTCCTTTGAGAAGTTATCTGCAAGAACAGGCTCGAACAACTTGTTAACAAGCCACCATGTGCAATGTTTCTTTTTATGGCCAGCTACATTGCTTTCAGCTTTCAAATATAAAGGGCACTCACATGAACCTCTTCACAATTTCAGTGTACACATGAAGGGAAACTGATATGTTGGGAGAGGTACTGGTGAAATCACTGCCAATGCTTCTTGATGGTTACATGTTCACTGTTAGTGAGAAATGGGCCATGTGCCCTCAGCTATAAACATAAAGTCACCCTTCACATCAGTTTGTCTAATATGCATCCCTGTAGTGCAATATATTTCAAAGATACTGAAGTTAGCACAGGTGAATAGCTCAATGGTTTAGCTATCTGGCTGTGGAGTCAGAAGTTGGGAGTTCCATTTCCCACTGTGTTCCTTGACAAGACCTGGACTCAATGGTCCATGGGGTCTCTTCCAGCTCTGCAGTTATAAGATTAGGTAAACAAAACTGAGTGATAAGTCAGAAATTGAGAGAGAAAGAACTATTTCTCAGCTTAGAAACAACAGGTGCATAATATTACAGTAGGGCTTTGAATATGCTGGAATATCAGGTTTTTGGGGTGGATGTTCCAGTAGGTGTGGGTGTGGAATTGTTTGTCCTATCACTCTATCAATGGATAAGTTAGTTGTTCACCCAGAGTCAAAAACATAGTTCATATTCTCCTGAACATGTAACAAGGAGAGAAGCTACCAAGGAGAAGTGTTTGTTTGTTTATTTGGGGTTTTATTTTGTTTGTTCATTTGTTCGTTTATTCACTCATTTGCTCGATCGCTCTATTTTTATACTGCCCATCTAACCCAGTGGTTACTCTGGGTAGTTAATAGTACAAACCACCAGTCCTCAAATGCATGATAGACCCTCTTCTGAGATATTTTTCTGCACATAACTGATGAAATACATGGAAACAGCTTATTTGAGAAAAACTGGATTAATGACCGGGCAAAAATGTGATCTTTTTTGTATCTAGACTTCCTAAGAGTAGTCCCATTTGGACATTCCTATAACCCCAGTGCACAGTATTGAAATGACCAACCTTCTAAAGAAGTAGTTCTCCTCATGTGTAGATATTTGACTTTGATCACTTTTACCACCAAGCTAAATGTTTTATCCCATTTAGTTTGGTAGTAAAAGTGGCTAACATCAAATTATCTCAGCATGAGAGAAAGAAAATCTACCCACTTCTACACAAGGCATCAAGACTTGTATTGGGTATTGATTTTAAAAAAAAACAACTAGTTACTGTACCATGAGACTTATTTTCCAAAAGAGGCTTTCAATTATTGCCCAAACTTAATTGACTGCCATCATTGCGTGCGCAAAAGTCCACCCTGCTTACTTCACATATCAGTTTGCCTCCACCATTGTAAGAGGTCCTCCTGCCAATACACTGATAATAAAACACCCCCCTCAAGAGCCTCAGTTTCAGTGTAAGCCAAAACCCAAACAAGGCAGAGGCTGGTTTTTGGTGTGTGTGTTTTCTTCTCTCTCTCTCTCTCTCTCTCTCTCTTTCTCTTTCTTTTTTTTTAACAAAACTGGCATCAAATTGAGGCAAGATGCAAAAGGTTACATGGTCACTTTAAGGAAAGCCCTGGTATGTTCTGCTCCCCTCAGCTGAAGACAATTCCTCGCATTTATAAGAGCTCGATAACCCAAACAATTAGCAAGGTAATGGCCTATGGGGCTTATTGAATCAGAACACCAATGTAAACAGGAAGGATTCTTTGGAAAGTCTTATGACTATCAAAGGCTACATCCTGGCAAACAGAACAGTAAGGGTGAAATGCCAGGCTTAGCAAACAAAAGGAGGAAAGCCTAGAAGCCTCAGAATAGTCGCTTTATTCATGGGGGTATCATGGAAACAGAGTTGTGAAACATATAAAATATCTGCAAAGTCACACATACTTCAAGAAGTGCCAAGATGCAGCAGTCCTTCTAAGTATCAATGGCTATACAATGATGTTATTCAACACACATGTTTTACCGCCCTTGGCTTCCCCTCCCCCTTGTTATTTTTCAAATATTATTATTATAAGCATGCTGTTTATGTACCACCTCATAGCAGTCAAAGCACTCTCTGAGCAGTTTACAAAGCTTGGTACTCATTTTACCAACCTCGGAAGGATAGAAGTCTGAGTCAACCTTGAGCCGGCTACCTGGGATTGAATCCCGGGGCATGAGCACAGTTTTAGCTGCAGTATAGCTGTTTAAATACTCCGCCACGAGGCTCCTCAAAGAATTCTATAAGAATTCCATAAGAACTTTTCAGGCTTCAGAAAAGAAAGGAAAGTGCTTCAAGTTAAAGAAGTATGTTATCCCCATATCTGCTGCCTGATATATATATTTCCTGGCACTGCCAGCTCATTATTCATTATGTCCCAAACCAATCACCGTCTGATCAAGCTCAGCTTTGTTAGTTATTGTTCTTTTTAATGGTTAAGAAAGCTAGGGAATCTATGCATGCTAACTCAGAAGCAAACTTTGAGATTTTTGCTTTCTTGGACTGTAGCCACACTGGATGAGTATTCTGGGAACCATAGTTCAAAAAAAGCAACTTTTCCGAGATCAAGAGTTAACCATCCAATTCAGGAGTAGCTAAGCAAGCCATGGAACATCCATCCATAGCTTTTTTATGATATCCAAACCTGCTCTAAAGTTTGTCTTTTGCCAACAAGCCAGAGTCATAAGCCTTAGCATTCATGATATATGACCCTGGCTTGTTGGGGATGAGGCAATCCAAAGTACTGGAATTAGAGATCACAATAAACAAACAACAGAGGGGAAGGTCCATGGTTTATTTAGCCACTCCTATTGGTTATTGAATTAGAACACAGATACGAATTTCCTTACCAATTTTAAAAATGAAAACAAGATTGATAAGGATGACTGTGCAAATACTGCAGCTGGTAGCTTTAAAACTTAACATTATCTTGTTTTATTTGTTTCATCTATTTAGGTGGATAGTGAATCAGCACACCACAAATCTGGCACCTCAGGTAGCCATTTGCCACAAATCTGGCCTGTCTGCATGCCTGCCTTAGGTAAAACTATTATGTTGTTATTTGCCAACAAGTTGAAACAGATTTACAGCAACCCTAATAGTGCTTTCAAGGTAAGTGAGATATTTAAGGCGTGGCTTTACCAGTTATGCACCCCCAGTGAGTTTCCATGGCTAAGCAGGGATCTGAACACAGGCCTTCTGAGTCCTTGTCCATCATTAGAACACACTGGGTACCAGTGGTTAAAACTACACATATTTTAATACACCTGTTCAGCTCTCTAGATAGATTGTAAAATAAATCCAGGTCTGTAACTCAGATGGAGCAACTGGAAATTTGCCTCTGGGCCACAAAACTTTAATTCAAGTCTGGGTCACAGCTACCTTGTTCCTGCACCTGACTCATAGGAAGGTACTCTGGCCAACTTAGTCATCATTGAGAATGACACAGTTGCTGCTGGCTTTACAAGGTGGTGAACAAAGCATTTGCCTAGTTTGGGCACCTTAAGCCTACTTTCAGCCACAGTAGAAGTGGTATAGCCTCCAGAGAAAGGGAAGATCAAGCATGGGCCCCCACTGGGGGAGAAGATGACCACTTAGAATATCCATTCAGTCCTTTTAGACAGAGGATTTGATAAGCATCAAGCAAGCTGGCTCAAAGAACTAGAAAACATGCTGCCATAATCAAACTAGACTACCTACCCAAATCAGGTATGATAACCCTAATCAACAGCATTAATCATCCATACCTCACCCTACATCAGGAACAGGCAACCTTGGCAAGTACAGGGGGCCGGTTTTCTCCACCCCGGACCCTCTGAATACTGCAGTTGCCTCTAAGACAACTCCAAAACAATCAGCAAAAGTAGAACTGCTTGGAAGTCAGCCTTTAGGTTTGAAATACAGAGTCTCTCTTTTTCTCTCTTAGTGTGTGTGTTAAATAGATGAGGGACCTGTCCCAGATTTAAAAGACAAAATCATTGCTCTTGAAGAATTCCATGAGCTCCAGATAGGGGAGTGCAAGGGGAAAAAGGATGAGCTGGGGAGAGGGGGGGCCTTCACCTGCCATTGACTGACAGCAAGAGTGGGCGGCAAATTCTAGAGGTAGGAGGCTGCATGATCCTACCCAAGATGTTGAAGGAGTGCTGCCACATAGACCAAATATTTTTTTCTTTTACAAACTGATTTTACAGAAAAGCTTTCTCACGCCCTCCAAAATTTGTCTCATTTTTTAAAATGGGAATGCAGAGGCACAAATACTGGATGGCAAAGTTGTCCCCTATACCACCAAATTCTTTTTACCAAAAAAAAGTTAAGCAATTTTTTTTCATGCAGAGTTGGGAGTCAGGGGTGAAGGGGAATGGCCTTTGAAAGCCACCTCTGGCCCACAAACCACACTTTGCTCATCCCTGCCCTAGAGGTGCAATTTTCTCCACCGCAGTTCCTGGTTGTTCCCATGGTTTCTCTTCATGATGCATAACATTTCACATGCTTTAAGGTAGCTCAAAAGTGTTCCATAAAGTGTGGGAGAAGGACTGAATGACAGTGCAATCAGATGGCAGGAAAGGTTTGTGCCCAATCATAATGGAGTCACTCTGTAGAGAGCAATCTCCCTTAAAGTGACCTTCCATCTCTCTGGGAATTGCTCCAGCACATCCCGAAAATGTAGGAGCCCCCAAACTGTACCAAAAAACCTCCAGCTTGAACATGGATAGGCAATTCCCCATATGTTGTGTGATTGCTAGGTAATAGATGGCACCAGACTGCTTCATAAGTGGTCCAAAATGCAATTTATTTTCCCTTGTGATTACACCATGAGTATCAGTTCTCTCTCCACAAAATCATATGATGTAGAGCAAGAAGTGCATAGTCAGGAAGAGGTTGCTTTCCTGGGTAACCAGACCCACAAACTAGTCTGACCAAGACCTACTAGGGGAGCAGGAAATATCATCTTGCTCCCTCCTGGGTTTATATGTCAAAGGAAATAGAATCTTCCTTGCCTTTTGTACTGGTTTTTCCTTCTTTGGCCAAAGTTGTTCAGTGAAATGTTTGCCAAGAGCAAACCAGCAACCTCTCAGCTCCTTCAGATACACTGCCAGCTCAAGTTTTTGAGAAGAGTAAAATAAATGTTAGGCTGATCTTAGTCCCTATATTTCTTCTCTACAATTTTTCCTCCTTGAAGTGTTGAGGGAATGCATTCTGGAGGGATAAGTATTTATGAACTTCTAATTGAAAAGCAGTGTCTCGTTTTACTTGGCCCAAAGTTATTTGTAATGAGACAATGCATCTAATTTCCCTATTCAAATTCTTATGAACCCATGAAGCCACCATACATTGGGTTAAACCTATCACTAGGCCAATGGTTCCCAAGCTTTTTAGACTCTTGACTTACTGGCCACTAGCCATGGCTCCCCCAGTACAATACTTTGGGTGAAGGGGAAGAAGGGAGGGGGAAAACTCAGCCTGAATGAATTTCTCCATAGATTCAAAAGGGCCTATTCTATTTGCAACTAGAGTGTAGGAAGTTACATCTATAGTGGGCCCACTTGAATCAGTGGAACTCATGGAGGGTTTGATTCACCAAGATCCCCAGGATTCAGTAGGTCTGCTTTCATGCCACTTGTGACACTAAGTGTGCGCAAGATTTCAGCTGGTATTTCATAAAAGACCCATAAAAATAATGTTTACCAAAACATCTATGTTCAAATGCAGTGGATTGAGCTCCGAGACATCAACCTTTCCCCTATATTTATGTTTAATTGCCCATTATTGTTGACTTTTGTCCACAAAAGGTGAGTAATTCTAGTTTTCCAAATTTGTGTCTAATGAAAAGCAAACAGAATGGCTGTATCACTGTCCTGCAATAACCTCCATTTTTCCCCCAAGAAAAGTACACCACCTCTTTGCAACTTTGCACTTGTCTTCTATATAATTGCTTTCATGATTCAAAATCTACAGGAAGCAGCCTTTGAAGCCTGAACATTCTTGCAAAATGTACTTTATTCAAGAGGATGAAGTGTTTGTTATCTCCTACCTTACAATCGCTGTCCTTATCAGGTGTTCTCACCCTGCAAAGTATACTGAAGAAGCCAGTCTCATTCTCCAGCATGTAGTAATCTATTTTATTCCTTTAATTACTTTAATCACAGCCAATGAGAGGATGCAGTGGGCAGAGAAGAACAGAGATTGGCGACTTCTCCAGAAATTCAGCAGAACTGAAATTGGAGTAAATGCAAATTCAATGCCATCTGCAGGTCATCTGGCCCTCTGACAAATGTTCTTCAGGTCCTCTCTACTTACCTTGCAGAAAAGGGTCCGTCCCCTGTTCCCCCCCCCGCGCGCTTTAATAGCTATGTTTAAAACAGCAGCTATTAGCAGTGCATACATTTTTATTTTTGTTTATTTATTTCAATGCAATATTTACAATGTACAATGTCTTTCTGTTCACCAACAGTGCTGCAAACGAATCTCTGTTATTGTCACTTTGCAAGTGGACAGCTGAAATTCTGAAATGGCAGCTTGTCTCCAGCCCATTACGTTGTCATCGCAGAACAGAAGTAGGACTTGGACCCGTGTCCCCCAGACTCCAGCTCAGTGGTCTAGCCACCGGCCAGATGCACAGCCTCATAAGACTGACAAGAAGAGTTGTCCAGTCTGCCTTTAGCATGGTGCCTGCTCTTTAAAAATCCATCACAGATTCGGCAACTCTTGAAATTTCCTAGGAAATTTGGAAATGTATGTGAAGGTCTTTTTTTAATGTTGGGTGTGTCCACTTGTCTTCATGACATTTAAAAAATATGAGGAAAGTAAAGGTGTTGCCCGGACACAGAAATTACCAGCTCTTTCCTGTACTGTTTCTGTACTGGGAACATGGGGCTTTGGAGAGAGGGAGACAGAGTCTCCATAAAGCAGATTAAGGGGCCCAAAAGATTGGATAAAGACTACAGACTGGTGGCTTTCCTCCCCTGATCTACACAGTGGCAGCTTCCTTGCAGTAGGGTCCATTGATAAGGTCAAAATAATCAATATGTTCTTGGGGTTTTCCATAGGGGGCTGCAAGTGATTATGGTCATCTATCAGTACCCATATATGCAATAGTAACTTGTGCTTTCTTTGAAGGGTAGAGAATACTCATCTATTTGTAAGGCTGTCCAGTCTGAATCAGGTACAAAGATAAAGAAAGATTGGAAGAAAAAGCCCAGTACTGTTTAAATTAACAAATGGTGTTTTGTAACTGTCCATCAAGAGGTAAACACTGGCTTCTTTTACAAGTATGATTTCATGATCACCACGGTCTGCCTGAATCAAGTCTCTGGAACACTAATAGATTTGAACTTCCAATAATAGGCCCTCTGCAATGTACAGTTCTGGCCCTGAGCAAGTTATGCCACTGGATTTTGCCTATTGTTTCCATTTAAATTGTAGGGAAAACTATGGTAATATCCTACTGCCTAAATATGAAATTGTTTACTTGCCTCCTCCACATCCAGCAAGTTCCCCATCTTGTGCCTGTTCTCAATGGTGTAGCTACAGTATTCATACAAGGGGAATCCTGCCAGGGCAGAAAGGAAGCTAACATGGTTTCCTTTTCACCGCACATTTAGGCAGCAACATACAAGTCCTTGCTTTTAATAACTGTGCACCTTTGCAAGATAAAATGCAGTTTTGGAAGGGAAATGGGGATTCCTAAATGGGAAAATGAATCCATGTATCTCCAATGGAATATAGTAGAGGCGTGCACTGTTTCTTTAACTGTAGAGTTGTGTTTCTTTTGCTTTATATCTTTTTTTCTTATTGATTTGAATAAAATTATTAAATAAAAAAGGAGTACACACTGGCCAGAAATTAGGAGGAAGCTGCTGGATTTCAGTGTTGTTGCTGTTGTTGCTGCTGCTGCTGCTGCTGCTGCTACTGTTTAAAAACACCAGGCACAGTCAATCAACATTATAAAAACATTGACTGGTATTGACAAGTTTTAACCCAAACCCTAAGTATCTGTTAAATAATGGCACAGTATTATGCTGTTCCTAATATTGCCATTTTTGTTGCTCTGATAGTGTACATCTGAGAGCTGCAACTGCTTATAGTACTGTGTGAATCTTTGTGATATTGTTCCCAAAGCCCCAATGACTACGGGGACTCCATAAATGAGATATTTCAATAGCCAGGTCTCTGTTCTTTGTTAGTTATTCTTATTCTTATTCTTATTCTTATTCTTATTCTTATTCTTATTCTTATTCTTATTCTTATTCTTATTCTTATTCTTTCTTTCATTCATTCATTCATTCATTCATTCATTCATTCATTTACTTACTTACTTACTTACTTACTTACTTACTTACTTACTTACTTACTTACTTACTTACTTACTTACTTACTTACTTACTTCATGCTTCTTCTTTCAAAAAGCTTATGGAAAGCTGAATGGATCTTTCCTTTCCATTTTAGAATCACAAGGTAGATGTGGCACACTAGACTGAGAGGTGGTGATTAGTCCAGAGCAGGAAAAAGTAACTTTTTGGATTGCCATTTCCAGGAATTCCCTGCAGACATGGCCAATGACATGCAGTCCAGAAAAGTTACTTTTCCTAGCTCTTGATTTTGATCTAGGGTCATCCAGAAAGCTTCATGGCCACATGGGGTTTTGAACCAAGGCTTTCAGAAGCCTAGAATCAAAGCACTAACCACTATAAAGCACTGTCTCTCACAACTTTGCAGACATTTGTTCTCACCAAAGATATTCCTGAGTTCAAACTATCGTACTCATTAATCCAGATATCATTTCAACTCCTTTGCCTTCATTGTTGTCTTCTAGCTTTCTGTTGCTGTGTTCATGAATTTCAGCTTCCAGTGCATAAGCAACTTTAAAGGTCACTGACTTTCAGCGTTCTTGCTAGAACCATTATCTGAGTTAAAGTATTTTCATTATTATTTTTTTCTTCAGTTTCAACTGGAAAGCTTGCACATAAGAAAAGCATCAGAAATACACTTTATTGATTTCCTCTCATCAGCTGAAGCAGAGGCAAAATTAGTTGTCAAGAGTGTACATGCAATAACACAGCAATAGCTACACTCCCAGTTAAATACAAACTGACTGATTTGTAAGTTCTAGAAGTGGAGTATTAATCATGAAAACCTCATAGGCTGTGTGACTTGTTGGAAATACGTGAGACTTGGAAGCATTCTGTCAGCACTCAGTTAGTGGCTTTTGATCCAAATCTTACAAGGACAAAGTTTATGTTGTTGTTGTTGTTTTGTCTCAGGGGTTTAAAAACATAATTATGCTAACAATAAATTTTCCCTCAACAAGCAGGGTATTCATTTTACCAACCTCACAAAGGTGGAATGCTCAGTCAGCCTTGAGCTGGCTACCTGAGCCTGTCAGGATTGAACTCCAGTAGTGAGCAGAGGCTTGACTGCAGTACTGCAGTTTAACCACTGCACTGCAGGGCTCTTGCCAAAGGTGGGCAACTTTCAGACGATTGAGAATCATTTGCCCTTCAGGAACTCACTGTATATCACACTGTACTACCACTGATTACTGTAATGCCAAAATTGGGTGAAACAATAAGCAATGCTTTTCCTTTGAAACTAGGGTGTAATCTTCAAGATTTTGTCTGAATAAAAGTTCCAGCATTCCTCACAATTGACTATGCAGGCTGGGGCTGACAGGAGTAAGCTTCTGACAGTTTATGGAAGAATATTGTTAGGAGTGGGGAAGGAACCGGGTTCTCAATGTCAAACTGATCACTGGGAAGCATTTTGGGGCATTCAGGAGAGCACACATAGAAGCAACTGGAAAGTAAGTGTGTGTGTGTGTGTGTGTGTGTGTGTGTGTGTGTGTGTGTGTGTGTGTGTGTGTGTGTGTGTGTGTGTGTGTGTGTGTGTGTGTGTGTGTGTTGGTTGTTTGGTTGGTTGGTTGGTTGGTTGGTTGGTTGGTTCTTAGCTTCATGAATGAAAGCAGCTTCAGGAGTCTAATTAGGATTGGGATGACAGCTTGGGAGAAATGTTACAAAACTCCATATCTTCTTGCTTGGCTATTTGAGCATACCACCCAACAGCAGATCACAACCACCTTTGAAAGCCCCAGTTTGCCACATGGCCTGGAAGAGATACTTGTTTAGCTAGAGCAGTCACTTTTTTCTGTTACAGGTGTGCAGCACTTTTCCTCCGTTGATTATACCTTTGTTTCATTATAAAGCCCCTCTTTTTTGTCATGATTGGTTTTATTTTATTTTATTTTATTTATTTATTTATTTATTAAATTTATATCCTGCCCCTCTAGACCAGGTCTACTCGGGGCGGCTTACAGCATAAAATAAGACAATATAAAATATAGATAATCATAAAAATACAATTGGTATATTAGTTAATACAATTAATTTAGGAAAGAATTGCCAATAGGATAAGATGGGAAAAATAAAAATAAAAGACTTAGCTGATTGGAGGGAAGGCCTGCTTAAATAACCAAGTTTTTAACTGTCTTTTAAAAACACCCAGCGAGGGTGCCAACCGAATTTCTGTAGGATGGGCGTTCCATAGCCGAGGGGCCACCGCCGAGAAGGCCTGGTTTCTAGTTTTTTCCTTCCAAGCCTCTCTCGGCGTCAGACCCCTCAGCCGTCCCTGCTGGCGGTGACGGGTGATTTGGGTAGATCTGGGTGGAAGAAGACAATCTGCCAAATATTGAGGTCCCAAACCGTTTAGGGCTTTATAAGTGATCATTAGCACTTCGAAGTCGACGCAGAAACGGATGGGCAACCAGTGCAAAGCAGCCAGAGTGGGGGAGATATGTTGGTGTTTTCTCACCCCACTAAGGAGCCTGGCTGCCGCATTTTATGAATTCCATTCATTTTGTTATTTATGCAGCTAAAACGGATTCATTTTGATATTGACATTCAAATGCTCTCGCTCACTCTTACTCTCTTGTGCTTTTGCTTTCTGGAGAATCCTTTGGATGTTGTATCACGGCCTGAGGCACTCCAGATCATGAGAAGAAGTGGCATCTTCTCCTCAAAGAAGGTCAGTTTCCACTTGCGGCAACATCTTTGTTTTTGTTTTGTTTTTCTTTGTTTTTCCTTTCCTTCAATTTTGCAACCATATTTTTTTTTCCTGTTCACTTTGGCCATCCCAAAAGTCAGACACCTCTTGCAAATGGCTAAATAATCTTTATTAATGTTATGCGCCGTTAATTTGCATGTGACCTAAGAGGACTCCATGAATCAGTGGCCTAAAAATGGCTGTATCATTATGACCCCTGCTCAGGCCCTGGAATCTAAAGACCGGACGGTGGCTCCCTTTATTGAACCAAATATTCTTAGTAGAGAATAATATTTTATGCAAAGGTCCATTGTTAGGAAGAAGGACAGGTTCCTAGTGAAAGGAATCACCAGGGGCACACAGATGAGAATTTTCTTTAAACAGCTGTAGACTTTAAACATTTCTAATTACACTTCAGAGTAGGTAGCAATCTACAGTACAAACCAATAAAGTGTGTATTGCCATTCATTTATTGTACCCAATGATAAATTTACTGTGTTAACCAAGTTATACATGTATTTTTCCGATAGGCTCACAGCCAAAAACATTGGGAATTAAATATAACAGGCACAAAAACTGCAGCATTCTTATAACAAGAGCAATCTGCATTTCCGGTTTATACAGAAATTGCTTATTGGGGTTCAGTCAGTTGAATTCTAATTATAATGTATATTTTGAATGCCGAAGTTTAGATATTGCCCATGCATCAACTTTTAAATGCAACTAAATTTCATTCCTCAATCCTCCCTAGTTTTTTCTTAATATAGTTATTTTGAATTGTTTACTTATAACTATTTAGAAAAGGGAAGATCTGTAATTATGTCCAAAATTGGAAAGCTATAAAATGTGATGTATTTTAATAGTACACTTGGTTATTATGTTTCTTGTATTAGTTGTTTTGCTTTCTTCTTTTTCCATTTTGCCTGAGTTTTTCAGTAGGAATGTACAGTATAATGTCATTTTACCCTCTTTTTAGGCCATCCAAACCTACATGCCTCCATGATCCTAAATTAAAACTACCCGTGTACTGCCAAAGGGAGGGAGAAATCCTATTTCTACAGTGAATACTCCGTTTATCTGGTATCAATCAAATTATATGATTCCCTTGTATTCCATGGGCCTTACTTCCTAGGGTGCCTTCAGATGGTTGCAAAGGCCTGATCACACCCAGAAAGGGTTCCTTTAATGGGAGCAATCTCCCTTAAAGGAACCCTTCATCTGCCAGGGAATTGAACCAGTCAGGTCCCCAAAGGTAGAAGTCCTGCAGTGGACCAAAAAAGGTCCTGCTTGGGGACAGATTGGAATAGGGCTGGAGAGCATTTCCCCATGCTTCACTGGGGGAAAGACTGCATCAGACGACTCTACAGGAAATTCAGATTGCAGTCTATTTCCCCCATGTAGTCACACCCTTAGTCATTAGGTTTAATGTTTCCAGTGTCTGCTGCAAATGAGTTAGCCTCTGCCTGCATTCGCCCATCACCTCTCCTGTACAGTTTTGCTCATGTGAGCTGGGGGAATCCGGGAGAGGTACAGTACAGCTTCCTTAGCTGTAGGATTAGTAATCAAACCTTTTTTCTGGAAGCTTGTGTGTGGGTATCATCCGATGGGGGAAGTGGAACTGTCGTCGTGTACTGTGGAATCTCTTTTCCTTTATATTCAGTTTTCAACAGTTCATTTTATAGAGGCTTGTGTCTCTCAGGGAATTTGGTGGGTGGCTGGATCCATCATTCCATTTTCTTCCAAAACTTATTTGGGTATGTGTGTGTGTGTGTGTGTGTCTAGGTGGGAGGATTATGCAGTTTACAAAAGTTCATTTTAAGGAGGCTTGTGTCTCTTGGGGAATTTGGTGGGTGGCTAGGTGGCAGGATTAGAAGCCACTGGCAATGGTGCGGCTAAAAAATATTGTAAATAAATTAAATAAATAAATAAACAAATAAAGATTATACAGTTTACAAAAGTTCATTTTAGGGAGGCTTGTGTCTCTCAGGGGATTTGGTGGGTGGCTGGATCCATCATTCCTTTTTATTCCAAAAGTTATTTGGGTGTCTGTGTGTGTGTGACTGAGACTTAGCTGACAGGGCTTTTCTTTTTGGCCTTTTTTGGCTTCTCTGTCACAGTGGGTTGGGGGGGGAGACTTTCCTAATTACATTATACTGAGGGGGCTTTGTTTAGGCAGGCAGGCAGGTCACATTTTAGTAAAAGTATTACACCACAATCATTCTAAAAATAAAATTTACACACACTCTCTGACCCTCTATTAGTCTCCTTCCTCAATCTCCATTGCTTTATTTGTTTACTTGGTATGTTAGGCAGACAGTAGAAAATGAAGGGATTTTTTCAGGGACAATCTAAGGGAAAGAAGGCTGTGAAGCTATGCAGGCTAGGTAGCAGCACCGTCATCATGACCACCACATGCACAACCACGTCTACAATAACCAGTGACACTGTCCCTCCTCCAGTGGCCTTGCAGGCAGGCAAACAAATTTTCCAGAGGTGCCAAAAGAACTGCCACTCCTCTTCCTAGAGGAATCTGAGGAGTTACTGGTTTCCGAATATCCCCAGTCTGATTTGGAATCAGTAACGGCAGGGCAGGCTTCACAGCCCCAACCCACTTCTGTCCCCAGAGTCATCTGTTCCCTCCTCCCAGACCAGCAACACCCCTGGGACACAGAGTTCTTCCCAGGCCAGCAGTAAGGGGCAGGCAGTGGATCCTCATTTGGGCAAACATGGCAGAGGGGCCATGTGGGATCATTTCACGGAGCTCAGCAATGACTCACAGCTGGCACACTGCAATACCAGTCTTGGGGTGGTCCGGAGGGGGGTCAGACCCCAGAGGTGTCCTCTACCAACATCTGGAGAGGAACCACCCAAGGCTCCTGTCCAGGAGAAGGAAAAGAGCAGCTCCAAATGTGGTGTCTCCAGGTTGTCGGGGGCCAGTGTTATAGCTTTTTAAAGTGCAGATGAATCTACTGATTGATTTGTCAATTCGTCAATGAATATTCGTTTATTCGTATTCATTTATTCATTAACCTTGATGAATAATGGATCAAAATGAATCACCATTTTTATACAAAGGAAATTCAGATTAAAAAATTGAAATATCCCAGTCTTACGATTGCAATTTATTAAGAATTACAGGCAGAAGCAAAGAAAATGTAAATTTAAAATGTGCAAACTCCAAAGATCTTAGATGAAAATTAATGGATTTTTAAAATACTTGTCTTGGGATGACACAAATTAATGGCACATTTAATGGCACATTTTGAAGTGACATAAGAAACAGAAAGCTCCTTCTACACTTCTCAATTCAAATCTAGGCACCAAAAGCTTAGCTCTGCAAGAAAGGGGCTAACTGAGAGAAAAGAAAGCTTTGCTAATCCTGAGCTTCCAAGACCATAATAAGTCTCTCAGCTTTCTTTCAACATGGATTCAACACTGTTATCTCAATGCATATGCCGGTAAGATGTTCAATTTGGACATCTAGCAAGCTCAGCTCAGCTCTTAGTCACCTTCTTTTCATTTATTTGCTGTTAGCATTTATATCCCACCTTTCCTCTGTGGAAGCTCATAACAAGTACATGCTACCTCCATCTTTTATCCTCACAACAACCCTGTGAGGTCATGTAGGCTGAGAGATGGAGTGACTATCTGAAGGTCACCCAACTGACTTCATGGCTAACTGGCTGTTTGAACCTTGGTCTATTTGGTCTACTTGGTCCTACATTTTCAGAAGTGGAGTTGGAGTTCCAACTTTGAGGCTCTGCTTGTTAGGCTATGGATAATATTATAGAAACTTTCTGGTTCTAGTCTACACCTTGTCAATTTGTCTATCCAATATTGTGGAACAGAGGGAAACAATGAAATGTGAGTTGAGTGTATTTGAAAACAGAAAATCCATTGGTTGAAATAGTGGAACAAGTTTCAGAACTTGACATATACCAGTTTTTTTGTTGTTTTTTTCAATTAAGTTTTTTTTTTTACATTGTTCTATTAGTTCATAGCTTAGCTTAGTGTATTAATCAGGGTATAAAAGAAACCCTAAAAACACAGAATCAGTGGTTTCATCAGCCACCAGACCATTCTGGGAGGCATTCAGAATCTGGAGCCAAACTTCATCATCTTCAGAGAGATGAACCAGCACTGACCCAGATACCTGGGATATGCCCTGTGGAGGAGGCTGCCCCCCACCAGAGACCTGCAGAATTCTCCGGCCATTGTGGAAAAGAGCAGCTCTCAGTGGTTTCCTGGAAACACTCAGGTGATAACTGAAAAAATAGGTGCCTTCAGCAGTGGCAGTAAATACACCTTTGTCATGATAAGCTTCATTTTCGTTCAGAAAAATATTTTCAAATCTCACTGGGGATCCTGGCAATGGGAAGCTTCTTCTTTTCTGAAGAGCAGCTGAAAAGGCTGTGGGTTCAACAGCTCTACAGTCCCCCTTCTGCCCTTTTTCCCCTTTTCGGCCTGGAAGTCCTGTTGGGCCCTGTTTGCCAGGAACACCTAGTTTTCCTTGTATTCCTGGGTCTCCTTTTATCCCAGGAGTCCCTTGAACCCCTTGTGGCCCAGATGATCCTTTTACTCCCTTCCTACCTGCTATGCCTCTCCCCCCTTTTTCTCCAGGATCTCCTTTTGGTCCAGGATCCCCTTTGGCACCGGATCCTCCCTGGGACCCTTTGTCTCCCTTCAGTCCCTGATAGCCTAGTGGGCCAGGTTCTCCTGCTTCCCCTTTCTCTCCTCTTGGACAAAAGAAAGCAAGAGACCCAGTACGTTCTTCAGTTTGGCCAAGGAACACTGTTTTGTCAATATCAGTCTTGGATCTAGAATCCCCCCTTTCAAATGTGATCGCTTCTCCAAAGTCTGCCAAAAATCGCAGTTCTCCTTTCGGTCTTGCAAAGCTTGGCACATCTGGAAGCAAAGAGAAATAAATCAATTCATTTTCAAGTTCAATTCAAGATGTTGGTGCTTCTTTTTGAAGCCCTAAATGGTTTGGGAACCAACTATCTTCAGGAGCCTCTCCACCTCTATCAGCTTGACCACAGCTTAAGATCATCTGGGAAGACTCTGTTCCATACATCTCAAGTACTCTGTGTGCCAAATTATACATTACAAATACTGTAGCTCATTGTTAGAAACTGAAATCCATTAGTATTCCACAGCCCTGCTCCAGACAGACCTTTCTGACTGTACAATCCTGTTTGCAAACAGATTCTGTTTACTTCCTGCTCACCAATCACAAAACAGCTAATGTGAAAGCTACAGCTAGTGTGAAAAGCTGTGATGATCAAATTCTTTCAGCACTTAAGGAATTCTCTCTTTTCAGGAGGAACCTATCCATAATGTAGGATTTGACATAAAATATCAACAATGGAGAAGGACTTCACAACTGTGGAACCACGGCAATGAAAGACCTCCTCTACCTGGATGAATGACAGCTCTAACCCTATTTTAACTTCTTCCCTTTGGCCGGGGCATTTCATTAGCTGTTTGGTTCATTTGACTGGTTTTGCTTCTTGCTTTTAGTTTCATAGCCTATACTAGAGTTTCTAATGTTTTAACCATATTTGGGCACTGCCCTGGTATCTGTAAGAATGAAGAGTATGTTTTAAACATTTAAATAAATAAATAAGTCTTCATCTATTACTACAGAATTGGAATGACATACCCCAATGAAACATAAAGGGAAAATATTAAATACCATATAGATTTACTGTGTTGACTTATTAATACACATACGCAGAGGATGGATGTTAAACATGATGCTATGTGTGGGGATGTAATGAACTTGCATGGTTTTTAAAATGTAAATAACAGCAATAGCAGGCCCAGACTTACTATGGGACAGAGTTAATTGGTTGCCTCAGAGGGCAGATATTAGAGGGGGGGAAGAAGCAATGATGCGTAGGAAGCCAGACTGTACATGCCACTTGGCCTCTCCTGTGCCACTTGAGCTAGCCTCATGCCCACAGGCGCCATGAAAAAAACCAGTCTAATTACCAATATTAATTCCACTGCTAGTCCACTCCAGAGATTAGGCCTGTATTCTAATCTTCCGCACTATCAGGGAGCAGGCCAGGTATGTGGGGCTCGTCAGCCTTGGAAGGCAGCCCATCTAGGAGAAGAAAAACTCTGATTTCAAACCTACACTGCCTTGTGGATATATCTACTGATGGAAAAGGCTTCAGGAGTTAACCTTGACACAAAATCTGGAGCTGGAGTCCTGGAGGCAGTTTGTGTCATTCTGGCAACTTCTGCAACATCGCTGGAACCAGTTGTATTGGCTCTTGCATTTCCGTTGGACTATTTTAGCAATGTGGAGAGGGGGGATTTGCTGCTTGGGTAACAGCCTATCCCCCATATTATTTTACCCAGGCTGCATGCTCTGGAGAGGACGTTCCAGCTTTGCATACAGCGTCGAAACAACACAGGAAGTACCAGTTACCGATTCTTGCTTGATTGGTGTAGAACATGATGCCAGGGGCTACTTCCAATGGTGGGAGAGGTCGTTGCACCTCACTAGGTAGCTACCGCCCACCTTAAGTTGGGCATTCCCCAGCCGGTAAGGTGCTACCTCGTAATGGTCCGTTAACCTCATGGGGTGCGTGGGGTTTAGGGTGAAACCCAACAAGCAGATCGATAACCCTGCACCATGCAACAATCATAAGAAAACTTCTGCCCTAAAGTTGGACACCTGGAATGTTCGGACAATGACCCCTGGCTTTTCTGATGACCTGCAGGAAATAGACAATGTGCGCAAAACAGCTGTCATCAACATGGAACTAAGTAGACTGCAGATAGACATTGTAGCCCTGCAAGAGACGAGACTGCCAGACATGAGATCTGTCGAAGAAAAAAAACTTCTCATTTTTCTAGAAGGAAAAACAATTGAATGAGACCAGGGAACATGGTGTTGGCTTTGCGATCAGAAATATTCTGCTGAGATCCATTGTTCCACCTACTGTGGGGAGTGAAAGAATCCTGTCTCTGCAGCTCCACTCATCAGCGTCACCGGTCACCCTCATTAGTGCATATGCACCAACACGATCATCCACAACAGAAGTCGAAGATAAATTCTACGGCAATCTGGCAGTTACTATCAAAAAAATTCCCAAGATAAAGCCATTGTTCATTCTCAGAGACTTTAACGCTCGAGTTGGTGCTGATCACAATTCTTGGCCCACTTGTCTAGGCCATTTTGGCATTGGGAAGATGAATGAAAATGGCCAACACTTGCTGGAGTTCTGCTATTATTATGGTCTCGGCATCAGCAACACATTCTTTAATACGAAGTTTCAACACAGAGTTTCCTGGAGACATCCAAGATCGAAGCATTGACATCAGCTCGATTTGATCCTCACTAGACGTTCTAGCCTTCCTAGTATTACGATCACACACAGTTATCAGAGTGCTGATTGCGATACTGATCCCTCCCTGGTGTGTAGTAGAGTAAAACTGTGAACAAAGAGATTGTATCACACAAAAAAGGAAGGAAGACCACATACTGACATCAGCAAGACTCGCAATCAAAGAAAAGTGGAGGAATTTGCCCAAACCCTTCCAGGCCCAGCTGATGCAAATGCACCTGAATGATGGGAACATTTCAAGAATGCTGTTTATAACACCGCCCTGTCCACATTTGGCAAGAAGACCAAAAAGATGGCAGTGGTTCGAAGCCCATTCGGAGGAGTTGATGTAGGCCATCAAGGATAAAAGGAGATCTCTAGCAGCATACAAATCCTGTCCTTGTGAGTACAGCTTGCAGGTTCTTTGAGTTGCTCATAGCAAAGTCCAATGGGCTGCCATGAGATGTTCTAACAATTATTGGCTTCAACTCTGCTCTCAGATACAGATAGTAGTGGACACAGGTAACATCAAGGGAATGTATGATGGTATCAAGCAGGCCTTAGGTCCAATACAAAAGAAATCTGCTCCTTTGAAAACTGCTACAGGTGTAATCATCCAGGACCGAGCACAGCAGATGGAACGCTGGGTGCAGCACTACTCTGAGCTATATCCCAGAGAAAATACATTTATCCAAGGAGGTGCTAAATAACATTGAGTGCCTGTCTGTCTTGGAAGAGTTGGACAGCAAACTAACTTTAGAAGAAATAAAAGCAGCCTTTGATTCCCTCACCTCCACCAAGGCTCCTAGGAAGGATAACATCCCTGCTGAAGTGCTGTAAAGAGATCATCACCACTGAGCTATATGAAATATTTTGTCTTTGCTGGAGGGAAGGTGGGGTACAACAGGCCATGAAGGGCGCAAACATTGTCACATTGTATAAGAACAAAGGAGACAGGGGCGACTGCAATAACAACCATGGCATCTCTTTTCTCAGCATTGTAGGGAAACTGCTTGCCCATGTTGTGCTGAAGAGACTCCAGGTGCTTGCAGACAGAGTCCATCCAGAATCACAGTGTGGATTTCAAGCTAATAGATCCACCACTGACATGGTATTCTCCCTCCAACAGCTGCAGGAGAAACATAGGGAACAACAACAGCCACTCTTTGTGGCCTTCATAGATCTCATAAAGGCCTTTGATTTGATTAGCAGAGACGGCCTTTTTAAAATACTTCCCAAGATTGGATATCCACCTCGTCTCCTTAACATCATCAGGTCCTTTCATGAGGAAATGAAGGGCACTGTAGTTTTTGATGCCTTGCACAAACCCAGTTTGGGATCTTTTTTGCTGTTTTGCTGAAGCACACTTTTGGAATTGCAACAGAAGGTGTCTATCTCTGGACTAGATCAGATGGAAAGCTCTTTAATCTCTCTAGATTGAGAGCAAAGACCAAATTCCAGCTGAAATGCATGTGCGCCAATAATGCAGCTGTTTTTGCCCATTCTGCTGAAGAGCTCCAACAACCTATGTATCATATTAGTAAGGCCTGCCAAGATTTTGGATTAACAATCAGCCTGAACAAAACAGAAGTCATGGGCCAGGGCGTGGACTCACTTCCCTCTATTACCATCTCCACACAAGAACTGGAGTTTGTTCATGATTTCGTGTACCTTAGCTCAACGATCTATGACACCCTCTCCCTAGATGTCGAGCTGGATAAAAGCATTGGCAAAACAGTTACCATGTCAAAGACAGTACGGCTTAACAAGAAGCTGATGGCATATACCAAGATCCAGGTCTATAGAGCCTGTGTCCTGAGTACACTCCTGTACTGTAGTGAGTCCTGGACCCTTTGTGCACAGCTGGAGAGGAAGCTGAACACGTTCCATATGTGTTGCCTCCTACTCATTTTTGGTATCACCTGGTAGGACAAAGTTCCAAATAGAGTATTCCTAGAATGAACTGGAATTTTTAGCATATATACCTTACTGAAATAGCAATGTCTATGTTGGCTCAGGCATGTCGTGAGAATGGCTGATGGACGGATTCCAAAAGATCTCCTGTATGGAGAAATAATGCAGGGAAAGTGCCCCAGAGGGAGACCACAGCTGTGATACGAGGAGATCTGCAAGTGGGATCTGAAGGACCTCAACAGATGGGAAACCCTGACATTGGAGCGTTCAGCCTGGAGGCAGGTGGTGCAACATGGCTTCTCCCAATTTGAAGAGATCCTTGTCTAGCAGGTCGAGGCAAAGAAGCAGTCCCAGAAGCAGCAAAATCAGGGAGCTGGACAGGGGACAGTGTGGAAGGGATTGTCACTCTCGAATTGGCCTCCTCAGCCACACTAGACACTATTCCAAATCCTCCATACAGAGCATGTTACCATAGTCTCTCGAGACTGAAAGATGCCTAATCAGTCCAGTCAGCATCTGACCAGGAAATGTGGGAATCTTGTCCTTTACCTTCATTGGTGAACAGAACTGAAGAAAAGAGTGATTACAATTTCCCCTTTGTGATCCCCTTTGTGATGCTTCTTATTCACACAACAATAACTTGGTCTTTAAGACCTTTGTAGAGAACTCCTTACAATGGGTAGCTTTCACTCTTGTTATTTGACCGCCTGCAATGTAACTTCTCTATTGCGAGTAACAGCAACAACAGACAAAGAACATGTTCCTGAAAGTCCTTGCCTTGTACAAGTCCCACTGCTTTCACCAGTTTGTGGCTAGTCTTCACATATGGCTTTCTGACAGCTCTGCACATCAAAGAACTGAAAAACCCAAAATAAAATCTGCAGTTTCAAAACATACAAATAAACATATGCAAGAAAAGACAGCTTGAACACCAAGATGGCCATCATCACACTTTGGTTCAATGGCTATAGCAACAGGAGTTCCTGAGATTGTATTTACACTGTCATTAAAATGCACTTATTGACATGACACTTTGGTGCACCTCCAAATGAGCCCATTGTGGTGAATTATACAGTCCTCTAGAAAGGATTTTCTTAATTACTGCACACGAGGTGCCTAACGTATTCATATTCCACAACAAACTAGGCATTATGGAAGCTTGCAAAATGGAATGGAAAACTCCCACCAGGCTTAAAGTACTTATGGCTATCTCTTTTCTTACTTAGTTTAATAGCAAGGCTTCAGCCCAAATAAAAATGTTGTGACCAATTAATCTAGTAACTTAATCTCTGGATCAAATCTGCATATGGTTATTTATAGGCAAAACCAGTACAGTATTTCTAAATTCAGAAGTCCACTTCAAACATATGCTATATAGTATAGTACAGTACAATATATGGGACATGGTGGTACTGTGGGTTAAACCACAGAAGCCTGTGCTGCAGGTTCAGAAGACCAGCAGTTGTAAGATTGAATTCATGCGACGGAGTGAGCTCCCGTCGCTTTGTCCCAGCTCCTCGCCAACCTAGCAGTTCGAAGGCATGCAAATGCGAGTAGATAAATAGGTACCACCTCGGTGGGAAGGTAAAACGACGTTCCCTAGTCACACTGGCCACGTGACCACGGAAACTGTCTATGGACAAGCACTGGCTCTACGGCTTGAAAACAGGATGAGCACCGCCCCCTAGAGTCAGACACAACTGGACTAAAAAAGTCAAGGGGAACATTTACCTTTTTATAGTACAATATATAATATCTTAGATCGGGTTAGCCAACTTGCCACAAACCAAATTCACTAGTGGATTGACCAATGCCACTGAAGTTCAGCTGCTATCACTGAAATTCAGAGACTTGCAGTTGCCACTATAATCTGGTGGCAAATAGGGTGACTCTCTATGGTATAGGAGAGTGCTAGAATGTCTTCCCACCCAACACTGCTTTGTAAACAAGTAGAAAGGGTAGAGAGTGCCCCTTCTGGAAGAAGAGAGAAGACATACAGGAAATGGCTTGGTGGCAGGGCAAACTTTCAGTACCATAGCTCTAAAGATAATGGGAAGGAAGGCACCACAAAAATATTGGAAGAGTAGGGACACCACAGGGTACATGTTTGCCTACTCCCATCTTAGATTATTTGTTTGTTTGTTCAGTCGTTTAGTCGTGTCCGACTCTTCGTGACCCCATGGACCAGAGCACGCCAGGCCCTCCTATCTTCCACCGCCTCCCGGAGTTGTGTCAAATTCATGTTGGTTGCTTCGATGACACTGTCCAACCATCTCATCCTCGGTCGTCCCCTTCTCCTCTTGCCTTCACACTTTCCCAACATCAAAGTCTTTTCCAGGGAGTCTTCTCTTCTCATGAGATGGCCAAAGTACTGGAGCCTCAGCTTCAGGATCTGTCCTTCCAATGAGCACTCAGGGTTGATTTCCTTTAGAATTGATAGGTTTGTTCTCTTTGCAGTCCAGGGAACTCTCAAGAGTCTCCTCCAGCACCACAATTCAAAGGCATCAATTCTTTGGCGATCAGCTTTCTTTATGGTCCAGCTCTCACTTCCATACAACACTACAGGAAAAACCATAGCTTTGACTATTCGGACTTTTGTTGGCAAGGTGATGTCTCTGCTTTTCAAGATGCTGTCAAGGTTTGTCATTGCTTTCCTCCCAAGAAGCAGGCATCTTTTAATTTCGGGGCTGCTGTCTCCATCTGCAGTGATCATGGAGCCCAAGAAAGTAAAATCTGTCACTGCCTCCAAATCTTCCCCTTCTATTTCCCAGGAGGTGATGGGACCAGTGGCCATGATCTTAGTTTTTTTGATGTTGAGTTTCAGACCGTTTTTTGCACTCTCGTCTTTCACCCTCATTACAAGGTTCTTTAGTTCCTCCTCACTTTCTGCCATCAGAGTGGTATCATCTGCATATCGGAGGTTGTTGATATTTCTTCCTGCAATCTTAATTCCAGCTTGGGATTCCTCCAGTCCAGCCTTCCGCATGATGTATTCTGCATATAAGTTAAATAAGCCGGGGGACAATATACAGCCTTGTCGTACTCCTTTCCCAATTTTGAACCAATCCGTTGTTCCATATCCAGTTCTAACTGTTGCTTCCTGTCCCACATATAGGTTTCTCAGGAGATGGATAAGGTGGTCAGGCACGCCCATTTCTTTTAGGACTTGCCACAGTTTGCTGTGGTCCACACAGTCAAAGGTTTTTGCATAGTCAATGAAGCAGAAGTAGATGTTTTTCTGGAACTCTCTGGCTTTCTCCATAATCCAGCGCATGTTGGCAATTTGGTCTCGAGTTCCTCTGCCCCTTCGGAATCCCGCTTGTACTTCTGGGAGTTCTCGGTCCACATACTGCTGAAGCCTACCTTGGAGGATTTTGAGCATAACCTTGCTGGCGTGTGAGATGAGTGCAATTGTCCGGTAGTTGGAGCATTCTTTGGCACTGCTCTTCTTTGGTATTGGGATGTAGACTGATCTTTTCCAATCCTCTGGCCACTGTTGAGTTTTCCAAACTTGTTGGCATATTGAATGTAGCACCTTAACAGCATCATCCTTTAAGATTTTAAATAGTTCAACTGGAATGCCATCACCTCCACTGGCCTTGTTGTTAGCCAGGCTTTCTAAGGCCCACTTGACCTCACTCTCCAGGATGTCTGGCTCTAGGTCAGCAACTATATTGTCTGGGTTGTCCGGGATATCCAAAACTTTCTGATATAATTCCTCTGTGTATTCTTGCCACCTCTTCTTGATGTCTTCTGCTTCTGTGAGGTCCCTTCCATTTTTGTCTTTTATCATGTCCAACTTTGCACAAAATTTTCCTCTAATATCTCCAATTTTCCTGAACAGATCTCTGGTTTTTCCTTTTCTGTTATTTTCCTCTATTTCTTTGCATTGTTCATTTAATCTTAGATTATACTTGCCTAGAAACTGCTGTTGTATTTTTAGTCAAATAAGAGTTAAAATGAGTTGATTCAACCTCACTGTCTGAGTTCATCATGTTCATGAATGGGAGGTAGGCCTTGGGGATGCAAGTAAACACTCTTGACTAATGTAAAGTTCAACAATCTTACTACACACCTAATTGAAGTAAGCATTGTTTTACGTTTCATGTGTGAAAATACCTTTATAACTCCATCCTACATGGCGCAGCTACACTTAGTAAGTGCAAAAAGATGAATGAGGCAATTAAGCCCTAACATATCACTGAGAGCAGATTTACACTGCAGTGATAGTGAATGTCAGTCTCAATAGATGCATCATGGCAACAAAAGGGACAACAATTCCAGTGGACAGCAATGGGAAGAGAAAAGAAATGGGAGTAGGAGCAATGACAAGTGACAACTTACCTGTGCGCCACTACCTTTGGGTCATCATTGAACTGGTTATATTAGTGTATATATATCTATGCACTATCTACACATTTATGAATACTTAGTAGTGGTTTACAATTGTTTCTTCTGAAGGCAGCCTGGGACAATGCAGTTGTCAAGGCTACACAGGCTGGCTCTTCTGTAGGAAGCACAATGGGGAACTGAAATCTCAACTTCTGGCTAGAGATGGGCACATATCAGAAAAATTGTGATTTGTTTTGATTCATGATTCATCAAGGGCGACAAATCACAAATTATAAATTTATGAATTTTTTTCTGATGAATCGACGAATCAGTCAACTCATGTTTTACTTTAAAACCCCTATAAAATAGTCACCAACCACCTAGAGACACCAAATTCACAAGAAAGCTTCCTTTGACTCTTCTCTACAAGCCGCGTGAAGTTTCAGTTTCGGATATCTGAGTTATATACTCGCAAGCAGGGCCTCACAGGAAAAGTTTTCCCCAGGTACCTAGAGACACCAAAAGCACAGCATAGCTTCTACTGACTCTCCTCTACAGTCTCTTCAAGTTTGATGAAGATTGGGTTTCAGATTTCTAAGTTATGCACTCATTAAGAGGGTCCACCAGGAAAATGCCCTTTAGCAGTTGGCTTGGGAAAACCCAATCATCCCCAAACGGGGGGGGGGGGTAGTAGAGAGAGTCATGGGAAGCTTCCCTGTAACTTTCATGTTTCCCGGGAGCTGGTTTATAGCCAAATCAATCAACTTGCTGAGGTATCCAGCTCGCTTACCTTAGGGTCACCCTGTATTCTTCTCTAAGCATTTCCAAAGGGACCTGAACTCACTGATATGGATATTAAATAGCATGAGGGTGCCCCTATTTCAATTATTTCTTTTACCACTTAGGACTGATAACAACATGGCATAAAAGCTGAAAATGTCTTGTCGATGTGCTTCTAAAAATCTCTTCAAACAGTAATGTTTAAAAGAAACTCACTGTAGCTCAGCACTAGAGATGGGGACGAATCAAAAAATGGCGATTTATTTTGATCTGTTATTTATCAAGGTTAACAAATCAGTGATACAAATATATGAATATTCTTTGATGAATCGATCTGTTGATTTATCTGCACTTTAAATGGCTATAACACAGGCCCCTGATGACCTAGAGACAACAAATTGTAGGGAAGTTTCCTCAGACGCATTTCTGCAACTCCTGAAAGCTTAGTGAACATTGGATGGAGTTCTATTCAGCCACAGCAGAATGAGAGGTCCCTTTGGCAGAGGCACACATGAGGCATCGAGTTTGTCTTCAGCTCAGCACAACATTACATTTGCCAGTGAAGTAGAGTTTGCCCTCAGGAGGACTCGAGGCAAGGAGGTATTTGGCAGCACAGCAGGTTTTTTGCCTCCGTTGGGCACTGAGGAAGTTGGCAGCAGGAAAACAGGCTCTTTTGGCCCCATCAGGCACTGAGGGAAAAGGTAGCAGGAAAGCAGTGGTTTGGGGCCACATCGGGGCACTGAGGGAAAAGGCAGCAGCAAAATACTCCTGCCTCTCACACAGCCGGCGGGCAGCTTTCAGGCTGTGGGAGAAATGGCCCACCAGTTGGCAGCATTGCTCCAGGAGTGCCCGCATCTCCTGGGTGCCTGCGCCCCACTCGGGCTTGACATGTGGCTTCCCAGGCCAAGGGCATCACGCACCACAAGGTGTAATTTGTGCGCCATGCATACAAGGCAACTGTTCTCACTCTGGAGAGCACGAACAAAAGTGGGTAACAGCCGGACAGGAAAAGCTTATATGAAGCATCTGTAAAAGTAGATACACCTTTCAGCAGCGCTATTGGCTGCCGGACATGCCAATCCAGGATCTCTGTCCTAATTGGCCAGAGCTTTGAATTGGCACCAGCAAGCTCAGAGAGGCCCCAGAGAGGAAAATAACACATTTATTCATCCTGATTTAAAATTTTACAAATATGCATCAACGAATATATGACGAATCAAATATACGTATTCATCAGAAAAATTTATATTTTTTTCACCAGAGCACAGAGTGCTGTCCTCTGAAGACTGGCTAAACACTGCTGCAGGTCAGACATGCAATTCAACAGCTGGCCCTGACAGGGCAAGGACAACTCTACAGCTTCTGTGGCATTCAGAAGCCCGTTCACTGTTGATTTGTTCAGCCATGAGGGACACCGTTTGTTCATTTACTGCCATTGCGTATCTTTTTACTTCATTGCACAGAGAATGTGGATTTGGGGGATTTTCAATATGATACTGATCTGGTTGTTTTTAATTAGGAAATATATGAATGGTGTTCGTTAAAGACGATTTCGGCAACCTACGGCATTAAGTGATAAAATTACTCGCATTCTCTTTTTTCACCTTGTTGCTTCTTTTGTCCTCCAGCTGGTGGAATTTTACAGAAGGGCTGCCGTTTGGTGTTGGTGCTGTTTTCCTTTGATACATTTGAGAAGGCAGGAGCTAAATGATCACCAAATGCTACGCTTCTGTTCGCTTCAGCCAAGGGCATAAAAATACGACTATGATTTTCAGCCCCTGAACCTCCTACACCGAGGGAGGTCTGCCCCTGGTTTGCAGAAGTGGACACTTCTAAAATCATCCGTTGTTTGGACCCAACTGTAGTAGCAGCTGCTGATTCTGGAAGGTTCTTATTTCCCTCTCCATCCGCTCCATTAAAGAAAGAGGTTGCCGGAGTTGTTACGACAATCTGGGAACTTGCTCGACTCCCACCATCTGTGGCTGGATCAGTTTCACTCGTCTCTGGGTCCTGATCAGGGGGAACAGTGGAGGTTTGTTTCGCCTCCACTGTTTCAGCCGCACCACCGAGCGACTCTGCTGTGAATAGTTCATGGGGAGGGAGGATGAAGATGGTCGCTCTCACTGGGCCCCAGAGGACAGTAGAGAGCAGAGCTTGGATTAGGAGTACAGAAGGCATGCCTGAAATGGGCAGAAGTGAAATGAACAAAATCAGTGGGGCTGAAATAAATCAGCTGCAAATAACAGAGAATGCTCTTTATGCAGGCTTACACTGATGAGGGGCCTCACTGATACATTGCTTTCATTACGTCAAGAATATTAGCTTCAAACCTACAAGCATCAGCATAATGGGCAAAGCTTCAATCTTGGACTAATAATAGCGTGCTCTAATTCTGCTGGGCCACGAAGCTCACTAGGCAGGCCTAAATTATACTGCAAGACTGTCATAAAGAATAAAATGGGATGATCCCCTTGGGCACTCTGGAGGAAGTGTGAGACACACGTGACAGTCACAGTGCTGTGGTGGACAGAATACTAGCATGGGCCTTGGGAGACCAAGGTTCTGGACCCCGGTGAGCCATGGAAGTCCATGGGTGACCTCCTAATGCTCAGTCATGGCTCCAGTGCTTACCACATGTTGCTGCTTCATGCTCTTTCATGCCTCACTGATGGTAGAAGAGTGTGTTTTGTGGGTTTTAGCCTTCAGCTTTTTGTTTGTTTGTAAGAGTAACTACAAAAGTAACTACTTTGCTTTTGAGAAATGGCTAAGCGAAACATTTATTTTTAGACTGTCATCATAATCACAACTAACTACTTTTGTGGCCTTGGAACTATAGTTGTAACTAAGTGCTTTTTAAAAGTAGCTTTCCACATTCTGGATACTCTGCTGAATGCACAGGAAACCAGGTTTCTCTGCAAAGATAGCAATTTGCAAAGGCAACAGAATCAGAAAGAGAAAAAAGTAAATCTTGGTTAATAACTGACTTTTAAAAACTGGGAACTAATAATTGGTGCAGAAGTCTTGTGAAAGAGCCTAGTATATTTTAGAGTTTAAGAACCTGGTCTACAGATTTGAGGTCCTTGACTGAAATGTCAGCATCTGACCACTAGTTTTCAGAGTGGCTTCAATACATCCTCTGCCTTTGAAGACCAAAATACACATTCATGTGCATGCATCTTCCTGCTCTTACAATGTTTGCTGCCCTTTGCTATGTGTGTCTTCAAAATCATTCAAGAAATAATTGTTTGAGAAATAATGCTGACACTCACTCTTCTTTCAACACGGTTTAACAATTATTACCTTTTCAGCACTAGAGGGAGCACTCCTTCTAGAAACAGATATGCCCCAATGTGACACCCATTTTCAGCCCCATATGAGGCTGATGATGATCATCATCATCACCTTTGAACTTCAGAGCTTGAAGGGACCTTATAGATTATTGAGTCCGGCCCCTCTCAAGGGGGCACAGTGGGGAATCAAACTCCCAACCTCTCCCAACAGAGATCTAAGCCATCAAACCCAGCAAATCAAACCAGTTCCCAGCCCTGAAGTTAGAAAAAGATGCAGATGGTTAAATCAGATGCATTTGCAAATAAAACACACCAAATCCATTATATGAGGCCATTCTGGCTGGATGATTCTGGAAGCTGAAGTCCAGAAAATGAACTTCTCCAGCCTTTAAGACCAGTAACAGACATCTAACATGACTGAGACAAGGCGACTGGTACATAGTTTATCTTTGCTACCTTTGTACTTAATGTGAAGCTATAGGGAACATGGCATATTTTCCTTTTTTTGAATGCAATTTAATTTAAGAGGGTAATAATGTGATGACTGATGAATGGGACTAATCAATGGCAAAAATTTGGGATCAGAATCCAAACCATCTGGTGGGAAAAACTGATTGAGAAGAAACTGATTGAAAAAACAGACTGGGATGATTTGAGGTGTGGAAATTAATTGAAGAGCATAGCTAGGAATATAAATGGCATGCCTTCTCTGAAACTTGAATTCTAGTAATTAGTTACAAAGGCACATGCATATAAATTCGCCTAGGGAAATACTATATACATTTCTGCCATCTTTTGTCCACTGGTGCCTATATGTTCTTCTTTTTTGGCAATGTGTAAGTGAATACCAAGATAGATATAGTCATGGACACTATACCTTTCCTAATTAGTGAAACAGAGGAATTATTAACCTTGTATTTTCTAAAATTCCATGCTTTAGTAGTTCTGGACCTGGACTTAATAAGTAGGACTAGCAACAAAATACTGTAGCCTGCACTAGTATTATTCAAGACAGCTAATCTATCTCCAAAATAAGCCCTTTCCAAATTACTCCATTCTTGCCTCCCCACAACCCCATTTTTCCATTCCCTGCAATAGCAGAAGACATTCATGCCAAAATCCAATTGCTAGTCCCAACTCAAGTAGATCCATTGCATCAGTTGCTGGATGACAGAAGCTGCTGCTTATATAAATCTGTAGATCTAATCAAATGGACTCTAACAATATGGTCCGGGCCTTAGCCACTGAGCATGCTCTCTGGGTTTTGGGAGAAGATATTTCTTCAACATCTTAATTTTTTTTCAAAAGCTTTCTGTGAGGAAAGATTCACAAGTGTGCTGATACCGCCATCTTGTGTAGACATGGAACCATATTGGCTGCATAAGAACTGATCCTTTTAAAAAAAGATTCCATCATTGGCATACAGAACTGAAGATAGCTAGTAGAGCTCACAGTCAAATGTTTAAATCTTCACTGTGCCTCCCAGAAGCGAGGCCAGCTGAGATTATCACCCAGAGTATGTGTGGCTGATGGTGTTATGAGCCCTGGTACTTGCGCAGCTTTGGGCAAGCTCCATAGTCTTAGAACATTACAAGAAGGAGGGACTGATACACCACTCCTAAGTGCTTTACACCTAGAAACCCTTGAGAGGATTGTTGTGAATTAGAAGTGGTAACACATCATCATGATTCAGAACTGACAGATTTACACAAGCCACATTTGTCGAATATAACTTTGTTGTATTGTGGAAGGAAAAGAAGAACCTGGTCTGTTTACTCCCCAAGTCTCTGTGTTAAGACAGAACATCTGGAAATGGAATGTGTGTTTTGTTGAACATGCATACACTGCTCTACAATACTAAGAACATGGAAGGGTCTGATATGGAGGTCTCCACATGGGACAGTACATTCCTGCCTGCCTCCTCATTTACAACAAATCCATGTCTGGTAAATACTGAAGGAGAGGCATGACTTATTTATTTATTTATTTATTTATTTATTTATTTATTTATTTATTTATTTATTTATTTATTTATTTATTTATTTATTTATTTATTTATTTATTTATTTATTTATTTATATCCCGCCCATCTGGTATATTCTACCACTTGGGAAGCTTATCTTATGTCTGGGGTTTTTTCCCTTAGATACTTTCACCCAGTCGCCCATCTCAGGGCCAAACTAAATTTTACAGGTGACCTGTCATCAGAGTTAAAATCACATTAATGTTGGAAAATGGGGCTGAGGCCATTGTTTCTGTCTAAGCAGTGTTACAAGGAAGAAAATGCTTGAGCTCTGAAGATCAATTACAAAGAAAAGCAAGTTAATTTGCAAGGTAGAGAAGGTGAGAAAAGCATTCACACACATTCAATTCCTAAGGAATTCTCTCTTCTAGTGATTGGTTATTTGCAATGTACAAAAGGACTGTTAGTCTAGCATCCTGTTGTCTAAATGTAGAATGGCAGGAAAAAACTTTCTCCCCACTCCAGTGAGTTCCCCATACTTCTGCCACTGGATGCAAGATCAGGCTCACAGCTGGTCATGCAAGCAGAAGTCTGGTGGAGGGGACAGATGCTTATGTGATTTCCTTTCTGTTCCATTTTTAGTCAACTGGATACTAGCCCTTGTCTCCTCCTGACTCAGCAGCCATCAGCTTTCTCTAAGTTCATGGGTTCCTAACAGGCAGTTTGGAGAGGGAGAATTTGTGTTCCAAAATTTTCCTTTACTTTGAAAACTGACTGAGATCTGCATACCTAAAGAATTCTCCCAATAACACAGAAAGTCAGGGCAATGATACCTGGCTCTTTGAGGACCCTGTTTCACTTCCCGGCCATATGAGTTGGCTATCAGAGGGAATAAGCAGTACCAGTGCCAAATTTACCATCCGCCCTCGTGAAGCAGTCGCTTCAATTAATGGTGTGATGGGTTGGCAACAGTAAATGGGCCACTGTCCTGCCATGTCACTGCAGTGTCTGAAGCTGAGAACCACTGTCTCCCACTGCGACTGCCTAGCAAACAGATATTAAATGCTCTTTTCTTTTATGGCCTTTTCCAGCAGCAGGTGCCAAAAAAGATGCAAGGGGAATGGTACTGCCAGAAACACAGGCCCAGTTCTCCACAAAGCTGGCTCCTTTTTGCAAATGTCAGTTGTGAGACATACCCTCTGAACCAAGCTTTGAGTGAGGAGGTGTGGAGTCTCTGAATTCATGATGATCACGTGAGCACTGGAAGCATGCTCAGCTAAGCATGCTTTAAAAGACCTTTCTGTTAAACATGCAGCGATCTGAGAGACATCTGATGGGAGGCAACTCCAAGACAGTGTATCTCCACATTTCTACCACCCACTGAAACTTACAGAGATTCAACCTTTATGCTTTCACTAGCTTCCCAAACCTCCAACAAAACGGAACTAAGTCATGGAAGACAGTCCAGTCAATCACTACCAACCTTTAGCTAAATCATCCCTTATATTTGCAGCAAGGAAAGGTCAGACTTCTTATGTCAGTTTCACATGGGTTAGATCCTGAATCTGTTAAATCCTGTTTCTGCGTCAACCTGAATGTATGTTCAACACAACCTGCTTATTATTATTCTTTCACAAGATATTTTATTACATATAAATATGAAATTCTATTTGTATTTTATCCATAAAATATGCATGTTTGTATGCATTTTAAGCAAAATATGCATTTTAGATGCATTTTGTTGTGAATTACATAGCTAAAAGAAATGCAAGAAACAGGGGATAACTGCATTCTTTCTTATCCATGTATTAGTCTGGGTTTAGGTAGAGCTAACTGGCTTCCTTAAAAGTTCAGACCAAACAAACATTTGCACTCAATATGCCTCCAAATACCAGATACTGTAAGGGGCTAATCACACTCTGAAATTTGATGTGATCCCGACAATGTTTAAAAGGTCCTTATCTTCAGTGTAATCTATTTAAATTCTTGGTACCTACAAAGGCTGGACAAAGAGCTATTTTGCATCCTAATGAATCATCCCAAAAAGACTGCATGCCCTAGCCCTGTGCCAGAAAGATATGGGCCAGCACTTAGAGGAAAAGGATGGATTATTTCAAGTAGAAAAACAAGCGTACAAGTTCTCTTTTTTTCATGTCAAATAGTGCCATCAGGGAACTATATATCATAACTATGTACTAATTGAGACAAACTCTCCGTCAGGAAAAAGTGTTGGCTTTGTGCTTTGCTTCTCAGTTTCCTAGAAATCCCTAGCTCCTGGATACTGTTAGAAACAAAATGAAGCATGGTTTAATTCTGCAGCGTTCTGAAGTAAAAACGGAATCATTTTGCATTAAAGGCAGGGGAGGAATGGTTAGTAAATCCAAATTAATAAATACATAAGAAGTGTTTACCTGAAAGGATTCTTCAGATGTACAAACGCTTTTCTCCGATGCATCCTGACAATGAAAGGCAGACTCAACTGGCTTAAATACTAGAACTGCAAAGAACATGTATTTTGGACAATAAAGGAAATCAGGAAGGAGGAGTTGACCCATTTCCTCAAAAGCCTGGGGAGGGCAGTGGTTTGGGTCAGACTGGATCTTCATAAACCCTGTTAGTAATTATTTCTGTTGGTATGTATGAAATAATAGGTTAGTTCTTCAAACTAGCGATTACTTTCAAGACCAGTTATTCAGACTAATAGTGGGCCATATCTTCTAGTACAACAAAGACACAATTTTGTCTCAATGAACTACAGGGTGGCTGTCACTCAGGATACACAGGACTGGGTTAGACAGAGCAGTACTTTAACTTAGAACATCTAGCAGCTTCCCAGTTCCTATATGAGAGAGAAAAGAGGTTGGATTGTAATAATACAACAAACAATTCACAATTGACTGTTTTGCAGTTCAGCACATTTTAAAATTCCACCAAGGAACTTCTGCTTGAAATCGAAGCTTTAAATGACAAGCAAGTCCAGATGCAACCCACAGGATTAGTCCGTTTTTTAAACTCCCTGGGCAGGTTTGTATTCACTCCCCAGGCTTTCCATCACTGTCACTGCTGCATTTGTCATTTCTGCTGCAAAAAAAGGGAGAAGGGATGCAGTGAGCTTATTTCCTCATTTCAATCAAGGCCTGTTCTCCCTGAACACCTTCTTTCTAGTTAAAATTGGGTTTTGCCCTTTAAAATAAGGCTGGCAAGGTGGCCTCCCCACTGAGTGCCAGTACAGAAACCCAATCCCTGGAAGTAAAGGGAAATGCCACCTATTTTCTACCAGACATACAGGTGTTACTCTAGAGTATGAATTATTTCCAGATGTGCCTTGATTGTCCTCCATTCTCCACTACCATGAGATTAATACTGCTTGCCCTCCTACCTGCCGCTCCCCCCACTCCATAGGGGATATATGTTGGAAATAGTGTGATAAAGCAACAGGGATATTAACTCTTCATGGCACCGTGTTAAAACCATACATAACTGCACATTGTGTAGTTTAAAATAGGATACATAGAACACCACTAGAAATAGGCAGCAGATCTGGACCCTTCCATTCCTTCACTAAGTTCCTGATATGAGGTGCTTCCAGCTGCTTCTAGCTTGTAACTTAATTAGGCTTTTCTCCTTTCCCCTGCCAATAAGCTAACTAGTTCTCCCTTCTGCTAGTTTTACCCCCCCCCTCTTTTTTTAGCTGTTTTCAAAGAGTTAGGGAAGCACATAAAATCCACCGGGTTGTGCCAATCTATTTATTTATTAGATTTATACCCCACCATCTGGCAACCAGGCCTCTCTGGGCAGCTAACAACTACAAGACAAACAACACAATATTAAAACACAATAGGAATAAAATAATACAAACATTCAACAGATACAATAACTAGTAGGATAAATTAAAACAGATGGCTATAAAGATGGTAGAAAGGATGATCAAAAGACGGCAAAAAGGATGATAAAAGAGAAGCACAGCTATCAGCAACTTAATGCTCAGGGAAAGCCTGACGGAAGGAAGAGCCAAGTTTTCAATGCTCGTTTAAACCCGTCCAACAAGGGTGCCAGGCGTCTCTCCTTGGGCAGATTGTTCCACAGGCAGGGGGCTACCACCGAGAAGGCCTGGTTTTTTGTTCTTTCCCTCTGGGCCTCCTTCAGGGTCAAGGCCCTCTACCACCCTCCCTGTGAAGAACGGGTATTACGGACAGATCTGGCTGGGAGTGGGCATTCTACTAGATACCGAGGTCCTAAATCCTTTTTCTTTTGCTCTGGAACCCAGAATAGGTAAAGGTCTAGAGAACCTTACAATTTAGGCACATATGTCATCACTTAGGAGCCCCTGTGACTTGAGGACACTGTTCGAAGCTATTCTTTCTCTTATCTGCATCCATTACTACTCATCAGAGGCTCTGTGGGTAGCAAACAATCTCTCCAGGTTCTTGTTCTTCACATGGAGGTATTGCTTATTTTTGTCTTCTTAATGTTCAGCAGCATTAAATTGAACATTGTCAACTTAGTGGATCATCCACTAGAGGGCAATAATCAACCATCCATTTTTCCCTTGGTTTTTTTTTTTTTTTTAGCTGTTTAAAGTGTTTCTTCATTGGCACAGAAGAGCATGCAATTTTTTTCCTCCTGGCTTTTCTGAAACTGCAATCAGTGTGCACAGAGCAGATAAAAAAAATTGTGGCAACAACTGTATCCTAAGGATAGGAAAACAGCCATGTGGGAAGGCTTTGAAATTTGAATTTATGTACCTGTAAACTTATGTTTGCTCAGAGCTGTATCACACTTTACATCAATCAAAGCTGCCACAGTTGCCTAGTAGATCCCACAGCAGTTTTGTTTCTGCAGAGTGCAGGCAACCGGACCTTTAGGTAGACACACTTGGGAGCCCTGTTTACAAGGAACAAAGAGGCAGCGTGGTGTAGTAGTTAAAATTTTGAACTGACTGAGGAGAACTGGGTTCACAGGTGCACTTGACTCAGTAAGTAACCTTCTCTCACCCTATCCTGCCATATAGGATCATTGTGAGGGGAAAATGGGAATTGGGACCACATACACTATCTTGAGTTACTTGGAGTAAAGGCAGGGATACATAAAACAAAATAGATAAAAATACACGCCTGCCACTTCAGATAATACTTTGTGCATCTGAGAAACTGGGATGTGCTCCTTGAACACATGCACCACAATAAATAGTATTTGTTATTCTTTGAAGTGCCACAAATTAATCCCACCACAACAACTGACCATCCTAACCACTCTCTGGAAAATGGTTAGAATCAATCTATCCTATGCTTATCCATGGATATTTAAGACATGCACGTTTGCTGTATGAATGGGTTTACCCAATGATAACAGTTTAATAGCACTCCCAAGCCAACTACACCAGAGCACAGAGTGCTGTCCTCTGAAGATGCCGGCCACAAAGACTGGCGAAACATTAGGAAGAACAACCTTCAGAACACGGCCAAAGAGCCCAAAAAAACCCACAACAACCAGTTTAATAACACTTTGTTTGCCAAGGCTCCACTCTGGAATTTGTAGTTTGGTATTTGTTCTTGCAATTTTCTGCTAGAAACCTCTTGTGCTAAAGTTCAGGAAAATGCACTAGAATTCCCAATCATAAAGAATTCTCGGTACCTCACCAAACTAGAAAGCCTACATTTTCACTGGAGGCAGGAATGGCAGTTCAAGTGCTATCAGATAGCTTGAACATATGCACTGGAGATCCATGTAACACTTACTCATCAAATTCAAAGTCTGTATGAGAACAGTAGAGCTGCTTTCACATCGAAATAACTTGTGTTGAGAAAGCAGGGAGGTTTAAACATGAGATTTTACAACAGTAATATATATCCAGCAATAGCATTCTAGATTCAATACAGGAGCTGTTAGGTCTTTAAAATACACCATTCAATTATTCTTAAGCAAGTGAGTAAGAATCAACTTCCATTTCATTATTAAAGGTACAATGCATAAGGTATTTGCTGCAACACCATTAATAGTTTACTGGTTGTTGACCTTAATAAAGTATTCATTCATTCATTCATTCATTCATTCATTCATTCATTCATTCATTCATTCATTCATTCATTCATTCAACACCATTAATAGTTCCCTTAGAGAATTCCATGGCTTTTGAGATTGCAGTTCTACAGCCTACAAATCATAGAACCCTACCTCAAACCACTCCCATGCCAAAATGCTTTTTCCTGGAACATCAAAATGGATTATTGTAACCCTAGAAGCATCCAGGAGGCATGACTGGCCATTTTAATACTCTTAATGCACTAACTAAATACATCGATGCACATCTGTCTAAAATAGCCTTTTAAAAACAACAACACTAGTTTTGTGCAGAGAGGGGGTAAGGGTGGCCTGCTCGGATCCAGGTGGATAACGGGCTACATGAGGTCTGCAGACCTCCCACAGTTCCCACCCTGCTGTACCTTCTTAATTGAGAGAAATGCCCAATGGACACTGCGTTTTACTTCTCACTTTAAATGAATGGAACTGTACTGTTGACCAAAATTCCAAGCTAGGGTTGTATTGTTTCTTTTTAGCTTCTTTTATTCTCTCTCCAGATAAGGTGATGCTCCAAAGCAGTACGTAGTTCCCAACCTTGGATCCCCAGATGTTCTTGGACTGCAACTCCCAGAAGCCTTCACTACCAAGTGTGCTGGCCAGGATTTCTAGGGGTTGTAGTCCAAGAACGTCTGAAGACCCAAAATTGGGAAACACTCCAAAGCAAAGTCAAGCTCTCCTAAACCAACCCTGTTCAAACGAGGCCCACGTCTTACAGGCCTGGGGCAGCCATCCTAGAGTAAAAATATGTGGTTTATAAATCCATGCCAACCTTAGCTCCTAAATTTGCTGGAAGCACACCTGCAGGAAAAGGTGCTGGCCCAACTCTTTAAGGTGACATTGCCAAGCTGACACACATTGCAACCTCACCAAAAAGAGGGCTAGCTAGTTAGCACTGTGAAGACATGCTGTATATAGTAACAAAAAGAAAAATCATCCATAGGTCCTAAAAGTCATTCTAAGGACACAGCTTGGAAATGCTGCCTTTTTTGTCCATGGCCCTTAGAGTATCCCATCAGGGATTCTGATCATACTGGCCAGAGGATTTTGGGACATGTGGTCTGAAAACATAACTAGATTCTATAACTTTCAGAGATACAGAAGTTATCCTTGTGCAGAGTTAAGGGGGAAAAAGTGGCTTCATATAACAAAGGGGTTTTAGATAACTCTCATAAACTTGTTTTGTGTGTACCTGTACTCATTGCTTGCTTGGAGCGCAAGCAAACCACAGTAATCAGCTCTTCCCCGAAATACAGCCTCCCTGTGACAGAACCTGTGATTATCACAACAACTGGAGCAGAAATAAACAATTCAGTTTGAAATTCAAACTCATTTCCTCTGCATATTTCTAGTCTCCGCTCTGGACATCCTTGAACGGACTTGAAACCGGGTGACCATGTATTTGTTTGAAGGTCTTTCACATGGAAAGTATTCCAGTTCAAATCCAACTCAAAGACTTTCCTTTTTTGTTGTTAAATAAAGAAGAAGTGAGAAGAGTGTGTTGTGGTGTTATTCTACCCAGAAGTGAACAATGGCTCCTTGCTCTGCCCTGTATTTACCCTGGAACTGACAGATACCTCTCATTCGGTCTAGTTGTACATATGTATCCAAAGACAGTGCACAGGCCTAGTAAGAAGTTTCTTAGAGTTGCTAGGACTCAGGATTTTAGTTAGACTCTCAGGAAATTGTTATGCTTCTCGGGGAGGCAGACAAATCTCAGGGTGAGCAATGCTAGAAGTGAGAAGAGTTTCAATTTTGTATGGGAGTTGGCTTTAAAGCCTGGACAATCATCTCCATCCCATTTCCAGCTGATGCTGAGCTCACGGGCTCAATGGAAAGTCATGTGTATAAGTATGTGTCCTGTTTCAATACTGTGGCCAACGGCACGTGAAAAAGTCAGGAATAAGAGGGGGAGACTGGGAGACATAGTTGGTAGGTGCATGTTTTGGGGCCCAGTATGCCAACTGGAAAAAAAAATAAGGGAGTCAAAGACGAAATTCCATTTCATGAGGCTTCTTGCTCGGTAAGCACTGGTGGCTGCTGTACGGAGATGGAACGGTGCATGAAGTGATTTGGCAGTGAGTTTTCCACAAACCCCTGCAAGCAGTTGGGGCCTAAAAAAAACTCCTCATGTATCACATGTTTTAAGTATGGCTGCAGTGGTTCAAGTTCCAGTGAAAATGGTACAACCACTGCAATTGCTGAAAATATTTTTCCACCTACTTGAGCCTTAAACCATTCCTTTTCCTTTCAGCTCTGAGATGTCATCATAGTAAGTTGAGTCTCACTCAGCTTCTTGGTCTGTTTTCCTGAATTTCCCTCATGCCTATTTCCAGGTTCATCTCTCTCTCACACACACACACACACCTTTTGTAACACCATAGGTAAAGGGTGGGAGGTAACTCTGAAAGCTTACACACAATGCTGTCCCTCATTACCAAATTAATTAATCAAGTAAGTAAGTAAGTAAGTAAGTACAGTACAAACGTTGGCTTCCAAAACTCACCAACTTGATGCCTAATTTGGATTTCACCCAGCAGATGGCACCATTATACCATCAAAAAGCATTTCTGCTGTGGGAGAGCAGCTTCTGAAGCAACCACTCTTACTTAAAGTGGTTAAGGTATCCATTGAGCTTTATGTTTTAAAGACTAATTTGCTCATGGGTTTGATCCTGTTCTGTTACACTGCAAAGCTGATCAACAGGAACCTGTTCTTTATATATTTGCACAAAAATGTAACAGCCTTGTGAAAACAACGTTCCTGGATTTCCCTGTGTTTTTATCATCTGAGTGCCCTCATGTTAAGTAGGTCCTTTTCAGCACTGTATAGGTGCAGGGATGACTATATAGGGAAGGTAAGCAGGTCATGCTGCATTCCACCATTATATAAAAAGTTTTTCCACTGTGAAATTTAGTATTGCAGCATCCAGGCAATATGTGCCATACTCTGGCTAATTTACAGGAAAAAATGTAGAGATATACATTCACTCTCTACTTCAGTCTATTTATCAGCTGTTCACAAATTTTGCTCAGGCATAACTCCAGGGTTTTTGTTTTCTTTTCTTCTTGGGCTGCACCCATAACATTCTGTTTTGATACAGTCCTATCGAGTATTTATCAGTCCTATGGCATAGTTACCTTTGGCAACAAATTCCCCCAGGTTCAGTAATCAGCATAGACATTATCAGTTGTGTGTTGAGTTTCATAACTCCATATACAACACAAAATGTCTACAATAATTTCTTAACAGTTATGCCATTTGTGTTACGTCAGTGTAACTAGGCCAAAGATTTTGAGCCACCAAGTTACAGATTTTGCCAACACATTGCAAAATTATGTGTCTGTTTCAATAAAGGAATGGTAGCAGAATGTCTGTTCTATGACTGATTTGATTCACTTTTCCCAACGAAGATGGCCTCATTGCCAGACTGCCCAAAGGGCTGGTAGCTGATGTCAGGATCCTTAGGGGACACATTAGTGAGGAGGCTAGAAAATATCATCATTATTTTTCCTAAACAAGAAGAATATCAGCCCAAAGCTCAATACTCGGGTGGCCACTTGCATGTCTCTGTAAGGGTTCAGATATTGGGGCCTCCTTTTGCTGAAATAAACCAGGAGTCACTGTGGTTTCAAATAACTGGTCTCGGTTTATTAACTCAGGTAACTGAACATCGACTTCAAAAGGGTTGGTCATAACCTTCTCCTGTGAAAACAACGGTTCCCGCAGGGGTGAACAAATGTCCATTTCAAAGGGATTCTGAACCTTTAAGAGTCTCTCAGGTTCTTGGATATCAACCTCAGTCACTTCCCTGCTTAGTAAGGGAAGGGTTTCTTCATCCCCTGACCATTCCCATAACGGGGATTCCTCTCTTGGCTGTGGGTCCCACGGCCGAAGTAACACCCCATCTTCCGGAGCTCCTCCAGATGCCATGGCCGCTTTGCCTCGGCCTCTCTTGCGATCGCCTCCTTTTTTTCTCTGATGTGCCACCACCACTCCTTAGTCTCTGATTCCCCCCAATAAGAAGGGCGTTGGGGTAACCCCTCATGTCATTGGCTTTCAGCTTCTTCTTTGAGCACCCGGACCTGTTCCCATTTTCCCGTCCAGGGATCTTGTAACCATATTGTCTCCCAACCCCCTGGTGTATTGTCCCGGGTGGTACTTATATCCCCTGCTCCCGCCTTCACCACAGACCGCTCCTCCTCCCACTTTCCCACCAAAACTGTCTCGGTCTGGGTGGACATATTTAACCCCTTCAAACCCGTTTCCAGGTCTCGGGTATCTACTCCTTGATGCCTCCTTCTTTCTCTCCTCTTGCGGTCCTCCAAGTCCCGAGTGTCTATCCCCTGGTGTACCATTCGGGGTGGGGTAGGTGGTGGAGTAGTCTACATCCCCCTCGAGGTTCTAGGGAGAGACGGCACTCCTACCAGGACATGTGAAATCAAAAAGGGGGACAAAGGCAGAAACTGATTTGCATGCACTTCCATGTTTATATATAATGTGTAAAATGATAAAAGATTTTTTTTAATTTAAAGAGAATTATAATGCATCTCATTCAGTTGAGGAAGACAGCCTATGCCTCTTCAGTCCACCATTCTAGTGCTCACTGCGAAAAGCAGCTTCAAGGTCCATGATATTCCTTCTTATGGTTCTCTGTCTTAGACAGCTGTTCAAATGGAAAACATCTTCAAAAGGAAAATTGTCCTCTGGCAGCTTTTTAAATTGAGGACTGTGCGTCCTGAAAGGAGACATATAATTAAGTCCAGTGTCATCTAGTGACTAAACTATAGAATAAAGTTATCCACACAATGGGCTAGTGGCTTAGTGAAACCTTCTCTGTGTTTATGACTTAGGAGTGGAGATAAAGAAGCAACTGTGTCTTTGTGCAAGCATACAAACACCTTTCTCTTCAGGCAGGCGTTCCTTTAAATGACTGGCTTGAACAAGATGAATTATTAATAGGGAGCATTTTATTCTCTATTTTATTCATGTTTTCAATAAGGTTCTTACTATGAGTTTTAATAGGATACTTGTTAAATGCTTTTTAAAAATATTGTAATAAATTATTATTTGACTTTTAACATTGTTCCTCATAATACTGTAAGCCACCTTGGATCCTTTAGGAGAAAGGTGACATATAAATATTGCAAATAAATAAATACAAACATTTGTGAAGAGTTTCTGTGTTCATCTTAATAGCTTAGGGACTTGTGAAAGGCTTACAAAAAGTGTGGGCATGCACTGTGCAACATGTTTGGGAGTTTATGAATGGACTAAGTGGCCAATGAGATTTCAGTACTGTCCAGGACTGCATTTGCATAGTTAAAGCTGGTTTGCTAGTTGAACCCATTTCTTAAGGATGTCCGATCTGGCCACAATGATAGTTGCATCCCATTTGGATTACTACAACATACTTCATATGGGGCTGCCTTTGAAGAGTGTTCAGAAACTTCAGCTGGTTCAAAATCCTGCAGCCAGACTGCTGATTGGGACAGGTTATAGGGAGCATGCAATTCCCTTTTTTACAATGACTTCACTGGCCACCAGTCTGGACCCAATTCAAATGCTGGTTATTGCCTATAAAGCCCTATACAACTTGAATCTGGACTATCTGAAGCATTGTAACCCTCCACATAAGCCTTATCATATTGTAAGATCTTCTAGGAAGGCCCTGTTCCACCACCTTCCTAAGGACATGAAAGAGGGCCTTCTCAGTGGCTGCTCCCAGGCTTTGGAACATACTTCCCCAAGAAGCCAGGTTGGCCCCCTCCTTCGTGCCCTTGCATTGCCACACAAAGACCTTCCTCTTCAGGCAGTGAATTATCTCAGGGTTACTGGTTTTTAACTTACAATGTTTTTTAATGTTTTTTAATTGCTTTTATACTTCATTTTTAAAATCTTGGTGTACATTTAATTTTTTTTTTAAATGTGGAATTTGTATAGTTTTTAAATGTGTCGTTTTTATCTTTGTAAGCTGCCTTGGGTCCCCTATGTGGAGAAAGGTAGGATATAAATAATTTAAATAAATACTAAAGAAAAACTTGAGTATGTGTGAAATACAAAGCAACAGAGAGACAAAGGAGGGGAAGAGAAAGAGAGAGGGGATGAGAGAGACCAAGAGAGAGCTGTGCTGTGTTTAGGGGCTTGTGCTCAAGTGTGTAGTGTATTTGTTAATGGCATGTGTATGAGAAATGCCTAAAAGAGGTTTTGTCCTAAATATTAACTGGCACAGGTCATCTGGAGGGATCTTGGTGGCTGACTAAGGAGCTGAACCAGGTCTTTATCCAACTGCCCTGGGGTTATTTTATAGGAAGATGAAACACATAAGACTGCTTGCATGATCTGATAAGTGCATCTGGACAATAACTTACTATTTGTTATTTTTAATACAGTATATGCATAAATTTGTATAGTTGTGTCTTCATTCTTGTCAAACTCAAAGAATTTTTCAAATTTCTCTCCATCATTCTCTCTCTCTCTCTCTCTCTCTCTCTCTCTCTCTCTGTGTGTGTGTGTGTGTGTGTGTGTGTGTGTGTGTGTGTGTGTGTGTGTGTGTGTGTGTGTGTGTGTGTGTGTGTGTGTGTGTGTGTGTGTGTGTGTGTGTGTGTGTGTGTGTTCATGTATGCACACCAGCCAATATGTTTGTAATTTTGAGGCAAGCTGATTATTTAATTTATCAACACCTGGATATATTTGTTTCCAGATTCCTGGAATGGAGTGGAGTGTCCTCTTTTCGTAATGATGAACAATACTTCCAGCTTCTTGTGAAATACTGTGGATGTAAACACTCCTGACAATCTCTGCTTTAAAGTCTCGATTGAATTTGTAAAATATTCAGAGAAATGAATTTAAAACAACATGTTTATTTTTCTTTGGAGAGGACCCCAGAGTAGGAGCTCGGGAAGAAAGAATGTAAAACTGTTGACTTAACAGAGAGGCTTACCAAGCACTGAATGGAAAGATACACAGGAGAAAAAACAAGATTATAAACCACCATGACAGGTATTGAACAATAGCTCCAAAAAGGGGTTACGTAAGAACATAAAAATATGAATAAGAAATGGGATGGGAAATGTGTGCTGTTACTGAGAACACATTGTCTCTTTTCAGCAAAGGGGTTTAACTAGCAGGAATTGTAAGATTAAATTTTATTGGGGGTTTTTTCCCAGTATATTAACGCGCATAAATATCTAAAACCACACAGGCATTTGTTTTTGTTTTTCAAAATAGCCATCTATAAAATGATGGCATGGTCTGGTCTGGGTGACTCTGGTGCAGAAGAAGAAAACTGTACCTAACACCATGAAACACTTTCATTACCTGTCTAAATTCTGCAGCTCTCTTCCAGACAGAACATTTGTTTTCCATGTTGTTCACTGATGATATTGGTATCTTTCTCACACTTCAGATGATGAAAGGCTTTAAAAAGTATCAATCTGATAAAGTATCCCAAACTCCCTTCCCAACTTCTCATGCTTTTTAAACTCATATCCTGTGGTTAGTTTTCTTGCTTGCTTGTTTGCTTTTTCACTTTGCACTGGTGAGGGAATTCAGGAGCTTTCTTTTAACACTGTTCTACTATTTAAAAAGCAAACAAAAAAAACCTTACACCTCATGCCAACTGACATAATACCGTTGGCATTAGTTCCTGTGATCATTTCCAAATGCACGCCAGTCACGATTCAGTGTGTAACAGAAAATGCCTACCCTGACTTCTTAACTTGTGCCAATTTTCTGCTGAAAGTTAGACCAATGGTATTACACTAAAGGGCATTAAGTGTAGGCTACTAATTTTATTCTTTAATCAATTTTATCCAGTTGTATGTATGGTTGTAATTTCTGTTTAACATGATCAAACAGAATATGAAAGATGTATTACTTCCTTAGGCTATTAAGTACGTGGCTATAAAAACACACTTGCAGGTAGACAAAAGCAGTAATGACCTGCCTCATTCTCTCTCTCCCCCCCCTCTCTCTCACTGACTCATTCACTCACTCACACACACACACACACACCTTAAGACCAGGCACAAAGTCCTAAATAATGGGTGAAAGGTTGGGGGAAAATACTTGGCTATGCCTCAGGCAGTAATAGTCTCGGTCCAGTTCTATGTCCATGCATTTATTTTTATGTTTTGCTCGCATGTTACAACCTAGAAGAGCACACCCAAGAGATTTGCCCAACAGTTTTTTTGCAAAATGTGCTCACAACTGAAGTAATGCTAATGACACAGAGGAGCAATAAGGGTCACCATTCATTTTCGGTCAAAGAGCAGATGTGTGATTGTAAATTAGATAGGAATGAGTGATTTCCAAAATGTCCTGTCCTCAGTCGCCCTGTTGAGCTCTTACAGACGCAAGCCCGTGGCTTCCTGAGCAAATCAGTCCATCTTATATTTGGGCTTCTTACCACCCTCAACCTTTCCAGTATTGCTATATTTTCATGATGTGCCCAAAGTAGAATGGCCTCAGGTTCATCATTTTTGCCTTCACAGATACAGTAATTGAGGCTTGATTTGTTCTAGAACTCATTGTTTGTGTTTCTGGCAGCCTAAGGCATCCACAAAACTATCTTCCAGGACCATATTTCAAATGAACCTATTTTCTTCCTGTCTATTTTTTTAAGTGTCCAGCTTTCACACCAGTACACAATAATCAGGCAAGCAATAATGTGGATAATCTTGGCCTTGGTCTCCAGTTGCACATCCTTACACTTGAACTTCTCTAATGTTTTCATTACTGCCCTTCTGAATCTCAGTTTTCTTCTGAAGTCTTGGCCGCAGTTTCCATTTGGATTGATGATCGAATCAAGGTATACAAAATCTTTCACTATTTCAGTTTCTTCATTGTCACCATTAAAGTTGCTTAGTTCTTCAGTAGTCCTGATTTTTGTCTTCTTAACATTCAACCTATTTGGGCACTTTCTACTTTCACTTTCACCAGGAGTCATTTCAAATTATTGCTGCTTTTTGCCAGTAATATGGTATCCGCATATCTTAAATTATTGATGCTTCTTCCAACAGTGTTCTCTTCTCCTTATAAATCTAGTCCAGTTTTCTATATGATATGGTCTTATCAATTGAATAGACAGGGAGATAAAATACACCCTTGTTGGAGACATTTGCCTAAAAGGAAACCATATTGTGCCCTAAGAGTACTTTGTCCACAATACAGGCTACGCATCGGGAGAATAAAGTGTTACTCATGATCCAAACAGTCAAAGGCTTTGCTGTAGTATATAAAGCATAGACTGGTCTTCTTCTGAAATTCTTTGGTGCTTTCCAGTGTGTTCCAATCTGATCTCAAGCACCTCTTTTTAGAATCCAGCTTGAACATAAACATTTCTTACTCCCCAATGGCTGATTGAGTGCTTTCTGACCTGGGAGCCTCATCTTCCAACACTATCACTTATTTCATATTGGACTGTCTGAGCTATATGCTGTATACATTTATATAATAATATAAACAGTATTATATTATTTTCATATATGCATATAATATATTATATTACCCAGAGATCTTTGGGTAGTGTGGGTGGCATATAAGTTAAATAAATAAATAAATATTATTAAATGCATTTTAAATATATAAAATAATAATATATATTTATATTATAAACTGTATGTGTGAGAGAGGGAGTGTGTATACATGTCTCGTGTTGTCTCATGCCCTATCTAATTCCCCCTCTCAATCTCTCCCTCCCCCCCCCCACACACACAGAGGACTGTGTTCTGTGACAGTGAACTTTGAATCTCTCTGCAAAACATATTTTGGTTGGGGGAAAGAGCCATTATGGAAGACAAGGATTTAACCAAGAAAAAACATATGAGGGAAACGTAAAGTCTCCCCACACAAGTACCACTTTCAAAGTCTGATCAATCCTATAAATGATTATGAACATTTTATTTATTTATTTATTTATTTATTCGATTTTTACCCCGCCCCTCTAGACAACGTCTACTCGGGGCGGCTTACATCAGTTAAAACAAGTTAAAAAACATATAAAATGCATTTATACTGATTAGTTCTAAACAAAAGGTTTCCAAGATGGTGGTATACAAAAGAAAGAAAGAAAAAGATAGAGAAAAAGAAAAGGAAAATCACTTAATTGACTGGGGGGGTAGGCCTGTTTAAACAACCAAGTTTTTAATTGGCTTTTAATTTACAGCATTTTACAACAGAAGGAGCACTGTCTTGTGTTTTTGGTTTTCCTTTGAATCCAGCAATATGCTGGAATGGGGTTGTGCATATGAGAATGTCAATTTGAGATTCAAAAAAAGGAGAATATGCATAAGATTTCCCCCTTCCCAGTTACTTTTAGCTTTAGAGAATGCATCCCTGTTCATTTCATAGGAGTAAAGTATTAGGAAGTTAATGGCATAAAATGTGCATCTAGAACTTTGCTAACTACAGTAATCTTAAATCCCATGAAACACATTTTATGGGAGTAATTTCCTGTAAAATAAATGTGTGTGCTTACACTGAGGTGTGTGCAGCATACATTGCTTGGGTGGAGAGCACATTCTGTTTGCTTGACACTACAACCTCACATCCACGTAAGAATGGAATGAAAGCGTGGAATGAAATTATGTATTCAAGGAATAAAATTTAACAATGCGAGGAGAGTATGAATGAGTAAACAGTGTCATGCCCTGTTCAGCTTACGCTTCAGGAAATATCTATAAAGAAATGATTTATTATGCTGAGGCAATTGCAAGCGGCAACCCCGGGCATTTGCTCAAACCTTGGCCAGCTTTGTTTATGGAAGGGTCAACCCCTAAGAAATTAGACCAGAAGTCAGCAGCCTCAGTACCCCCACCTCTGGAAAAGAAGCATGTTGCCAAATGTTCAGTGCAGTCCTATACAAATCTACCCCACCAAGACCAATGGGGCTTATTTACACAGGGGAGGCAACTTTCTTGGGGGCCACATGCAATCAATGGGAAGGGACTGAGCAACAAATGTGGGTAGAGTCATTCCACACGTCTGTTCATCAGCATTAACTCATAAGCATGCACATTCCTGCCTACACATCTATTTGCCACTCCCCCACTCAAATGGTCTATTCTTCCCCATCCCTTACCTTCATCCAGTCTGTACAGAAAATGGGCTGGTGACACTGGCATACAGCATTTGCCCTATGCTATTCCAGCTATCAGCTACATGGGACTGGCAAAATAATGTTTTTCCTTGTCTTGATAGTCCAATCAGCTCTGCAGTGGCTACAGAGAAAGGATGTAAAGAAGAACTGCATGACCTCGGGGCCAATTTTGACTCATAAAAACAGCCAAGAGTCCCTGTGTTGCCTGCAGGTGGTATACTGCACACTCTTTTGCCACATTATGGGTAATTATTAAAGAAGACATCAAAAACTGCAAGAGGTGGGTATCATGTTGAGGGATGATGCTGAGAGGCCCTGTGTCTGGAATATCAACACTCCTGGATTGAGCTCAAGAGTACCAGCAGTACTAAGAACATCAGCAGGCCAAGCCAGACCAGTTAGGACTGCCTTGGAATGGACCCACATCTGTAAGAAATATCTGATCATTCTAGTTGTGTGAAGAGGTGAAAAAAGCCCTTGAGCAAAAGAGAAAGGAATATTGACACAGATGATTTATCACGTGCTCTGTACTTTTCCCCATTCCTGTTTTCTTCTTTGCTGCTGTTCTTCCTTTTACTTCATTGCTTTTTCAAATATTTTCACACACAAACATTTGAAAACTTCATTCCTTTCATACCAATGTTTCTGGGAACTGTAAAGGTGAATGTTCAAAAAGCATATGCTTTTCTAGTGGATTGGGCAATTTAAGCACGAGGCGAACATTTGCTTCATCTGGTGACCCTGGCGGCTGAGGAATCCTGGGATCTGGGGTCCACCATCTACGTTATGGTAAATGACTGGCCATTTCTGACCTACTCTGTGATTTCTGACAAAAGTCAACTTCTTGCAAAATACAGTACAGGGCAAAAGAACAGAGAGACAACTGCCACAGAAAGTTGTCAGTTTAAGGACAGAAGGAATCCACAGACAGTAAACACATTTTACAACAAAGTAGGAAGATACGAATATGTTTTCAAACTGGAGAATATCACCTGCATCCCTCCCTTACTGATGGATTTCCACCACCAGGTCGAGCACCACCAACAGTGATTCCTCCCACATCCTGAAGCTACCAATGGCTGCCCCATACAAAAGAGAGTCCCAGAGAGCCTTGGAACTTTTAAGTGGAAAACTTAAAACAGGAAGTTTTCCATTCATTTAAACTGATTGCTTCTGTATCTGTAGTTTAGTTACACAAACAAGATTTTGCCTCTTCCCTGAGATTTCAGAACTTCTAAGCATGTCCAATCAGAGCCTGGTTTGAAAAAGAAAAAACCCTAAGATAAGCCATTGGAGGCCTTGAAGCTCGTTATCCATCCATTTTAGACAGTAGTAATTATTCCTATATATCTGTAATAATTCCACGAACACCCACTAGAATAGGAATTTAATATTTCATAAGAGCCAAGGAAAAGCTCCTTCTGATTCCCCCACCTGTAATTACTAAGGATGAGTGAAATTACAGCTATTTTGCCCTCGGGGAGCAAATAACATAATTTTGTTCCTAAGAAGTTGTGTAAAAATTGCTGACCTGTATAATTAGAGACCATCAACAAATTATCTAATGCCAGCAAGAGCAGTCTGCTAGGACAGAAATACATTAATAAAAAAAACTGCATCCTTTTTTTCTCTTCTTTCTGCCAACCAGTTAAGTCCCACTCTGTAACGCCTTGTCAACACACGTAGCAGGTGGCTGGTTCCAGAAAGCAGAGTCTTCTGGATTTTGGGGTGACCTTTTGGACTGGCTATTATGGTACATGCTGCAGCACAGACCTCTCAACTGAATTTTTAAGATAAGATGTATACAAACAGCGTTATTCTGAAAGAGATAGCTGTGTCACTCTGCTTCACTGTGTATAACCAAAACAGCACCAAAAAAAGAAGAGAAAATCTTGTGGCATCTTTAAGACTCACAGATTTATTTCAGAATGACAAGCCTGAGCTTAAAATAAATCTCTTCGTCTCTGAGGTGACACAAGGTTTTCCTTTCTGAGGAGGGAGGTGCCTTGTTTGTCTGCAGTTTTTTGTTATATAGTGTCATTCGGATTTCACTTGGCTTCTTTTATGTGTCTAACCAGCCTTCCTCAATCTTCCTCAAACTCCAGTGCTGATTGGTTACAGTGGAAGTTGTAATCCAATGCCTTATGGAGGGGTTCATGTTTGGGCAGGGTGTCTCAGACCACTTTGTTGCCTTTGATAATGGCTGGACAACTTTCAACACCAGCCACAAAAAAGGTATTGGGATTTTTTTTTTAAGACATTGGTCCTAGACAGTGAAGCAGTGGTAAAGTCTGATGAGATTTCTGGTCTAGCAAGGTAACTGGAGGCTCAGCCACATATTTCTGACCACTGTTTTTGACTGTGAGTCCCTAGGGCAGAAAGGGGTAGACTTCATGTTTGTGGGGCCTATTTCATTTTATATTAGAGTCTAGAAATCTGTCAACAAGCAAGAACGACAACTTCAGCATCTCATCCGCATAAGCCCACACGTACAAGGACCTTTTCTTTTATCTACATTTTAAGTACTTTTTTTAAAACTACCAGGAGTTTCCAATCCTTGGTGATACAGTGCAGAAACCTTTTTGGTTTTTGTTGCATTCGGTATTTCTTTCACACAATCTGAAGGCAATGATGCTTTTATAGGAACACTAGAATAATCACAAACATATTTATTTATTTATTTATTTATTTATTTATTTATTTGATTTATACCCCGCCTATCTGACCCACCGGACCACTCTAGGCTGCTTCCAATATAAAATCAGATAATAAAAACATAGACAAATACATAATAATATGTACATATGCTTTCATTTGCTAGCTTTCAACCCTGTGCAGGCCTTCATCAGGCAGAGCACCACTTTCAATAAATTGTAATAAGTGCCAGGAAAATTAAGAAATAAAAACAAAATGTCTACGGAAAATTTAACTTACATATTTTACCTGTGAGAAAGTGCCCTTGAATTCAGTGCACCTAAGAAACAATATTGGGATTGAACTGTAACTCTTATAACACAGACATATAAAAAGTCTTTTGTGATCCTAAAAAACAGCTTTAATAACTTTTATTGGGCATAACTAACTTGAACATCAATTTTAAGGATCTGTTTAATTATCCCTTAACTTCAACATTCTCAGATTCATTTATTTATACAGTGGTGCCTCGACTTACCACCATAATCTGTTCCAGAAGATGGACGTAACTCGAAATGCTTGTAAGTTGAAGCACCATTTCCCATAGGAATGCACTGGAATGCAATCAATCCATTCCAGCCCCCCAAAAATTACCAAAAACAACAACACACACACAGCAAGCCCCATTGGAAGGCACTGGGGTTGGGGGAGGAAGCAAAAATAAACAACAAAGCAAGCCCCATCGGAAGGTGCTGGGGCTTTAAAAAAAAAACAAAAATAAACAACAGAGCAAGCCCCATTGGAAGGAGCTGGGGTTGAAAAAAACAAGCACAGCAAAACACACGCACAAAACATCACAACACAGAAACATAACACCCCCCAGCCCAAACCCATCCTGCAAAACCCTGTAAATGTACTTACTCAGAAGCAGAAATCAGCACCAGGCAGTCCGAAGCCTCCTCCGATCACACTCACTAACCGTTGGGGTGAAAGAGCTACAAAGAAGCAGCCTCTTGCCTACCAACAGTTCGCAATTTGAATTCCCCGCCTTTTTTCCCTGCCTTTTTTGGTTGTAACTCACAGCTCCAGCTGCAAGTCGAAGCAAAATATTGCGGCCAGAGCTGATCGTAACTCGAAATGGTCGTAAATCGGGACATTCGTAAGTCGAGACACCACTGTAATCTAAAGCTTTTTTTAAAAATGTGTGCTGAACACATCAACTTAAAAGGCTCCCAAACAAGTTTAAAAACCAGTAAAATAAATAAGATAGTCCCTGCCTTCAGGCTTACAATCTAAAATACAATACCAAAAAAGGGAAAGAAGAGTGGCAAAAAGTAAGGGAAAACAAACAGAACCAGCTCAGGCACAAATTCTCAAAACAGATGGAACTAGAGTAAGGAAGACCCAGTTTTTCTTATTAGAATCAAGACAGTGTCCCTGCTTTTCCCCTCCCCATTTGTATCTCGTGTTATCATCATTAAAAATGCAGTTACTGATCATTAGATATGTTATTAACAGATCTAAAACCCGTTGAAGACACCTTCATTTCATTAACATGCAGGAAGGAATATCTTTTCTGAAAATAAAACCTGCTTTGATGAACATTTATACCATTTTAAAAGGAAAAAGTACTGATGGAAACTCAAAACTTTAATTGACTAACATTACTTTGGTCCAAATGCAGCCTAACTAACAATGGTTGAGTTTCAGTCAGCATAGAAAATCTGGAAGAGGCATTTGCTGTGAATTCTCCAGTAACACACAGAGCAGATTCAGAAATATTGTAATGCTAAAGCACTGCCTTTCCCACCTCATGCCCTCCAGCTATTTTGGATACCCAACTCCTGGCATTTCTACAGTAACTAATGCCGCACTAGCTTCTAGGAGAACGCTGGAAGGGAACAGGAAGACTAACTTAGTACTGTATTAGGAAAGCCTGCTCTTTCTCCTTGCTTTGGTGAAGAGAGACTATAAGGAGGAGAATGGGAACATCTATTTCCATGTTAAACTAGCAATGTATAGTTTCATTTGAAGTATGATTTGTTTAAACCACAGTTTGTCCAAACAAGCCTGAATCAGAAACCAAGCCATAATTTGTTTGGAACAAATGAGCAAGGCATGGTTTAGGGTAACCACTGCAGACATGCTGGAGGAGAAGGGAAGGAAAAGTTTAGAAATCCTAGTTTCATCCACATGTTCACACATGAAGCCTATTAAAAACCTCCTTCCGATGCACCTGCAAATGAATACTGTAGTGCCCTTCTGCATTATTTGGAGCTTTGCCATGTAATAGCAATAAAGCATATTTTATTAGAAAATCACTATGCCTTACAGAACACCCATTAATCTTTTGTCATTTGAAAGCATTGCTTTCATAAATGTGACTTATTTCAAAACCCCACTAAATTTTAGTAAATAAGGAAAGTAATTCTGATTCATTCAGGGCAATTGTGGCATGAATTTTTTTTCATATGAACAACATAGTATCTCAGTTATAAATTCTTTCCTTTCATGGTTCTAACAGCACATTTTGCTCTGCTGAGGAACAACATACAGCGAGAACATTTTTCCATGTCGAATATAAATATACCTGGTTCATATTGAGAACCTGGGAGGGGATCACATTTTTAAACCATAACTTCATGCTAGCCGATTTATTATGAGCATTTCAGTGCAAATACGTAACTTTTCCAAATTCTGAAAATATTAAGTGATTGTATAACTCTTCATTGCTGCTTTTTAAGGATGAACAAATTATGGGAACATCCCATGCCTCATAATGAAATCCATGGATTCAGTACAACACGACTGGAGTGGCACTCACACGTAGCTCAGCGGGGGCACAGGGCTATATAAAATCAATCCAAGCATCATCCCTGATATAACAAGAGAGATGCTGGTAAAGCCATCTCAGTAAGGCTCTTCGTGCTTCCAGTGAAGTAAGATCAAGCTGCTGATATTTACTAATCATCTAAAACTGAACATAAAACAAGCTATATTGTCTATCTGCATGGATTAATTGATCCTTGGAAACAGATGACAACTGTTGATTATTTCTCCTTACCTCTAGTTTATAAGCTCAATATCTGATCACGTTTATCTTTTGACTGAAGCTGGTTTCTCACACCTAACATTTTTCGTATTTCATATTTTTATACTCACCATTCCCTTAAAGGCTTTACGGGTATATAGTGGAACCTCGACTTGTTATGAAGGGCTCCGTTCGCAAAATGTTGCTTTGACTTGCGAACAGAGCCTTGACTTGCAAATGAAAAAAAAGACAGGGGGAAAAGGACGGAAAAATCAAATTTCCCCTGCCTTTTTTGTTCCATTCAAACCGTTGGTGGTGAAGAGGCTACTCTTTTGCCCCAAGAGTTAAGAAAAGGAACCTCCAGGTCTCTGATGGCGGTGGGGGACCCCGGGAGGTCTCCCAGGGCTTCCCCACCACCATCAGAGACCTCCTGGAGGTCCCCTGCCACCACAATCGGCACTTTCAGAGGTCTCCAGAGGCCTCCTGGGGGTCCAATCGTTGTGGCGGGGGACCCCCAGGAGGTCTCCAATGGCGGCAGGGAAGCCCTGAGAGACCTCTGCCATTGGAGACCTCCTGGGAGTCCAATGGCGGTGGCAGGGGAGGAATTTTAAATTTCCCGCCCTTTTCCACCGCTGTGACTGGACCCCCCCAGGAGGTCTCCCAGGGCTTCCCCGCCACCATCGGAGACCTCCTGGGGGTCCCCCGCCACCACAATCAGCGCATTCAGTCTTCCAATGATAAATCATCTTCTTCAAGGCTGTGTATCAAGTTCTTGTGGGTAGTTTCAACTTATACGTTGTTATGAATGGATTGAGAATGGGTGAGTTAAATTCTGATACAGAACATATCTGACATGTGTAAAGCATTATAAGCAAAGAATAAATAGTGGCAACTCCTGATCAGACTCATTTCCCCAAATCATATGAAGATCTAGCACAAATCATTTGTAGCTGGCACTGTTGAGTCCTAGGCCATCTCCAGTGTCTTGCAGAGATACCATCTGTTCTTCACTTGCTAGCCAAAATCAAGTCATTTGCATGTGATACGAAACTTGTGAACACAAGTCTGGCAAAGTTGACCTCATTACGAAGCAGGTTGGTGTGGGGAAGTTCCAGTTTTTCTACAACTATCAAAAGTAACCATAAGCCACATCTCTCTAGTCTTATTCTCCAATCCAGTCAGTGGCGATGGAGATGACTAGCCATTCCCCCATCCCATCCTCACAGTGACCTTCCTTTACAGAGCATGGTAAAGTTATTTATTTATTTTTACTAGGACTTACCAAACCCCACGTTGGTTGAGGTGTATATGCAAGCTCTGGAACAACAACAACAACAACAACAACAACAAAAATAACATTTCCCAGCTAAGACTCCGGAGAAATATGTTGTTGGTCAGTGCTACATAAACGTTAGATCCACAAGCATTATTGACCGTTATAAATACTAGGATGGCTACATGAAATTTCTGAAAGAAGTCTGATTGTTCTTTTGGAGAAATCAGGACTGCTGACTCACTCCTTCTCAGACAAACCACTTACAGAGGAGAAGAGGCAGCTTAACCTTGTAACTTTATATATTCCACAAAACTATGAAAGGCACACTTTTCTCTTGCTGGAAAAAGGGAGAGGCCAAGCCATCTTGCAAAGCAAGCGCAGTAACGTAATGGGTTTCTGTGTTGTTTAAGAAGCAGAGTCAATCAGGTCACAATGTTTCTACTTGCATACTGCTTTTCCATAGGTACCACAATCTAAACATTTCACAATAAGTCATATCTGTATGTATCCAACAATGTAAATATGTGAACAATACATTACGATATACTGTATGCAGCAATAACAGCGCCTGGTGTGGTAGGACCCCTCCCACACACCAATGCACATGCAAGGTTGGCATTTTCTTTTGCAATGGCGTAACTGGTACAGTGGCTGAGCGTGCCCAGATAGGGGACAGTCCTCTCTTTGAAGAGCTGACATAGAACAATCCTTTGTTTCTAAGGTAAGCCAGGTCAAGTTTAGTTTAATGATAACCAACCATCAAAAGAGGGGCCTTAAAGATGCTAACCCGCAGTTAGTACCTGGACAGCAATCCAAGCTGTCATTCCCATTTCATTTCATTTCGTATGCTGCATTTCTCCCAAAAAGGTAGCTCACAAATTATTGAAAAACCTGACTAAAAGCATAAAAAATAACATTGCCACTATGATGAGATGTACTGGATTTCTTTGTTGTGTACCTTTTCTGCTGGTAAGAGATTCAAAGCAGCTCACAGTCAATTAAATTATACAATAATTGTCATTGAAAACACAGAAACAATACCAAAAAAATTAGACATTTAACAGTATTGAAAATATTTTAGAAATCACCATTATAGAAACACTTTAAAAACATTTTTAAAATCTGTAACTTCAATAAGTGAATAATTCCTAGAACTCTATTTATCACTTAGCACTACTGGTAGTGTTTGTTTCTAAACCAGTGTATATACATATAAATCAGTATTTCTACAATTTATGCAGATTTATGTCCATTTTTCTAGCTGTTCATAATGCGCTACCTCAGATACAGGACAATTAGATTAATTCACCAAACCTAAACTACAATCCAAGGCAGGGGGGAGTAAATCCCATTCTAGGGGCATCTATTTTGGTCATTTACTCTATAGTTTGCACTTGATTTTGCATGGAAAAAAATCAGGTTAAAAGTCAGTGGCTACATGATGAAAAACTAAGCATGAAGAAGCCCAGTGGAAAATTGTCTTTCCTCTTAGTGAGTGGTTCAGCCTGCAGGGGTGGTTTAAATTGTGTTCTGTTTGCTGGCATTGCTTTTCTCTGTTTTTTTCACTGTGTGATTGCCTGATCCCATGCAAAGTGGCACTTATAAGGGTGTCAATTCCCTTAACAGAATATGTATTGTCTCTAAACAATTTTTAAAAATGCTTTCCAAGGTCAGTGCCAAACTGAAGTACTGCTAAATCACTTTGGAAAAATAAATGAACATGTAAGATGTGGAAATTGCCAATTAGCACCTTGTCAGATCAAAGGTGTAAGTGGATAGTCCACAACTGGAATGGAAAAAAAAAACATTTTCTCTGTCTTTTATGAAAAATGTGTCATTGGCTGAATGACTACAGCAATTTCACCCATAGAAAACAGCAGGGACTCACTTTGAAAGTCAGAATGGATCTAAGCATATTTTCCCTGCTGTGCAATCGGAATCTAAGAGATTCATTTTCAAGCAAACCAACACAGGATTGGGTGGTGAACCAGTTTAGAGACATGGCCTCAGACCTCACACTTTGTGAAAGTTGCACCAATACAAACATAATAGAACTCTTCATACTTTGCAGTGAATATGCAAGAGTAGGAGCAGGAGCAAGCTTGTGTGGTGTAGCAGTTAAAGTTCTGGAGAGATCTGGATTTAGTCTCCACCGCACCTTGACACTCACTGGGTGACTTTGTTGCAGCCACTCTCTCTTTACCTGAGATCCCTGTATTATTTATTGCAAGGGCAGGAGAAGGAAAATGTGCATTGCCTTGAGGTCACAAAAAGGATGGGATCCACAGATAATAAAGTACCCACTGCTTCTGAAGGCTACAAGCCAGAGGAGGGGAAAACAAATTTCCAGAACAGAAGACATAGCCCCACTCTTTCTTCTCCTCAGTGCTACCTCTGACAATAAATACATTTATAACTCTATCAGAGAGGGCCTTTGGTCAGCTGCCAGGTTTCCCTCCCTGGTGTCTTTCTGCTGGCAAGCGAAGGCCTTTTCCTCCAGGTAAGTTTCTGGCAGCTAAACCAGCAGCAGGGAAGATGCATTTTCTAATGTCTTTTTCATCCTATTTTAAATTTGTTCTGTGTTGGCAGTCTTGCCCTATTACCTTTTAATTGCACATCGCTACCATATATTATGCATTACTTATGTTATAGTTTATAGCTGTTTTTATTACAACCTATGCATCTGTGCACTGTGATGTTGTTGTTTTTAAATAGTACTACTACTGTGTACACCTCCTTTGAGCCCCTCCATCAGAAAGCCAAACACTATTTAAAAAAAAAAGGTGCCCCCTTCCATTCTGGGTTAGCAGCGCAGGGATGGAGGGGGAGACGACAAAGGAACACATTTTACCCTTTTCGTGCAAAATCGGGATCTTGTAGCTCTTCTGCTTTCTTATACCTAACAGGCATTTATTTCGAACAGATTATATGTACTCCATTCTGCCAATGAGGGGGATGAGAAAAGAAGGTCCATTTTATCCACGGTCCTGAGCCGTTGATAAAGCAGAGAAACGGGCTCAGCATCTAAGACAAGCAAGCGGATAGATTGCAAGGACAGGATCCTTTCCTCTGCAACTTTGCCCCAAGTCTGACCCTCTGGCACAGCCGCTGCGCCCGCCCGTCCGCCCGCCACCTGGAGCTGGCGGGAATACCCACCCGGGCGCACCCCGTTGCGCATCACGTTGGTGCAAGGCGAGCGCCTGGTTGCACACCTTAGTCGGGAGCTAACGCGTTCCCTATAAGTCTTTCCCGGGCAGAAAAGCAGAGCGGGGACCGGACTTCGTGCGCAAGCAAAGCCCCGCGGGGTTGTTGCCGAGGAGGAGGAGGAGGGCTTGGTCTGTAGCCCTGCAGCATGGAACCCAGCGCCAGAGAGGTGGGTAGATCGGCGGTTGGAGGACGTCGTGAGCTTCCAGGATCGGGGTGGAGAGAGAAGACGAGAGGCACCCTTTCCACTCCTTCCCACCCACTCGTCATGCCGCACGCAGTTGCACACTGCAGCAAGAGCCGTTTCCCCCCACCCCACCCCGTCGTCCGATCGCTGCAGGTTCTGCGTTTCTAGCCGGCGCCTTTCGTCCCGCCTGGGATGGATTTCGCTCCCTCTTCCTTCTCCTCGTGATTTTATAATAATAATGATGCACCGCGCACCAACCAAGCCAGCTCGTGGACAATGGCAGGCGCCCGAGGAGGGAAGGGAAAAGGAAGGCGGCGTTTTGTGCGCCTAGTTCTGGCTGCAAAAAGCCCAGGCGCTGCTGCAGCGGTGCCCTCTCTCGCCTCCGCTGCCTCCACCCGGCGAGCCGAGGCAGGCTCGGCTGCTCGCTCGCATGCATGCCCTGCCCCACCCGCTTCACGCACTCCGGCTGGTCGCCGTTGGCCACACGGAAGAGACTCCCGCCGTCGCCGGGCACCTTGCAAAAACTTGCGGCTTCATTAGGGCAGGAGAGGATGCTTGGGGAAATCCCTCCGAAAAAAAAGCTGCCCACGTCCTACTCAGCGGGCTAGCCTTTCAGGTACTGCCAGAAGCCGCAGTGTCTTCCGCCTTCGGAAGGCTGCTCGCCTGCCCAGCGTCTTGGGGTGCTGTATTTTATTTTTTAATTTATATATTGTGGGGAACCTCTCCCTCTCCCCAAAACCAGGGCAGAATTTGCGGTTTCAAATATAACGGGGGAACCAATTCATTTTACATGGTCTTCTGATACCCCCTCCCAAAGACCCCCATCTGCTAGGCTCTCTCTCTCACACACACACAAAACCTCGATGCCTTGTTAAAATGCACCCGCCAGGAAAGCGGGAAAGAGACGCTGCCCTCCCCGTCTGTCTGGTCGCCCACTGCGCGGGAGAGGCCACAACAGGGTTGCCATGTGCTCAGACCGGCCTCCCAACCCCACCTCCAGAGGCACGTGGGCGGTCCAGCTCCGCCGGGAGGCTTCCTTCTCGGCAAGCAGCCTTCCCTCAAGAAGAGGTGCCTGTAAAAATCAGGCTGCGAAGTGTATACCTGACCAGGGCTTCTGGCTGTTGTGCCTTCCTCTCCCCCCCCCCCCAGCCAGTAGCCCTGGGAAAGAGATAAGGTGGCCTGCGCCTCGCACTTCCCGCCCACAAAATACCTTCCCTGGCTGTCCCCTGCCAATTATTATTTATTATTGGAATGTGGCTAGTTGTGGAAGGGAGTTGACACCAGAGTAGGTGAGCGACACGGGATCACTACTCGGTTCTCAAGTTCTCTCTCGCACTCTCTCTGCAGTGAGGGGTCAAACCAACCCAGAAGTTTGGAGCAGTGATCATATAAGGAGCTCTGAGGTAAGTGCCTTTTACGGCAGCCTGTCTATTATTCCTTAACATTTGTGTGTGTGTGGGGGGGGGGTATTTTGCTATGCATGCATACCATTGCCAGTGTGGTGTGTAGGGGATAGATTGTCAAGCTGGGAGACAAGAAGTCTGGTTTTGAATTTCCTCTTGGTTGTGGAAACTCTGCCGGAGGATGGCCCTGGTAAAATCATTCCATCTCGCATACCTTGGAAAGCCTGTTAGGGTTACCGTAAGCCAAAAGTGACTTTATGGCCCATTAGCTGTGTATTTTGTGTTTGACTTGCAAGTAACATAAATTTTAAAATATTAATAAAATCACATTTTTTTTTGAAGAAAACAGCCAGTGTTATCAGGATCCTTTCCATGCGGCATTTGATATTGACGCCCTGTGAACAGGGGTGGGATGGGAGTGGGTAATTCATCTAAAAGCAGTATCCAAGGTGGTCTTTGCATATTTTGTTTTCCTTCTTGCAATAAAGAACTTGGCCTAAAATCTACCTTAAACTGTAGTGCTAAATTCTAAGCAGTAAGTCATGTTGAACGCAACTGTCCTCTCTGTGTATCATCCTGAAACAGGGTGCCCCAACTGGTGATGGGGCAGTGCATGCTGCTGTTGTCCCCAATGTTCCTCTCTGTGTTGATGACCCCAGCCCTTCACTTCCCTGACCTTGTTGAACAATGAGGTCTGGAGGGGAGTTCTCTGTTGGCTTGAATACAAGCATAGTTCTCAGCATGATCAGGAGCTACCATTTGGGTGTTAGATTAAAGAGATGCAGTTGAACTTGACTCCCACAGGCTCCAGATCAAAATGCAAGCTCATAGTAAAAGGAATATGACTGTAAGAACTATGTAGCTCAAACCTAAGAGCAAGTAGTAGGAGTCGTGTGTTTGTGAAAGGATTTGGGCATTAGCTCCAGTTCTAGTTCTGAAAACAAACTCCTGAATAAACCATGTGCCTGCTGAGTTTATTTAGTGCATACCCTTTTCCTTAGTTTTTCTTTCTTGCAGAAATTGGGTCTTAAGATAGATCCTGCAAGGCTAAAGTCTTCCTACATCTTGTATAATGAGGTAGGGAGAGATCTCACTTGCTACTAGGAAGCTTTTTATTGTTAGTTCCCATTTAAAAATAAATAAATTATGAAAGTATTACTTCAGGCCTCAAATGGAATGAGAACTTTCTTTAAACTTAGTAGGCATTGAAAGCTCTTGGCTGTTGCACGACATGAAACAGTAGATGTTAGAGGCTTTGAGGAATGAGGCGTCATCTCTCTCTGCAAATGAAGTTTCAGAAGCACCATTTTTGATTAAGTTCTTGCTCATCCACTCTGACACACTGCGGTGGTGGCTGTAACATTCAAAAAGTTAGTTTCTTTTCTGGTAGTAATGTCCAGAATTCTTCTCCTTTGTTTTGTGTGATATTGAAAACCACATATATTCTTTGGAGTGAGCCTCTGCACTGGAAGTGACTCTACTAAGCTGTACATTATTATTCTTAATTTTATTTTGACTACAAAATAAACATAAAATACATAAACCAAAATATAAATTAATTGTGTTCCCCACCACCATAAACAGGACCTCTTGCATAATAATCGTGTTCTTCCTCCATATTTATTCTTCTTCTGTTATTGTCCTCTTCTCCGGAACTGCATTGATTCTTGATTTGGAGCCCTCACCTTTTTATAGTCTCCCCTTTTATTTTTTTATTTAAAATATTTTTACCAACCTTTTTCCTTTAAAAGGATCCAAGGTGGCGTACACCATGAAAAGACAATATTTAAAGCTAAAAAGAGTAAGTATACAACTCTAAAAAGAATCAAACAAAAACAGTAAACAAAAGCAACACCAAAAAACATTAAAAGCAGCAAGGCACAACCATCTATTTAAAAACTCCCACTCTTTATCACATCTTTATCAAATTTGGTGCATCCTGCTAGTTCGGTACACAGCCTCTGTAGATTCAATAATATTTTTAATTCAAATAATGTATGATTTCCTTCCTTTCGAATCAAGGGGGTAATGTCGGTGTATATAATTTTTTTCCGGGGTAAAAGGTAAAAAAGTTCCCTGACCCCTGCACTAGAGGGAGTGGATGGAACTCTCCAAGATCTAGGACAGTGATGGTGAACCTTTTTGAGCCCAAGTGCCCAAACTGCAACACAAAATCAACTTATTTATTTTGAAGTGCCAATACTGCAATTAAAACCCAAATGCAGAGGTTTAGTTTAGAAAAAAAGTGCTCCTGCACTGCAAGGGTTAAATGCTTGGTTCCACCCCCTCCTCCCCCCCATGGACAGTATTAACAAAGAAATACTTATTGGTCCTCCGATCCTTCATTGGGCTAGACCGGTAAAAAACTAACACTTTTTAAAAAAATCACAAACCCAAGTGACTTGGAAACTTCCAGTTTTGCTGGAATGGATCATGCCATTCTTAGGACAACTTAGGTACTAATGATACAAAATGGCCCCTAGATCTTCCAATGGCCCCAGCCCTACAGTGAGATGCCATACAGCACACTTATTTTCTCCAACTAAAGGAATCAAATTGGTTTAATTTGGAGCAGTGTCCTAACCTTAAGAATAATATAGAGACAGAGAATCATGGAATAAAGGGCCTGAGACTGACTCAGTGTATCTGGTTGGTGGATCAGTGAAGACAAGCAAAAAATATTCAATTTATTCTTCAACTCCAGATACTGCCGATGTATTGAAGCCAAGGTGATGTTTTGAAGAGCCATGAAGAGAAGGACACCATTAGGTGCAATATTTCTACCTCAGATGTGTGGGTGGATTGGAAAGGTACCTCAGTCTCAAGAACTGGGATGAGAATGGTTCTGGGATTTGGGAAAACAAGTTCCCTGACCCCTGCACTATACCATACCTTAGCATTTAAATCAGTGTAAATCTCAGCATGCCTGCTTGAAAATATGCAAGTGTAATACAGTAGTTCCTATTCATAGTAAGTATGCATAAGGTTATAGAGTTTAAGTTGCGGGGGGAGAGATGAGACAGCATTTTTAAGATTTATTTCCATTTAGTACTAGCACCCCAGACAAGAACCTTGTCCATGTCCTGACAACATTGGGTAGTACCTTCATGAAAAATTGTATAGAGTAGCATGGTTTTAGTGCTTATAGATTGCTAACCATTGAAAGAGTACCGAAAAAGTATTCTAGAGCCACCACTGTCAGTAGGGGCCATAGGGCCCCCTTGGGCACCCCTGGCACATTTGAAGGGCGCACAGACTGGAAACTATTCTTCATACACCTCCTTATAAGGTTTGTTATGTGTCTTATACAATCCTAATTCAACTGATATTCTTCTATGAGATACAGGAAGCTGGACCAGATGGGCCCTTGGCCTGATCCAGCAGGACTCTTCTTATGTTCTTCTGTTTCATTTTGTGTAATTTTGTTTTAGTTTATTACTGTAGTTTAATTTTATCTTTATCATATATTATTGTAAATGGCCCAAAGTAGTTGCCTTGCAGGATGATTAGGTGGGTGAGTGGATGGATGGATGGATGGATGGATGGATGGATGGATGGATAGATAGATAGATAGATAGATAGATAGATAGATAGATAGATAGATAGATAGATAGATAGATAGATAGATAGATAGATAGATAGATAGATAGATAGATAGATACAGTGGTGCCCCGCATAGCGACGTTAATCCATTCCAGGATTAACATCGCTATACGAAAACATCGCTGAACGGAATAAAAAACCCCATAGGAACGAATTAAACCCTGTTTAATTCGTTCCTAGGGGGCAAAAACTCACTGTTCAGCGAAGATCTTCCATAGGGCTGCCATTTTCGCTGCCTCGGTAAGCGAGGCACCAAACGGTCAGCCATTTTGGAACCGCCGATCAGCTGGGCGGCGGGCTCTTGGGGAGGAGTGTGGGGACCTCCTCCACCCTCCTTCCCAAGAGCCGGCCGGCCTTTCCCCCCAGCTGGGCGGCGGGCTCAAGCGGCAGCGGCTGCAGGGTGGGTGGGGTGTCTGGAAGGCTTCGGGACACCCCCCCCACCCTGCAGCCACCGCCGCCGCTTGAAGCCGCCCACCCCAGCCGTTCTCGGACTTCCAGGCGTCCGAGAACGGCTGGGGTAGGTGGCGTGGGGTGGCTGCTGGCGGCGGGGCCAGCACGTCCGAGCGGCAGTGGAGAAGCCTTCCCCCGAGGCCTCTCAGAAGCGCTGGCCGGGAAAATGCCGGCCAGCGCATCCGAGCGCCGGTGACGGAGCCTTCCCCCTCCTCCCGGCTCTGGACGATCCACCCCTCACCCTCATCTCCGCCGCCGCCGCTGGGTTTCAGAAGCCCCTTCCGAAACCCAGCATCGCTGGTGGAGAAGGGAGTGAGGGGTTGAGAGGAGGGCAAGGCTCAGGGAATACCCGAGCCTTGCTCTTCTCGACACACCCCTCAGTCTCATCTCCGCCGCCGGCGCCGGGTTTCAGAAGCCCCTTCCGAGACCCAGCATCGGTGGTGGAGAAGGGAGTGAGGGGTTGAGAGGAGGGCAAGGCTCGGGGAATACCCGAGCCTTGCCCTTCTCGACATACCCCTCACCCTCATCTCCGCCGCCGCCGCTGGGTTTCAGAAGCCCCTTCCGAGACCCAGCATCGGTGGTGGAGAAGGGGGTGAGGGGTTGAGAGGAGTGCAAGGCTCAGGGAATACCCAAGCCTTGCCCTTCTCGACACACCCCTCACCCTCATCTCCGCCGCTGACGCTGGGCTTAGAAGCGGCTTCCAAAGCCCAGCAGCGGCGTCGGAGAAGGGGGTGAGGGGTTGGGAGGAAGGCGGCCGTGATTCGCGGCCGGCTACCCCATCCATGGACGGACTCCAGAGAGTCCGTCCATGGATGGGGAAGCTGGCCGGGGGCGGATCCAAGCCCTGGATGCCTGAAAGGTATCCGGACCCCTCCCATTGCTTGGATCAGTCCCTCCCTGGCGAGGGTAGGGATCCCGGCCGCGGGGGCAGGGTGGGAGGATCTGAGGCATCCGCAGGGGAATCCTGGGGGTGGCCTCGGAAGGACCCTTCGGAAGGGTCCTTCCGAGGCTACTGCCTGCATTTCCCCTCAGCTGAGCGGCGGGAGTGGTCCTTCGAAGGCTCCCGCCGCTCAGCTGTGGGAAAATGGTGCCTATGGGGAAAAATCGCAAAGCGATTTTTCCCCATAGGCAAAATCGTAATGTGATCCGAAAAGCGATGGCAAAAAAGCCATCGCTATACGGATCCATCGTTAAACGGGGCGCTCGTTAAACGAGGCACCACTGTAGATAGATAGATAGATAGATAGATAGATAGATAGATAGATAGATAGATAGATAGATAGATAGATAGATAGATAGATAGATAGATAGATAGATAGATAGATAGATAGATAGCATCTGTCAGAAACAAGCAAAACAGTGTGGAAAACAATTTCTTGCTTATGTATAGAGCCTACCAGCAAGCAGGACCTTACTCCCTTCAGACCCTGCACTGAAAACATGAAGAACACAGCAGGAAGTGTGGGGATGTGTGCTCCCTTGATGCATGTTCTCCATGCTAGGTTCTGTAACACCTGAATAGGGTTTATGTGCAGGCAGAGGTGAAGAGCAAATGTAATAATAATAATAATAATAATAATAATAATAATAATAATAATAATAATAATAATAATAATAATAATAATAATAATAATAATAATAATAATCTAAAAAATAGATCGCTATGCGGATTCGTCGTTAAACGGTGCACTCGTTATGCGAGGCACCACTGTAGATGGAAAAATATGGTACAGTGGTGCCTCGCTTAACGAGTGCACCGTACAACGAAGAATCCGTATAGCGATCCCTTTTTGGGGATCGCTATACGGAGCTGCCCCAATCGCCACACTCGCTTTGCGGCGATTGGGCGTCCGGCGGCCATTTTGGAGCCAAAATGGCCGCCGGATGACCCGAAATGGCCCCGTCAGTTTTTTCGCGCCCTCCCCTTGCTTACCGAGGTCGCGAAAACGCTGCGGGGGGCCATTTCGGGACGACCCAAAATGCCCCCGCCCCCCCCGCAGCGTTTTCGCAACCTCGGTAAGCAAGGGGAGGGCGCGAAAACACTGACGGCCATTTCGGGTCATCCGGCGTCCATTTTGGAGACGCCGATCAGCTGATCGGCGGCTCCAAAATGGCCGCCGGACCGCAAAAACATCGCTGGAGGGGTACGTTTTGGCGCCTATTGGAACGCATTAAACTAAGTTTAATGCATTCCAATAGGCTTTTCCTGCCCCGTACAGCGATGTTTTCGCATAGCGAAGGTTAATCCGGAACGGATTAACCTCGCTATACGGGGCACCACTGTATATTGGGTATAGAATGTGGAGAGACAAGCATAGACAAAATAGTGTTTAAAGTTGTTCTTTCTTTCAAATTGTAATCCATCCTTGAAATGTGCAGAAGGAAAGCTTTTGGGTTTCATTATTTCAGGTTTCATCTAGGATTGCCTTAATTTTAGGGGAGTTATTTAGGTAAGTACTGATCTTTTCATTAAACACAAGGGGGCCAGCTCTTTCGAGGTTTTCCTTATTCGTGTTTCGTATGCTAGATCAAATAAAGCCCTACAGAACCAAAAACTACTACTTTAAAAAAAAGTAGGGACAAGGCCATAGATAGTTCATTTAATCCAAAAGTGGATGACGACAACAGTACACAAGAAAGAAAAATCAGTCATCATCAGACTTATGTACTTAAAGTTCACATTTATAATCACATCGACCTCCTCCTTAATTTATCAGCAGAAATTATTAATAACAAAGAGAAATCATCATGACGGATCATTGTCAAACCTGTGTAAGATAGCACTACTTTATATTCCTTATCATCAGATCACCATCATTATGGCAGGTTGTTGCCTGTGTCTGGTGTTCACCCACACCAGTAAGTTCTTCTCAGACCACACTAGTAACCTTTGGGGTGCAAGAGAGAATCTACATGGGTCAAACAAGAGTACAGTAATCCAAATGAGAAAATCTAAATGATTGAATCATTGCTCATGGTTGTAAGGCAGGTAGTGTAAATATTAGTTAAGTTAGCATAAGCATCTGTTCCTTTGTAATAAGTTGTGCATCTTATTATGCCACATCACACACCAGAATGTGGCAATTTGCCACTGGGATTTACGCTTATTGTGCTGCACTGACATATAAAACACAATAGGATTTTGTTCCTTAGCTCAGCAATTCTAATAGGACTCCTAATTCTGAGTCAGTTCAGCATAGACATTCTCATTTTATAACTGGGAGGAGGGTATGAGACTAAGGAAAGGTCCAGTTGTGGAGTTTGGTCTCAGCATGCAGTGGTTGTGGAGGTGTAGTAGTGTGTTGCATCACTTTAAAATATTTTTATAAAGCTCCCCCCACCCTGTTTCCTTGCATATGCTGTGTGTGGGTCATGCTATAGCTCTCTGGGTCCAGAAATCTCCCCTGCTCTGAAATGGGTATTTAAATTGTTCCTCGCTTCCTTGAATAATTTGTGTGTGTATTTGAACATGCTGCAGGTCTCTATATCCGAAAGGCTTTTCCAGCTTTGAAATGAGCTTTCCCGGATTTTTTTTCAGTTTTTCTGTTGCTTACACTCTCTGTATGTGCCTTGGACATGCTATGCATGTAACACCATGCAGAGCCGACTTGGATCCTTTTGAGGAGAAATGTGGGGTAAAAATACTTCAAACAAATAAATATGTATGTCTGGGCCTGTCAGTATTTCCTAGTCAGCAATGGGCATTTGTAACACTTCTGACTGATTTCTGTTGCAGATTCTGCAAGTACTGTAGTTTTCATGTTTTGTAAAGTATCCCATACTTTATGGAAGTCTCATCCTGGGAAGCTGTACATATGATGAGCATCTGCAGCCTCAGTAGCTCTTAAAGGAGCCGGGGGAGGGGGAATGAAAATAGGACAGGCATCTGTAAAACATCTTGGGCTGCAAGTTGTGCATCCAACATTACATGCAAAGAATCTAAGAAAAGTTGTTGTGGGTTTTTCGGGCTTCTTGGCTGTGTTCTGAAGGTGGTTTTTCCTAACGTTTTGACAGCTGTCCTCTGAAGATGCCGGCCACAGAGACTGGCGAAACGTTAGGAAAAACCACCTTCAGAACACGGCCAAGAAGCCCGAAAAACCCACAACAACCATTAGATCCCGGCCGTGAAAGCCTTCGTGAATACAAATCTAAGAAAACTGAACCTTCTGTTTATTATCTGGTAAGCAGCATTGAAAGGCGTCTTAGTGAATAGGAAATTGTGGGTGTGCGTGCAAACACATGCATATGTTGATTGATCCTTGCATGGCCTATCAGATGATTTTCGTAATGATAAAATAATTGCATAATATGCAAATATGCAGAAAACCTTCTCTGAACCAGTAGGGTTTTAATACAACCATGTTGTGCAGTTCTTTGAAGGAGGGAAATCCCCAGAATCATTGAATTCCTGGAGAAAACTACAGGTTGTACTTCTTTGAATATAGCCTACCAGAGCAGATGTGTCGTTTTATGTAAGGATAAATATAGAAGATCAAATCCCTTTTCATTGCACTTTGTTTATATGCATTTATGATATTCTGATAGGTGCTTTAACTTGTGTAACATTGTCTTTTAAATGTCATATGGTGATGCTTCGAACTGTGTGCTGTAAATGTCTCTATAATGGATTCTGTAATAGCTTGTGCAATAGCTACAGCATGGGATTGCATTCTGGGCAGACCTTACAAGAATCTGAGAATTCCATCTGTTATAAAAAAAGAAAAAAATAGCATCTTTATAAGCTTCTAAGATTGTCTTGTGATTAAACTAGGGGTGTCTCATGTTTCAACTTTAAGAATTAGATAATTGACTCAGTAATTAAGTGACGCAACAGTGTCCAGCTGTTTACTGTTCTCACAGCTTGTGAAAGCCCCTGCCTGAGTGAAACAACTTTCAGAAGTGGTATTTCTTCCATCCCATCACATGTTCAGACATGTTCAATAAGGGGATTAAGATAGGGCTTCTCAATGGCTGCCCCCGGATTGTGAAATTTGTTTCCAGGAAGGATGGATAGTTTCCCTCAACCGTAGAGTACAAACTGATCCCTCTTTGGAAGAGAATTCCATGGTTTGGAAGCAGTCACTGAGAACACCTTCTCTCGTGCCCTTTCGAAATATTCTTCTGCTAGTAAATATCTTTTTATTCAGGCAGGTATTTGGCCACTGGCCAACCTCTGAGCAAGAGGCTTCTAATGGAGTTCTATACTGTACTTCCCCCTTACTACTTTTCTTGATGTGATTCACCTTTAATTTGATTGCTATGATAGGTAAAATACATACTGCAATATGATGATCTGGTTTTGTGCCTTAGTTAGTACTATAAGCTACGTAAGAGAAAGACCAAATACAAGATGGGCTGGCTCCCTAAAGGAATCCATAGACTTGAATTTGTAAGAGCGAAGCAGGGCTGTTGAGCACAGGACATTTCGAAGATCACTCATTCATGAGGTCACCGTAAGTCAGGGTGGCTTGACAACACATAGTTGTTATTTAGTCATTAAGTTGTGTCTGAATCTTCATGACCCCATGGACCAGAGCACGCCAGACCCCTCCTGTATTCCACTTCAATGACACTGTCCATCCATCTCGTCTTCTGTCTTCCCCTTCTCCTCTTGCCTTCACACTTTCCCAACATCAGGGTCTTCTCCAGAGAGTCTTCTCTTCTCATGAGATAGCCAAAATATTGGAACCTCAGCTTCAGGATCTGTCCTTCCAGTGAGCACTCAAGGTTGATTTCCTTTAGAATGGGTAAGTTTGTTCTCCTTGCAGTCCAGGAGACTCTCAAGAGTCTTCTCCAGCACCACAATTCAAAAGCATCATCAGAAAAGCACATTTACAAGCTCTGCATACCACAGAGATCTGTTAGTTTTCTTACAGGATAAGGCCACGGTGTCAATGTCTTCCCACCCTTGATTTTTATTACGCCACTTGAGTTAAGTACATAATCCTTTGTATATCCATCTGTAATGGCGATACTCTCTATGGTTGGTGGGATCAACATTCGGTAGCTAGTCTTTAAGTATCTATTGCCCATTGTTCTGGACTCAGGTGTGGTATCTGTTGCCACCCATACTATCAAACCTCCAGATTGGAAAGTTGTCAGGCACAGGAGGGCATAAATGTTGGATCCTTCTGTTGTGAGATTGTCCCTTGGTGGGTTTTTTAAATACAATCCCCAGCTCTGCCGCCTCCCTCCTCGTCAGCACAGCTAGCTGATTCTTTTCATACCTTGCTGAGTCATTCATTCTGGTTTTGGCTATGTAGTCACTAACAGTTCACTGTGTTCATTTGTTTTATGGGTAGTAAGCAAGTTTCCTTCTAAAGTTGGCTGTGGGTGGTTATATTGGATTATATTAACCATTTATTAGGGTTTTTTTTTTAAATTAATAGGTAATACAATAAAGTGTGTTGCAGTTGTGGAGGACAGTGGCAAAGTAGCAACAACGGGAGAATTGATTGGTTTTTACTTGCAGTAGATAAAAGTGTGACGGAAAGCAAGTTGAAAAAAGAATGTAAAACACAACATGCTTCATTGCAGGTGGTCACCTGTTCAGTGATAGCATGGTAAGTAGCTTTCTAGCCCTTGTAAAGCACTGCCATGTACAAAACCATTTCTGGCCGCCTCCCTTGTGAAAGCCCGAGAGCTTAAGACCATCTAAACCAGGAGTGTGCAACCTATAGCCCAATAAAGGTCCCCAAGGCCTTAAATATATCCCCCATGAGTATCTTGATCCCCTCTAAGAGGATACCCCTCGCTTACCAATTTTAATGATTTCATACAAATCTCTTTCCTTTGCTGGTAGTAGCAAACAAAGAGCATTCTGTATCAGGATTACCAAGTGAGGCAGTGAAGAGCTTTCTTATTTGGATTGGTAATTGAATATTCAAAGTACCAGGTAAATGTGAAAAGCTGCTGCTTATGTAATTCATCACCTGGAAAGTAGGGGTGGTGGTGAATGCATCATTTGTTTCTAGACCCCTAGTTTAGCACACAGGTTGGATCAGTTATTGAGGGACTTCAGGTCCCAGAATCCCCAGTAGCAAGACTATTGTTTGTGATGCCTGGGGAATTCAGGGTTGGGGGGGGGGAGATTGTAGTCCAAAATACCTTTCCACAGCTCTGTTTTCACAAGTTTTCCATTATACATTTGTTCTGCCCTATTTTCTGGGAAAGGTATGACAGGTTGCATTCAGATTTTAACATCGTTACCCCCTGCCTAGTTTCCCCCCCCCTTACACTAAAATAGGCAGGGTTTGGTACATTTTGATCTGCACACTGCCTGCTCCTGACAAGAGAATAGGGAATGAAAGCAAAACAGCAAGGATGACGTAAACTGTGACTTTAAGTGGATTGAAGAATATAGGTTGCATTTTAACTCAGTGAACATAAAGCTTGTATTTCTCATTCTCAGGCTATTTCTTTTTGTCCTTTCCAATTCTGCAAGTTCGGCAAATGAGAACTGCAGAAGAAATTATGGAAGAATATGGCACAAGAATATGTCTCTTTTTTTAAATTTGTGCCTATCCCTTCAATAGGTACAAATAAGAGCTAAGAAATCCTTCCAAATAACTTTAGGGGTTCTGGCTGATTAGTACCAGCTTCCCCATGCTTTTGTCTGTTCCATGCACTGTGTACATGTTGTTATGTGCCTTCCAGTTTCTTCAGACTTCAGGCAACTCAACGAATGAGCCATCTCTAGAATGTCCTGTCCTCACCAGCCCTGCTCAGCTCTTGTACACTCATGCCTCTGAGATTAAGTCCATCTCGTATTTGGTACAGTATTCCTCTTTTCCTGCTGTCTTCAACCTTTCCCAGAGAATCTTGCCTTCTCATTCTATGCCCAAAGTAGGAGTTTCAACATTTTTGTGTCCAGAGATAGTTCAGGCTTGAGATTGTGTACATATTAGTAATCTGAATATTATTCTCAGTGTCCCTCCCTCCTTCACCTTTTTTCACTTTTTAAACTGCTACATAAATGTTTGTTTTCTTAAAGCCATTGTTTTCAAGACAAAAGTGCTGGCTAACACCACCGTGGGAGGTAAATTCATCATGTCACAGATGGCAGGCTGTGCTATGTAGAATTGACTTTTGCTGCAGATGTACAGATTCTCTTTCCCGTGTAGAGTTATCTCTGTGCACAGTGTATTAAGTGTGGTTCTACAAATGATGTGTCCAATATCAAACTATTAAATGTAGTTTTAGAAGAGGTAGCCAGAGCTAGTCTGTGCTAGCATGTCAGGCAAAATAAATAAATAAATAAATAAATAAATAAATAAATAAATAAATAAATAAATAAATAAATAAAATTAAAACATTGTGGCACCTTAAAGACTAAGTGCTATATTTTTAATGTGAGCTTTTGTGGGCAGGTCCACTTCTTCAAACTATTAATTGTTACTAGTCCACAGTTTATTTTTTTAACCAGTAAGCACGTCATCGTCGTTTAGTCTTGTCCAACTCTTCGTGACCCCATGGACCAGAGCACGCCAGGCCCTCCTGTCTTCCACTGCTTCCCGTAATTGTGTCAATTTCATGTTGGTTGCTTCGCAGACACTGTCCAGCCATCTCATCCTCTGTCGTCTCCTTGTCCTCTTGCCGTCACACTTTCCTAACATCAAGGTCTTTTCCAAGGAGTCTTCTCTTCTCATCAGATGGCCAAAGTACTGGAGCCTCAGCTTCAGGATCTGTCCTTCCAGTGAGCACTCAGGGTTGATTTCCTTTAGAATTGATAGGTTTGTTCTCCTTGCAGTCCAGGGGACTCTCAAGAGCCTCCTCCAGCACCACGATTCAAAGGCATCAATTCTTCGGCGGTCTGCTTTCTTTATGGTCCAGCTCTCACTTCCATACATCACGACAGGAAAAACCATAGCTTTGACTATGCGGACTTTTGTTGGCAAGGTGATGTCTCTGCTTTTTAAGATGCTGTTGAGGTTTGTCATCGCTTTCCTCCCAAGAAGCAGGCGTCTTTTTTGTGGCTGCTGTCTCCATCTGCAGTGATCATGGAGCCCAAGAAAGTAAAATCTGTCACTGTCTCCATATCTTCCCCTCAATTTCCCAGGACGTGATGGGACCAGTGGCCATGATCTTAGTTTTTTTGATGTTGAGTTTCAGACCGTTTTTTGCACTCTCCTATTTCACCTTCATTACAAGGTTCTTTAATTCCTCCTCACTTTCTGCCATCAGAGTGGTATCATCTGCATATCTGAGATTGTTGATATTTATTCCGGCAATCTTAATTCCGGTTTGGGATTCCTCCAGTCCAGCCTTTCGCATGATATATTCCGCATATAAGTTAAATAAGCCGGGGGACAATATACACCCTTGTCGTACTCCTTTCCCAATTTTGAACCAATCAGTTGTTCCATATCCAGTTCTAACTGTTGCTTCCTGTCCCACATATAGGTTTCTCAGGAGATAGACAAGGTGGTCAGGCACTCCCATTTCTTTAAGGACTTGCCATAGTTTGCTGTGGTCCACACAGTCAAAGGCTTTTGCATAGTCAATGAAGCAGAAGTAGATGTTTTTCTGGAACTCTCTGGCTTTCTCTATAATCCAGTGCATGTTTGCAATTTGGTCTCTAGTTCCTCTGCCCCTTCAGAATCCAGCTTGTACTTCTGGAAGTTCTCAGTCCGCATACTGCTGAAGCCTACCTTGTAGGATTTTGAGCATAACCTTGCTAGCGTGTGAAATGAGTGCAATTGTACAGTAGTTGGGGCATTCTTTGGCACTGCCCTTCTTTGGGATTGGGATGTAGAATGATCTTTTCCAATCCTCTTGCCACTGTTGAGTTTTGCAAACGTGCTGGCATATTGAATGTAGCACCTTAACAGCACTGTCTTTTAAGATTTTAAATAGTTCATCTGGAATGTCATCACCTCCACTGGCCTTGTTGTTAGTCAGGCTTTCTAAGACCCACTTGACTTCACTCTCCAGGATGTCTGGCTCAAGGTCAGCAACTACATTGTCTGGGTTGTCCGAGATATCCAAATCTTTCTGATATAATTCCTCTGTGTATTCTTGCTACCTCTTCTTGATGTCTTCTGCTTCTGCTAAGTCCCTCCCATTTTTGTCCTTTATCATGTTCATCTTTGCACAAAATGTTCCTCTAATATCTCCAATTTTCCTGAACAGATCTCTGGTTTTTCCTTTTCTGTTATTTTCCTCTGTTTCTTTGCATTGTTCATTTAAGAAGGCCCTCTTGTCTCTCCTTGCTATACTTTGGAAGTCTGCATTCAATTTTCTGTAACTTTCCCTATCTCCCTTGCATTTTGTTTCCCTTCTCCTCTCTGCTATTTCTAAGGCCTCGTTGGACAGCCATTTTGCTTTCTTGCATTTCCTTTTCTTTGGGATGGTTTTTCTTGCTGTCTCCTGTACAATGTTACGAGCCTCTATCCAAAGTTCTTCAGGCACTCTGTCCACCAAATCGAGTTCCTTAAATCTGTTCTTTACTTGCACTGTGTACTCATAGGGGATTTGGTTTAGATTATACCTGAGTACCCCAGTGGTTTTTCCTACTCTCTTCAGTTCAAGCTTGAATTTTGTTATGAGAAGCTGATGATCAGAGCCACAGTCAGCTCCAGGTCTTGTTTTTGCTGACTGAGTAGAGCTTCTCCATTTTTGGCTGAAGAGAACATAATCAATCTGATTTCGGTATTGCCATAGTGATGTCCATGTGTAGAGTCGCCTCTTGTGTTGTTGGAAAAAATTGTTTTTGATGACCAGCTTGTTCTCTTGACAAAACCCTATTAGCCTTTGCCCTGCTTCATTCTGAACTCCAAGGCCAAACTTCCCCGTTGTTCCTTTTATGCATAAACTTGGATTATTGTGATGTTGAAAGGTCTGCCTTGGATTCGTATTGACATCATTCTATCATTTTTGAGATTGTATCCCATTACAGCTTTTCCCACTCTTTTGTTGACTATGAGGGCCACTCCATTCCTTCTACGGGATTCTTGCCCACAATAGTAGATATGAGAATCATCTGAGCTGAATTCGCCCATTCCTGTCCATTTTAGTTCACTGATGCCCAGGATGTCGATGTTTATTCTTGCCATCTCCTGTTTGACCACCTCCAGCTTCCCAAGGTTCATAGATCTTACATTCCAGGTTCCTATGCAGTATTTTTCTTTGCAGCATTGGACTTTCCTTTCACTTCCAGGCACGTCCACAGCTGAGCGTCCTTTCGGCTTTGTCCCAACCACTTCATTAGCTATGGAGCTACTTGTACAGTGGTGCCTCCCTTAGCGATTGCCTCATTTAACGATGTATTCGCTTAGCGATGAGGTTTTAGGAGCGATCTTGCGCTCCGTTTAACGATGTTTCCAGTGGGGAAATTTCGCATAGCGATGTTCGGGACCATGCCTCGCATAGCAATGACAGTTTGGGTCCCCCTGTTTCACTTAGCGATGTCTGTTTTCACTATTTTTAAAATGTCTTAAAATGTTCAAAAACTGTTTAAAATGCTTGGAATCATTAGTGCACCCTGTAAAACCTTTGCAAACTTAATTTGGCTTTGTTCTGAGTCTTCGTTAATTTTTGGTGAATTCCCCCCCCCCATTGGAATTCATTGAACTGTAGGTTTGACAGCTGTCAATGCATTCCAATGGGGGGGAATTCACCAAAAATTAACGAAGACTCAGAACAAAGCCAAATTAAGTTTGCAAAGGTTTTACAGGGTGCACTAACGATTCCAAGCATTTTAAACAGTTTTTGAACATTTTAAGACACTTTAAAAATAGCGAAAACGGACCTGTCAAAACCATTGAAATGCATTGAAACCTATTCAATGCATTCCAATGGGGGAACCGCATTTCGCTTAGCGATGTTTCCTATGGCGATTTTCGCTTAAGGACCGTAATCCGTTCCCATTGGAATGGATTATTCAGTTTTCAATGCATTCCTATGGGAAATGGTGTTTCGCCTAGCAATGTTTTCCCATAGCGATGTTTTTTTGAACCAATTAACATCGCTAAGCGAGGCACCACTGTACTTGTCCTGCGCTCTTCCTCAGTAGCATGTTGGACTCCTTTCGACCTGAGGGGCCCATCTTCCAGCGTCATATCTTTTACCTGATCATGGGGCGTTCTTGGCAAAGATAATGGAGTGGCATTGCCATTTCCTACTCCAGGTGGATTGCGTTTAGTCGGAACTCTCCACTATGTCCTGTCCATCTTGGGTGTCCCTGCACGGCATAGCCCATAGCTTGTCTGAGTTACTCAAGCCCCTTCGCCACGACAAGGCAGCAATCCATGAAGGGGACTGTTACATACAGCACTGATGTTACCTGTCTGTCATGGGTTTGGAGGGAAAGTTCCATCCTATGGGGAGTGGAAGGCGGGACATCAGGAGGAGGGGCTGTACTGTATAAATATGTGAGGCGTGTGTGGAGACACAAAAAGAAGAGACTGAGAGACACTGGGAGGTGACGAAGCAGCAGCTGGGAAGAAGAAGCTGTTGTGGGAGTCTGTGTGTCAGACAGGGTACTACTGTGTGTCAGAGTACCAACCTGATAGGTTCAGGTGTCTGTTGGTTAGCCAGAACTGATAGGTTCAGGGTCTGTGCTTTAAGTTAAGGTTCTGTGTGAACCAAACTGTGTGTATGTATGAGTGAAATAAGCCACGTTACTTTATCTATTTCACCTGATTGTTTTATATTTCCCTGTGTGTATTTAAAATAAACCTTATTCTTTTTATTGTTTGAAAATCCATCCCTGGTCTGTGTGACTTCTTAGAGGGAATGGTTGGTGGCAGCTTAGTGTAACTGTGTGACATATCCCAGTAGGTCTGGGTTTGTCACATTGATTGGTGTCCAGCGTGTGGGATACGACTGGTCCAGTTGTCCAGTGGTCCAGCAAAGCCTTGGCAGGTGTGCCCAGAGCAAGGGGGGTCTAGTCAGGGACAGTCTGAGGCGCGTAGGTAATCTTCTAGGTGTACCTCACGGGGAGGTGCGCTAGTAGAAGAACGTGCCAACTGGGGAGACTTAGATTAAGGTGCTCTGAGGCAGCCTAGTTTTGGCGGGAAAAAGCTGAGGCAAAACTGCGTAGCAACAGTGATCTAGCTTGCCAGCTGAGAGGCCCAGCAGAGGGGGGTAGGCTCTGACTCGATACTGTTGCAAGTAGTGCTGAAGAACAGCAGCAATCTCTAGGGAAAGCTGGTTCTGAGGCAAGAGGAAAAAAGTGGTCGTTTTATTTTGAGGCTTGACTTTTAAAGCAGCCTGTTCTGAGGGGGGATTATGCCCTTGACTCGAAGCCAGATAGCAGACATGAGTGAAGTGAAAGACCCCCAGATTGACCAAGGTTCTGAGGATGAATTTGGCTCAGTGCAAGGTGACAGCACAGGAGAGCAGAACCCAGAACTCAGAAAATTGCTCATAGCCCAACAGCATGAACTGAGGATGAGGCAATTTGAAGTGGAGGAAAAGGAAAGGGAAAGGCAATTTGAAAGGGAGGAAAGATTGGAGAGAGAGAGAATGGAATTAGAGAGGGAGAGAGAGAAAATTGCTCTGGAAAAAGAACGGATGGCGTTTGAATTAAAGAGATTGGAACTGATGAACCAGAACAATAATAATAATAGGGATACTGAGGGAGGCCAACTGTCTAAAGCTGACCTGAAGAAATTCCCTGTGTACCACAAGGGAGATTGTCCTGAGGTGTTCTTTTCCTTAGTGGAAAGAGCGTTTGTGGACTTCTCAGTGAGGGAAACTGAGAAGATGACCATCATGCGATCTTTAATCAGTGGTAGCCTGGCTGAGGTCTATGCCGAGATGCCTGAGGAACTGATGAAAGATTTTGCAGAGTTTAAAAAACTGGTGTTTGCCAGACATGGGATAAATGCAGAGCAGCTGAGACAAAGATTCAGGTCCCTAACCAAGAAGCCAGAGCAGACTTTTACCCAAGTGGGGGCCCAATTGGTGAGGCTGCTTGAGAAATGGCTATCGCAGGAGGGAACAGAGACCTATGAGCAGCTTAAAGATTTGATAGCACTGGAACAGTTCTATTCAGTCCTGCATGGGGAATTGAAATTCCAGGTGAGGGAAAGGAAACCGAAATCTGTGGCAGCAGCCGCAGAGATCGCAGATTTTATTTCCCAAATAAGAAAGCCCTTGGGTGAGGGGAAATCTGTAGGTAAACCCAAAGAAACCTACAGCAAGTACTCTCAGGGACCAGGGAAAAGCCAGCAAGGGGGAGGGGCCCATGGTGAAGGGAAGCCCTCAGACATGAAACTAAGACCTCAGATTTTGGAGGGAAAACCAAAACAAGATGAGAGAGAATCAAAATACACCAGAAAATGTTATTTCTGTCAGGGAAAGGGTCATCTAATCTCAGAGTGTCAGAAATTAAAGCAGCTAAAAGGAATGGTGCCTCAGGAGTCTAGTGGGACCAAGCCAAAAGCTGTGTTCTGTGTCCAGAAAGAGCAAAGCTCAGTGTCACTGAGGGAGCCTGTTGCCATGGCTACTCAGTCTGGAACAGCTACCTCTGCTGATCAGGCTGAGGAAAATGGTCCTCTTGTGGAGGTAAAGCGCTGCTTGCTGATAAAAACAGATTCTCAGTTGTTTGAGACAGCAGGGGTGGACGTAGGAATACTTGACCGTCAGTATAGGGGGCTGCGGGACACTTGTTCCCAGGTAACCCTGTGCCATCCAGATATTATTCCTCGGGAGTTTATAATCCCGAATGAGAGCATGAAGGTGGCAGGGATTGAGGGGCAGGTAATCTCTCTGCCAGTAGCAGAGGTACCTGTCAACTTTCAAGGCTGGAGGGGAGCTTGGCGGCTAGCGATTTCATCAACTCTGCCAGCAGCCGTGCTCGTGGGAAATGACCTGGCTGAACATGTGAAACGGGTGCTAGTGATTACACGCTCACAAGCCACCACGGGGACAGTTCAGGGGGGTAATGATGAGCCCGAGACGGAAGCAGAGGGGAGTTCAGAAGCTGTGGTGGAAACCTTAACCACAGACAGCAGATTTGGACAGGAGCAAAAGGCAGACGCCACTCTCCAAAAGTGTTTTGAACAGGTGACTGATGCCCAGCTAACACCTGAAACCCCAGTGAGATTTCTGGAGAAAAAGGGGATTTTATATAGAGAAACCCTGAGGAATATCTCAAAAGGGGGAGATGGGATCACAAGTCAGCTGGTGGTACCTGAAAAGTATCGCCCCATGATCTTACAAAGGGGGCACTCTGACATGTTTGCTGCGCACTTAGGAGTGAACAAAACACAGCAGAGAATCACACAGAATTTCTACTGGCCTGACATAGGGAAGCAGATCAGGGAGTTCTGTAAACAATGTGATGTGTGTCAAAGGCAGGGGAATAACCGCGACAGGACCAAAGCAAAGTTGTGCCCTTTGCCTGTGATTGACACTCCGTTCAAATGCATAGGGGTGGATATTGTGGGACCTTTGCCCAAGGCCACAAAGAGGGGGAACAGGTTCATTCTAACAATTGTGGACCATGCCACAAGGTATCCTGAGGCCATACCCTTGACTAACATTGAAACTAACACAGTGGCCGATGCTTTGGTGGGGTACATGTCCAGGATGGGATTTGCCTCAGAGATAATCACAGATTTGGGCGCATCGTTCACGTCAAAGCTCATGAAACGCTTATGGCAAATCTGTGGAATAAAGCACAAGGAAACCACTGCCTATCATCCGGAAAGTAATGGGTTAACTGAGAAGTTCAATGGGACTCTAATGCGCATGATTAGGGCTTACTTGGCAGAGAATCCAAACAATTGGGACCAGAAGCTGCAATCCCTTTTGTTTGCTTATCGATCAGTGCCACAAGCCAGTACCGGGTTCAGTCCATTTGAACTTTTATTTGGGAGAAGGGTGAAAGGGCCCCTTGATTTGATCAAACAAAATTGGGAGCAGATCACCCAGGATGACCCACAAGACGTTGTGACTTACATAGACACCTTGATGAATGACCTAAGGAGAAATCTAGAGCTGGCAGCAGAAAACCTGCAAGCTCAGAAGGTCAGACAGAAAACCTGGTATGACCACAAAGCTAGAGAGAGGCACTTTGACCCAGGGGAGGAAGTGCTTTGGCTTAGGCCCTGCAGAGAGAATAAACTGCAGCTCAAATGGGCAGGACCATATAGGGTCATTTCCAAGATGTCAGACCTGAACTACCTAATAGAGCAGGAGGAGAACCAAGCAAGGAGGGTGGTTCATGTGAATGCCCTAAAACCCTACTACAGAGGGGAACAGAGGGTTTTGTTCGCGATAAAAGCAGCTGAGAGTGAGGAAGCTGAATTACCCTTCTGGGAGGGTAGAGGGGAAGTAAAATACAACCCAGAGGAGGTAAAGATCAGTCCTGCACTCACCCAAGACCAGCAGCAAGAATTAAAAATGCTGCTTAGTAAATATCAACAGGTGTTTTCCAACAAGCCGGGGATAGTGAAGGGAGTGATGCATCGGATCCACACAGGGGATGCACCCCCGCAGGCAGTATCCCCATACCGAGTAACGGGACCCTATAGGGACAAGGTGCGGAAGGAGCTGGACGAGATGCTGAGGGAGAACATAATCGTCCCCTCTTCTAGTCCTTGGTCCTCTCCGATAGTCCTTGTGGACAAGCCTGATGGGAGCATTAGGTTTTGTGTTGATTACAGGAAATTAAACCGTGTAACCACTCCTGATGCCTACCCAATGCCCAGGCTAGACAACCTGATTGAAACCATAGGAGGTTGTCGGTTCATCTCATCATTGGACCTGGTAAAGGGATATTGGCAATTAAGAATTGATCCCAGGGATCAAGAAAAGACTGCCTTTTGCAGCCCTTTTGGTCTCTATGAGTTTCGAGTCCTGAGCTTTGGTCTCAGAAATGCCCCAGCCACATTCCAAAGGCTGATGGACCAGACCTTGGCAGGGCTCAGTGACTTTACAGTGGCCTACATTGACGACATAGGGATCTTCAGTAATACCTGGGAAGATCACCTGATACACCTGGAGTTAGTGCTGCAGAGGTTAAGTGCAGCAGGGCTAACAGTAAAGGCCAGCAAGTGTCAGCTGGGTAGCCCAGAAATAAAATACTTGGGTCACATGGTAGGGGGAGGAGTGATAAAACCCCTGGAGGCCAAAATAGAAGCTGTTCGTGATTGGCCTAGACCCAACACCAAGAAAAAAGTCAAATCATTTCTTGGGTTGGTGGGCTACTACAGAAAGTTCATCCCGAGGTTTAGCGAGATTGCGGCTCCGCTGACCGATCTGACGAGGAAGAAGGCTGATGACCGCATCCCGTGGACCAGCGACTGTGAGGCGGCGTTCCAGAGGTTGAAGGAGGCGTTAATCAACTATCCAGTCCTGCGTGCTCCAGACTTCGACCGGGAGTTCATCATCTACACCGATGCGTCTAACAGCGGGGTAGGAGCAGTTCTGTGCCAGGAGGATGAGAATGGTGACCAGCATCCAGTGTCCTACCTGAGTAGGAAACTTCAAAAAGGTGAGAGACATTTGGCAACCGTGGAGAAGGAGTGTTTGGCCATAGTCTACGCGATCCAGAAGGCCAAGCCTTACATCTGGGGAAGACATTTTATTCTGTGCACTGACCATTCACCATTGCAATGGTTAAAGACAATGAAAACCCACAATAGCAAACTTATGAGGTGGGCTTTAAACCTACAGGACTATGACTTTGAAGTGAAGGTGGTCAGAGGGTCAGTGAACTGTGTTGCTGACGCCTTATCAAGAAGACCTGAAGAATGAAGACGGCGAAAGAACATGGACTATGTGTATATAATGATGACAAAAGTTAAATGTACCTGGTTTTGAATTTGGTGTGTGTGAATAAAGGTAAATTGATGTAATGTATATGGGAAATGTTTAAATGCCTAAATGATAAATGTTTAACTTAGAATGTAAGTATAATATGGTATGTATAACTGTTGTTGTGTATTTTATTCAGGTTGTTTTTTGGTGAAAAGCACTTTTAGCTTTCCCCCTACAAAACAACTTATAAAGAGGGGAGGTGTTACATACAGCACTGATGTTACCTGTCTGTCATGGGTTTGGAGGGAAAGTTCCATCCTATGGGGAGTGGAAGGCGGGACATCAGGAGGAGGGGCTGTACTGTATAAATATGTGAGGCGTGTGTGGAGACACAAAAAGAAGAGACTGAGAGACACTGGGAGGTGACGAAGCAGCAGCTGGGAAGAAGAAGCTGTTGTGGGAGTCTGTGTGTCAGACAGGGTACTACTGTGTGTCAGAGTACCAACCTGATAGGTTCAGGTGTCTGTTGGTTAGCCAGAACTGATAGGTTCAGGGTCTGTGCTTTAAGTTAAGGTTCTGTGTGAACCAAACTGTGTGTATGTATGAGTGAAATAAGCCACGTTACTTTATCTATTTCACCTGATTGTTTTATATTTCCCTGTGTGTATTTAAAATAAACCTTATTCTTTTTATTGTTTGAAAATCCATCCCTGGTCTGTGTGACTTCTTAGAGGGAATGGTTGGTGGCAGCTTAGTGTAACTGTGTGACATATCCCAGTAGGTCTGGGTTTGTCACAGGGACCAGTAAGCACATACCTCTGTTAATTATTTAGGGCTTCTCACACAGAAAGAAAGAGTTTTCATGAAGTTTTCTTGCTTTCCAGGTACTTCCAGCAGAGCAGTTCTTGGAACAAAATCAATTGTTGCTCTTATGTCCACCAGTGTTCACTGTTCTTTAATTTTGCAGGGTGTTTCAGTCAAGCATATTTTGAAGACCACATTACTGGGGGTATGAATAGTTACTGTGATAAAATGCATTGCCCCCACTTCTTCTGTTTGTTACCTGTACAGTGATGCCTCACAAGATGAAAATAATTCGTTCTGTGAGTCATTTCGTCTTGCGAAAATTTCTTCTTGCGAATTTTCCCATAAGAATGCATTGGGGGAAAAATGTCTTGTGAAGCACGCCGTAGAAAAATTTGTCTTGTGAGTCACCAAAAATCACAGAATGCTTTCGTCTTGCAAGTTTTTCGTTGTACAAGGCATTAGTCTTGTGAGGCATTACTGTAGTAGGATTGAGTTGGGCATGTAGTATGCAGATGTTGACAAAGTTGCTAGTAAGAAACAATCTACAAGTGGATGATGTCACCTTAAATTAAAGTTTGGGAGACAAAAGGTAATAGAGATGAGCATGAATTAACTTGGCCCAGGGTGACAAAATTTTCTTGGCTTCCCTTCCCCACTTTCTCCAGCAGCTTACCACTCACATGAGGAGGCAGGAGGGGGATTTTCCCTGCGCAGCCGTTGAGTGGTTGGCTGCTAGAGGAGGCAGGGAGGGGAAGCACAGGTTCCTTCTAGGATTGGGCAGCCAGTGACAGATGACAACCCAGGCCATGCAGAGAAACTTCTGAGTGGGGCATTTGGGTGGGGGTGGGGGTACAGAACATGTGGCCACATAATCCATATGGCCACATGATCCATGGAGAATATTTCAGTCAGCTGATGAATTTCATTACCCTGGGCTGAATTAATTTGTGTCCATCTCTAAAAGGTAAGGCAGGAATCCAAATAGAAATAATGACAACAAAAACAAAGGTAGGAGGCACAGAAAGGAATGTTTGTCACATATTAGAAACCTAATCTGCTTCTTTATAACACTTGGGCCAAACTACACAGATCCAATCTGCGGGTTTCATTTTATTTTTAATATTTAAATGGGAGCAGATTGAATTTTATTGGAGCACTACTATGGGATAGGGTGGAACTGATTATTTCAGCGTGAATAATAGGCCCTATACTAGTACTAGTTCTGTCATAGTAGGGAAGCAGAATACAGGTGTTTGCATCCATTAAGCTAAGAACAGTTTGGGTGGAGTATTTCAATCAGGGAAAAGAGCAGGAGGGCTAACCCATTCTGTGCCATCATCCTGCTCCAACTCTTCCCACCCACATGTCCCGTTAGTGATGAATGGGTTGTTCTTGTTCAAAACAAATGCAGGGTGTAGGTGTTGTTGTTACAGATCTCTGTGTTGTGCATAGTTGGGCTAATAGGTGAGTATTGAAAAGAATGAAGACACTTTCCTAAGGAGCCAGAAAAACTTTTGTAGAATGTTTCTTTAAGACAAAGCCATCTGTCTGTAAAGATTAGACTGATTTCAGCAGCAATAAACATCAGATAAGCAGGAAAATCTGGTTTTGGTTGGAAGAAAATGATGCTGTTTTTCAGGTTTCCCTCCAAAAAATGTTACCGATGAGGAATGTTAAAAACAGGAGAGAAGGATAGGAAATTCCATCAATGTTCTCAGTTACTCTTCTGACGCTTACCGTTTAGTTTCTACTAGCTAACTCAGTGGCTCCCAACCTTTTTCAAATCATGACCCCCTTTTATAATAGGCAAGTAACCTGCAACACCCTTCCGTCCCATTTGCATAAAAAAGTATTTTTATTGGAGTAAAGTCATCCCCATAACTGTCCAAGGATAGTGAGTGCTGAAAGCCCCAGGGCTTTCCTTGACTCCAGTTGTGCTTTATGAAGAAACTATTAGAAAATCATGTTGCGTGCATGAGTGTTTCTGCTTAGTCGTGGCAGATCAGTGCATTTAATCTGTCTTGAGATCTTGAAGAAATCTTTATAAATCACATAAGAGTCGAAATATATTAAGTAAACATGGGGTCTGAGTATAAAACTCAGAACAAAAGCTCTGTCGTGGCTGCTTTTGGACCAAGTTGAGGTTGTGACTTCTCAAGTCAGTTTAGATCATTCTTATTTCAAAAACCACTGAAAGTATTTGGTTTCACCTAGGTTAGAACTAGTGTTGTGCCAAACAGTTCCCCCATGAGAAATTTTGAGCATTCTCTTTCAATTTTATAGAAAATGAACTTCTTTTTTAAAGAATTCAGGAAGAATTCTTATTGTGTGGTTCAGAATGTTTGTGCAGTTGATGTTATGTGTTCATGCCTTGTCTTTAACTATAGAATCATCTCCGTGCCAACTGGCAGCACTCTCCACCACCAACACTTTCTACACTGCCATTAATGTACAGAGGAGGTTACTGTAAGATGACACCTCCCAAAATTCTTTTTTTCAGATCATAAAGTGCAGGCAGCTAGGTAAGCTGCAGAGTTACAAAGATGTTTAGCATAAAGAGTGCCATATTCAAAAATATTTCCAAAATAAATGACCAAGGGTCCTGAGAATGAGGCAGAAAAACAGAAGCCTTTTCCATAGGTGAGATTCTAGGAAAATGAAGGACAAACTATGGAATAGCTTTGCCTCATTCCTGGAGCTACACACAACACTGCTCACTTTTATATCTTTTACAGGGCTTACAGGGAAGTTGTTTTGTAAGCCTCTGAAATAGAACTTAAATGTATCTGCAATGACCGTCCTCCCCCTAAAAATATAATTTGGGGAGGCTAAGGAAGGTATTGACACCTGATGAATGTCAATAATTGCTCAGGCAACACTATGGATCTGGAGAATATACAGCTTGCTCCTGGTGTTACTGCAATTTTCTGCAGAAGATCTTTCAATGCTGTCAAAATTACTGACCGCTAAGGTTGCTCTTCTTGCTGTTCTCCTTCAAATTAAATTCTGTTTGATCAACAATCTCATCAAGTCCACCTAAAAGTTGTGAGGATTTGAGAGGTACTTCTTGTGGTAGGAGGTGAGGAGGACCTGGTGGGCTTGTGCATACCATACAACCAGGTTCATGCTTTGATTGTGGGCAGAGTAGACTATCTGTCTAGATGGGCTGGGTATAAATAAATAAAATAAATAAACTGGGCACATGAGAGCTTTATATCCACACTGGCATAATTGGGCAGAGACCTCATTAGATCACACAGGATGCTCCGGTTCTGCAGCACCAACACAAATCTCCTTCACCTTCTGCAACACATTCTATGCAGTTCAGCATCCAATCACCAGTTTTTCAGATTTTTCTGTCTGAATATTCAGAAGAACAATCAGAAGAGAAGGAAGGAGGCAACCTGGAGGTCAGTAATTTTTATAGCACTGAAAGATCCTCTGTAGGAGCCAGCTGCATATTCTCCAGATTCATAGTCACAAACATTACCTAATTATTAAGTATCTCTTTGATAGCCTAGGAGTCTTAGAGTTTAAGCAGCAACAAGAAGATTGAAGTGAGAATAAAACCAGTTATCAAATCTAGGTTTGTCTTTTTGTAACAGGGAATATTTTTGGGGGGGACCCATAGGGTATCACAGTTTTCCTAGCTAAGAAGCATTCTGATTTTTTTATCAAGTTAAGCACTGGTGTGGCTGTTGGCTTGAAGCAGTTGGAATGTGCCACTATTGTGATCCACCCCTGGAGTTTCTTCTTGCCTTCTAATTATATGGCAGTAGGTACAAGAATTTGACGCTGAGCCACCTGATTAATCAATTGCAACCACGATTCATAGCTGGATTGTATGAGAAGGCATAATCTTGTTTTCTCTAGAGTTGGTTCGTGGCTCCATCCATTCTCACTCTGTTTCTTTCTGTCTTGTACATTCCTCTTCTTCTGCATTTAGCCAGAGGGTTTGAGGAAGGTTAGGCAACCTAATTGGTGCAGCATAAATACCCATGGTTTATGATGCTAGTGCTTTACTTCTTGCCATGTTCTAACAACTCAACAGACCCAGCATTAGCTGGCCAAAGAACACCACCTTCACAGGGACATCTGGTGGGAATACAAGAGTTGTGGAAACCCCTCCCCCTGGGATGCTAGGTTGACCGACGCCCTCTTTTTCATTCGATGACAGGTAAAGACCATCCTTTTTATACAGGTGTCTTAAGCAACTGGTTGGACAGTTTTTAACCATGTGCTCAGCACTGTTATTTTTTATGTGTGTTTTAAGGTGTTTTTTAACAGCTTCAACTAATTGTTTTAATACTTCTATATGTTTGTGGTGTTTTAGTCTCATAATTTATTATGACTTTAGTTGGTTTATTTTTTTAGTAACTTGTGGGTCACTTGGGTTACTTAATTGAGAGAAAGGCAGCATACAAATGAAAATGATAACTAAATAAAGATCCAGAAGGAGGGAGAGTGATAGGTGAAGGCACCTGGGCCCATCATAACACTTGAAGCCACAGAGATATACTAATCTTCATCTTAGGTGTTTGCGCCCTGGTGCCAGCTGAGAATGGGCAGTGATGGATGTAACGCCCTATCATAAAGTTAAGGATGGACCTGGAGAGGCAGAGTAACCTCCTGTGACTTCAGCTGGCATCCTAACAGTCCTAATTGATAGTGCTGCAAATTTCACTCATCACATTTTTTGCAAACTGGTGTCTTCTAGACTTCCTTATCTGAATAAGAGCCAGTCTTCTGAATAATAGCTATGTCATGGTAAAGGAAGTTTTCCGTTTAGGAACTGTCTCATACTGTACACGCTAGGCAAATTTAAACTGATTGAAATTAATTAAGTTGTTTTAAAGACTGAACATCTTAGAGATGAATGTTCTCAGATTGCTATAATATCCATACCAGTTTTCAGGTCTCTAGGCTCCATTGTCTGTGGCAGAGATGCACGCACCTTTTTGTAGTTATACCGTGTTTCCCCAACTATAAGACAGGGTCTCATATTAATTTTTGCTCCAAAAAACAGAGTAGGGCTTATTTTCAGGGGATGTTTTATTTTTTTCATGTACAACCATCTACATTTATTCAGATACAGTCGTGTCATCTTCTGGTTGCTGCACAATGGTGGAGAGTGGGGTTTCGCTTAACTAGGGCTTATTCTTGGGGTAGGGCTTACATTACGAGCATCCTGAAAAATCATACTAAGGCTTATTTTCAGGTTAGGTCTTATTTTCGGGGAAACAGGGTAGATGACTTTAGGGTTTGCCCTCTTAAGCTAGGTTCATCTTTATGAATTATGCATGTGGAATCCCATTATCCCAAGATGCTTTTACAGTTTGGCCTACTTTCTAAAAACAAACAAACCTCCTGTCAGGAGGAGTTGGCTTTCGAAATGTTAAATACTGTGATAATGTTTTAAGAGCATCTGCAGCAGCCATGTGAGACAACTTTAATTTAACAGTTGTGGGCTTCTTTGATGCGGAAATAAGAGTTCTGGGTTCAAACTGCCAGGTATTATGTATAGAGACTCATTCATTTCAAAGATAATCTGCATGGATGGTTTATTGAAACAAATCACTGAAAGTACTTAGTAGATCATGCCTTTCTGTAGAAATGTTGGCAGCCTTTATCCTTGAGTCTGCCTCAGGTTTAACCTATTATGCAGAAATATTACTGTTGCTTCACCATACTGTAGCTAGTGGATAAGGAATATCTGTACTTGGCATGTGTTGACACCCTTGTTTTAAGAGCTGCCACCTTACAGAATCAACATTGGGCAGTTTCTGTTAGATACTGTACTGAGCTGCAGCGGAACTGGCACATTGTCAATGTAGTTCAAGTCTCACCATTCGGTGAAAAAGAAGGGGGGATACTTACTTGCAAAAGAAAATGTTTCATCCTAACATCAGAAGAAGCATAGTGCTAAAAGTTCCTTGCACCATCATCCCCAACAGCCCTAATGCTGTCTTGGCCACTCTGTGCTTGTTTTATCTATTTAAATACATGATAATCATATTCATGCAATAAATGGCATGTCTAGTTTGGAATAGTAGGTATATCTACCGTTACGTAAGTGCCCTATAGTAGGTATATCTACCGTTACATAAGTGCCCTGAACCTTTTTCATTTGCACGCACACGCTACCAGGCAACTTTGTCCTAATTGTAGGTACAACTCTTTCTTTATTTGCTCGAGACTCCTGAATGCCTTCCTTGCAATTTTATCAACCCCAAAGGCGCTCCATTTGCTTCGCTGACTCTCTGTTTATCATTATGTGATAAGAGGTCCAACCTTAACAATATAGGTAAACAAAATATCTAATCACTTGGGTAGCAACACTATACTCAGAGTGTTTTAATTATAGCATCAGTGGCAATTAGAACTAATGCAGTCTGGTGTCCAGAATGACAAGCATCCATGATCCCCTCCTCTCCATTTTCTAATGATATTATTTGCCATACTCTTGAAAACACTTAACTGCTCCAGACGGCATGGAGCCTGATCATCTGGGATCATCTTGATCTCGTTACCTGATACAGTACACTTACTTATCTGGGGGACATTTTACCTCTGCTTTTCTCACCGCCAAAGGAGCTTATAATAAGTAAGTCATTTCTAAGGTCTGGTATAAATATCTCATAGCTTACGCTGGTGCTTCAGAATAATAATGTCTTACACTACAGATATCTGTTGGTTGCCTTCCCCATTGCAAAGCAATTAGATATTCGTTGTATTTGAAGCATTTTCCTTATTGTTGTTTTGCATGTTGCCCTTTGTAGTCAAAAAGATGCATTTTTAAAAAAGTTAAATGGGGGATTGGGGATCCCAAGGGTTCTGGGGGCCTTCAGAACATGGCAGATTTGCCCCCATCCCCCCTGAGGGCACAAGTAGAATTTTGTGTCAATTGGGGGGGTGAACATTTGATGGGTATGGTGGGGACTTCATGTGGGCCACTGCGGGCCAAACGTAACCTGTTAACCATCCCATCCTATGCCATGCATTTTTTAATCGGCTGTCTTTTGTTAACAGGTCATATCTCCTGACGCTCCTCTGAGCCAACAATGGACCTGAAGCAAATGAAAGATTATATCTATTGGCTGTATTACCAGTATCTTCTGGTTACCTGTAGTTATGTCCTGGAGCCCTGGGAACGATCCATGTTCCACACCATCATAATTACTGTGGTGGCAATGGTGGTCTACACTGCATATGTCTTCATCCCCATCCATATCCGCTTGGCTTTTGAGTTCTTCTCTCAGATATTTGGAAGCCAGCCTGAAAGTACTGTGACCCTTATGAACTGAACCAGGAGGTGCTTGCACCTTGTGCAAAAATAATGGTCTTCCTCAGTGTTGTCTCACTCAACTCTGCCTCATGTTTGCTCTGGAAGCAATTTGAACCTGTGGGTTCCTGTGGTGTCCACATATGGGTTCTCATTGCACTGACTACTGGCTGATTAGTTTTCACTGAAATGCACACAGAACTTTTGTCTTCCAGAAATGACACAATCCCACTGAAATATACTGCTTTGTTCAACCTCTTTGGATCAACTGCATATATGTGTGGCACCAAAAGAAACCATTTGGATTAAGTGTTGTTTTTTTAAATCCTATTTCCTTTATACGCTGGGGCAAATGACTAATTCAGGTTTACATGCCGTTCACTCCTCTGTTTCTCACATCTTTGGAAACAAATTTAGATAAATACGTGTACAAATCTGTAATCCACTTTCTGAAGGGCTTAATAGGAAAACTTACAATTGCTATATTTGAAGCCTTCCCTTTTGAAAAATAATGTGTTTTTAGGTGAAGAAAATTCAGTAACTTTTTATGTTGTCATCTGTCTGCTTTACTTTCTTCCATTACCCGCTTCCAGTATATAGGCCAAAATCCTATTGCCAGTATATGCCTGCATAAAGGAAACGGGGTAAGTTTTGATGACTCATTAGTGAGATACTGGTTGTGTTCCTTATTGTGCACCCAGCTGGGTGCACAACCAGCACCTTACTAACGAGCCACAGTTTTCTGTCTGCCTCCTTGTTTGTTTTGGCCATGGAAGAATAAGAAAACACCATGTGGTTGGATCCATAGAAGTGTGAGTACAGTCCTTACTCATTCAAACCCCACCACCACCGTAACAATTTGGGTTTGTATCTCTATGTGTGTATCTAGAATGGCGGATATAGTGCAGAAGCCTTTGGGATCAGTAGTAAAATAGGGAGAACTTCTGTGAGTGGAAGAAACTGCCTGTCATATAAGAAACCTTTTCGATTTCAACCACGGTGTTAAGAAAAAGCTCAGACTCCAGCTTCTCTTCTACTTTACTGTTTAATGGAGGCAAAAAATGTATGTGGAGTTTTTAAAAAGAAAAATTATTGCAGTGTTCACTCTCTCCCCCCAAGTCCTGGCTTTTTGCATGTAAAGTAAACAGTACCTGATTTTTTTAATGTATGTATGGGATGGTATTAACCTTCCTAAATACCCTATAGGAAGCTGCTCCCTATTCTGTTAGCTCTTCCCATGAGGCAAATAAATCGTATGCATGCACTACAGCAGAAATTAAACCGCAGTTATCTACAGAGGCTCTGAAAGCATTTACATGGAAGGTTGAATGCTACAATTTCCTTTTATAAAGCAGAAGCAAGACGTCCTTCCTTGAGTTATTTTTATTTTTAGAAATTGTCAATGCTACACTCTAAATGAAATGTGAATGCCAAAGAGCAAGCTTGCATATCCTGTAGATGTACCTCTTTCTGCTCCTGCTGCTACCAGTGAAGATGGTTTTAAGTGTCAAATGTAAATAACACTTGATTTTTGCACCACAACATGCAATATGAAGAATTTTATCTCTTAGGCTTGTTAACTCTGTATGTCAGCAAAAACAAAACTGGCACATTGTGCTGTTTCTGAGAAAAAGATGTGTCTTGAAGATTTTAAAAAATCTGAACATGTGAGCTGTTTTCCAGAAACAACAATAAATTGGAGTTTATTTTAAAATGTGTCTGTATTACTTTCTGTAGATTCATGGGAGGAAGAGAATGGATTATCTCCCATGTAGGTTGCCATAATGTGCTAGTAAAGATGAAGTTGCAGTTATCACCTAATGGAGTACAGTGGTGCCTCGACTTACGAACGTCCCAGCATATGACCATTTCAAGTTATGACCAGCTCCAACCGCAAAATTTTGCTTCTACTTGCTACCGAAGCTTCGAGTTACAAACAGAAAAAGGCAGGGGCAAAAGGAGGGGCATTCAAATTGCTAACCATTGGTGGCGAAGAGGCTGCTGCTTTGTAGCTCTTTTGCCCCAGCAGTTAAGAGAGTGTGTGATCAAAGGAGGCTTCAGACTGCCTGGTAAGGTGCTGCTTTCTTCTTTTGAAAAACTGTTCTGGGTGGGTTTTGCAGCATGCTTTTGAGCTAGGTGGTAGAATCATGTTTCTATGCTGTGGTGGGTCTTGCAGGGTTTGTTTGCTTTTTGGTGGGTTTTTTCCCATTTCTGACGGGTCTTGCAGTGTTGTGTTTTGTTTGTTTTGGTTTTGTTTTGTTTTGTTTGGGGGTTTTTTGGTGATTTTTTTTCCTTTGGCCAGAACGGATTAATTGCATTTTAGTGCATTCCTATGGGAAATGGTGCTTCGATTTCCAGTGGCTCCTGGACTTACGAACGGCCCTAGTTGTGAACATTTCGGGTTACGAACCCGATCTCATCGCAGGTAGTAGACCCTACTTGCGAACGCAGATCGAGTTACGAACCCAAAAGGCAGGAAGAAAGGGTGGGAAATTCCAATTTCCTGCCCTTCCTCTCTGCCTTTGGAGCTTTCAAAGGGCTTCCTCCAACATCAGGGGAAGCCCTTTGAAACCTCCGAAGCCAAAAAGGCAGGGAGAAAGGGCGGGAAATTCGAATTTCTTGCCTTTCCTCCCTCCTTTTGGAGCTTTCAAAGGGCTTCCTCCGATGTCAGGGAAAGCCCTTTGAGAGCTCCGAAGTCGCCGATTGCGGCGGCGGGGACCCCCAGGAAGGTCTCCCAGGGCTTGCATGCCACCATGGGAGACCTCCCTGGGGGTCCCCGCCACTGCGACATTGGAGGAAGCCCTTTGAAACCTCCAAAGGAAGGGCAGGAAATTCGAATTTCCCGTCCTTTCTCCCTGCCTTTTTGGCTTCGGAGCCACCAAAGCTCACCCAGCGCCGGGAGGCTAGAGCTGGCCAGGCGCTTGGCTGCTCGCCTCCGGCCGTGGCAGCAGCAGTGGAGCGACGGGAGGCTAGAGCTGGCCGGGCACTTGGCCGCTCGCCCCGGCTGCGTGGAGGCAGCGGAGCACTGGCAGGCTTCGGACTGGTAAGTCCTAAAACTTTTCTGTGTGGGTTTTGGAGGGTGGGTTTGGGCTGGGGGGTTATGTTTCTATGGTTTTGTGTGTGTGTGTGAGAGAGAGAGAGTTTTTGAAGTCCCAACGTGGGACTTGCTCTTTTTATTTTTATTTTGTTTTTTTTTAAATGCTGGAACGGATTAATTCTGTTCCCATGCATTTCAATGGGAAATGGTATTCGACTTATAACTTTTCAAGGTACGAACGTCCTTCCAGAACGGATTAAGTTCGTAAGTCGGGGGCGCACTGTACTACCATTTTGAGTTATGAAATTAGAAACAATTAAGTTTGTAAGTCGAGGCACCGCTATACACCCATTCAAGTGCAATAAGGCAGTTCTGTTTTTTCTCTCTGTTTGTGCGACCATTTTATCATAATCCTACTGCTGTAGCAGGCATTGACACACATTTATTAAGTTTTAGTAGCATTAAAATATCTATATTGTCTGTTCAGTGTCACTTTTGATATGTTGTGAAATTATTACAGTTAACTGATAGTTCATCATGGAGTCACTTTGGTTCCCTTCAATATTAATAACCATTGCTTTATTTGGGAGAATATCCTCTTTTTTTAACCTTTATATTACTTTTTAGGTATAGGGGCATGACCACGGAGGATTGTCTGCAGGCGAACGCTAGCTCTATGGGTTGGAAATGGAAATGAGCACCGCCGCCTAAAGTCGGACATGACTGGACAAATTGTCAAGGGGAACCTTTACCTTTACCTATTTCACTATAGAGTCAGAGATTGGGATTTTGATTCCCCACTGTGCATCTTTAACAAGGGCTGAATTTAACGATCCATAGTGTCTCTTCCAGCTCTGCAATTCTAAGATTATTATTATATACTGTATACCTCTTTCTGCAGAAGGAAAATGAACTGTAAGCAAAATATGAAATGAGGGCAATGGTATAAAATGTCAATGGAAGGTAGAGCGGTATGCTTTTGGACAGACCTGTCCAGCATAGCCAGTGGTGAGAGATGGGGGGAGGGATGGAGTTCATAAGCAAGAAATCTCTGAAGGACAACAGTTACCCACTGTTTTTCTGGCAGGCCCAGGTCTTCAACATACGCCACTGATCAACTTCTCTTGTGACAGTCTGATGAGGTAGAACCTGAAGAGCGAGCTAGTGCTTGTATTATCTGCATGTAGTGCAATTCCATCTTGACAGAGAAGACGTATACAAATGCCATTCCTCATCCTATGTCGCAACCCCATACAGCCAGTCTAGTACTGGCTGATGGATCTTACAAATGCACATTTCACTTTTAGGCCAATAGGCCATTGGGTTATTGACATATTTTAATAAAAGCCTGCAGGCTAAATGCAGGAACACATTTAACTTCCCTTCTGTTTTGGCTGAGAGTTCAGTGGGACTTGTTCCTAGGTGAATATGCAAGGCATTACAGCTTTCAATAAGTTAAAGCAATGTGGTCATCTTTTGAATGCATTCTGAGAACAGTGTCTGCAGCCTGCAAGAAGAACCCCAGAACATGCCTATTTTTTTACGCTTGCAAGCACAGCAACAATTTCATTGGGCTTGCAAGCAGGGCAACAACCTATAAATAAATATTTGTCAAACGCAAGTGTTACAACTTTGTATTTGTCATTTGATGCCGCAATGATGGTGAAGCCTGATAAAGTGAAAGAGTTCAGGTTGGACCTGTTTCCTATCTGTGTGAATGCATTCCCTGTGGCTTCCCCCACCCACCCCTCTTTGTGACATTTGTCAGTGCAAACCAACTCCTCCCACACAGGAGACAACCCAACAAACAGAGATGGATGGTGGTCTTAAAAGGAATATGAAGTCCGATTTAAAACATTGCAATAGGTTTGAAATATTAACTGTAACCCAGTATTATAGACCCTTATCACAGCTTTGTTAATAAATATTTAACATTGTTGAAGACTGCAGGGTTCCCAAATGAATCATGTTAGATTAACACAAAACTTCTGTAATGCAGGTCTACATAAAACAAGGGAGGTTACTGGCCTGACCTCCGTATCACTGATTCATCAGAGTGAAGAAAAAGAACTTCCCATGTGAGAAAGCAGCTGACACAAGCCTCAAAAATAAGTGAATATTTCAGCCTTTTCTGAACTAGAAACCAAGCTCCTGAATGCACAAAGTAGGTTCATCTCCAGCCACATACCATGACCATTGTTGTTTTCCTGTTTTCCTTCTCAATTCAACAAGAGATAGAGGAAACTATAAACTCCATGGTTCAATCAAAATAATATACCTCAGTAGAGTCAAACTTTCCTGCTTTCTGTTTAAGCCCAACAGGGCTTCTCTTATCACCCCTAAGGTTCCCCTGTTGCCTTAAGGGATGAGCTTCATGGAGAGGGGACTGGCAAGAATGGAGTCAGTCCTTATTTTGGGACCTCACACCAGATCAAGGTGACCTGAGCCCACTTCAAAATGGGGTAACCATTTCAAACTAGAGAGGCCCTTATTTCAGATCTTTCCAATTGGGAGACTTCTTACCATCACTGGATCTTGGAAGCAGATATTCTTAGATTGGAGAACCTTCTGTCCTGCTCTTTTTCCCATTTTAAATTTTACCACCACTCCTGATGTTTTCCGTCCCAAAATTTCTAAACGTTAAATTTTATTTATGTTCCAATTACAGCAAACTGAAAGGTTTCCATCACTGTTTCTGCCTAATATTAGAAAGTCTGAGCCAATATTAGACACAGGAAGTAGCCAGCAAGACTACTGTGCCGCCATTTGGACCAGGCCTTTTAAGAAGGGGTGATGTTCTCTGTTGACTTGTGTGCTCTGTTCACCCACACTCCCCAGTTAAGAGGCTGCATGGTGTATCTTGAGTGAAGGATTCCCAGATTTTGGAGGCAGCTCTGATAATTATAGAATTTGAGGGAGAAGGATTTCACCATTATGGCCTTCAGTTTTAGGGATTATAACTTGTGGTTCAGCCTATGTTTATACATGGAAAGCCTCCAGTTTCATCTCTAGTATTGCTAATTAGATGACTGGATACAGTGGGGTCTTGACTTGAGAACTTAATCCGTATTGGAAGGCGGTTCTCAAGTCTTCTCAGGTCAAATCTGCATTTCCCATAGGAATGCATTGAAAACCATTTGATCCGTAGCTGCTCTTTTCCGTCCATAGAAACTAATTGGAAGCTGCTATTCTGCCTTCGACCACTAGAGGAGGATATTTTGTTTCTTTTTTTCTTAGGTCAAGAAAGGTTCAGGGAAGGCAGGGAAAATACAGTCCAGGCAGTACAGTACCAGGCAGTACAGTATTCCTCCCAATCCACTCTCTAAACGCTGGGAGGAGTGAGGAAGCAGACAGGCACCCTTTTCACTGGCCAACAGTTAACTGAAAGTTCAAATTTTGCCCTTTCCCTGCCTCCCACGTGGGTTTTTTTTCAGTTCATAACTCAAATCTAAGTACTTAAGTCAAGTCAATATTTTCCTATGAGAGTGGTTCTTAAGTCAAAATGTTCTTAACTCGAGCCGTTCTTAAGTCAAGACCCCACTGTAGTTCACTGAGTAGGTGCACTGTTCAAACATGGTGTCAGAGTGCCCCCAGAAGAAGGAAGCACTAAACCATTTCTGAATACTTGATATTTAGAAAATGCTGAGACAGTTGGCTGAATGTTGGGACTGACTTGATGGTACACAATTATTACTATTGTTTTAGTGGTTAAAAGCAACAGATATGAAGAAAACTCCAGTCAAACTACAGGATACTAGTCTGATCTGGTCTAAGCAATCTTCAGTGCTCCTAAGAGTTACAAACAAGATTTCTTAGTATGATTTCTAAAGAAAAGAGAGGAGCGAGATACCCTTTGTTCATCTTTAATTCAGTTAGAGGAAGCTGTCATTATTATGAGGTTACAAAGGGATCAGTAAATCTGCTTGAAGGGAAGAGTTGAAGTTCAACATAGCAGTAGTTAAAAATAAACCTGTGACGGAAGCTTTGTATCAAATCAAGCTGTTCTGACTTCCTAATACACCCGGCTCATACAAATGATAGGCTTTATTCTATCTCTGTTCCATTCTTGAAGGTCTGTAATTTGAATTTGAAAGTTGTATTTTGTGTGTCACAGAAATCAAAAGGGGATGTGAAGGAAAATCATGTTTAGCTTTGCAATGAAATAATGGCTGAAATCCTGGTGCTTAGCAAAGTAGGTTGCAACTAGAGGAGGCCCGTTTGAATCAGTGGAACTTTTGGAGCAGTTAAGTCACCAAATCTCCACTTACTCAGTGGGCCTACTGTAGTGCAACTTCCTAGGATAAGCAACAGGATTTCAGCTAATAATGAACTGCTGCTGAGGGTAACTATAGGGATCACTTTACCCAAGGCAGGATTAGCATTACTGACAGCAACCTTTTGCAAAAACAGTAAAGACAAATATGATATCATAAACCAATGTATCTATGGACATTGTTTCATTTTGTGTTGGCCTCTTTATTTTTTTATTTTTTTATTTTTGCTGCAAAACAAGTATTCAACTAAAATTGACACACTATTATGGAACGACTTCAACATCAACCTTTGTCACAGGGCTTATTTCTCTTTGCCTGACTGGCATATGAAACCTAAGAATAACTTTGCTGAAAGATCCCTGTGTTCTTCTAGTACACAGTTGGACAAAGTGTGGCCCAGACCTGTATGGGATACCAAAGGCCATTTTTGAGGCCCATCCAAAGAAGAATTCTGTCACTACCAACAAAAAAAGGCTTTTTCTCTCTCCTGGAAGCTTCTGGTGGTGGTAGCTTTATAATACAATAATTCAGGACCCCCTAATATTTCCTTAACCCAAAAACCCATAAAAATGAAGGTAGAAGTAGACTTCAAGCAATATTCATTTCTATTTTGTAGTTAATAAGGGGGGGCTGGAGCCAGAAAATTGGTTTCTGGGTCCTATAAAAGTTATCAGTACTTGATCTGGTCCAGCACTTTTGTCTCCTTGTTCTCATTCCTCGTCTACTGGAGGATGGGCTTCTTCATGGTTATACTGTCTTTGAATATAGCCTCTCTGAACAATGATGTGGCATTCCATCCAAACCATTCTGTTTTCAACAGTGATCATTGTGTGCTTGTATAAGATGTCTGTTCTGTTGTATTTGTTCCAGCATCCACTCTTGTTGTAACTAAAACATATTAACAAATTCATGAATTTATCTAATCTTTTTTCTAAAAGAGATTGGTGTGCCTTTCACTATGTTACATTCTTATTCGGCTTTGAATAGGTTGTTTGAGCGACATATTCAGAGGCTTCTGATGAGTTTTTGACACCATAAAAGAATGCAATATGTCCACAGTATCAGAGCGTTTAATATCCTCTCTGCAACATTACTTGTATAAGAATTATCTGCTCCTTCATAAATCTGAGCTCAGTCTTAATGCCTCAAGAACTTCAATGAAATTAAAAAATACAAAAGCATATATATTTCAAGCAGATCAGAATCTTCTGATTTATGTGTTGAGGAAAACAATTTATTCAGAATTTATAACTTTAATCTGAGGATGTAAACTTTGGGACAACTATATATTAGTTTGATAGAGTTTATACCTTACACAGTATTTTCCCTCACTAACTAAATAATTAACTGAAATACGACATTTCTATACTTTTGGCCTTGAGTAATAAAATTATTATAAGATTTTACAAGTTATCACTCTTCCAGTATAATAATCCTGGACATTGGCTCCTGAGTATTCATGTTGCCAGTTTTTATATTAGTTACCAAAAATTCACTTTAGACCAGCTTGAGCACTGGTGTATTGTCTCTTTTTGTATGTCTTTCCAACTTCGAACAGTTACTCGCTTACAACAGGCCACACACAACAAGGATTCACGGATAGGGAAAAAATGCCAACTATGTCTCCAGTTTTACTCTGGCAACATCATTACAGGTCATAAAAGTCTCATGTACAATAGCAGAGATTCAGTAATAACAGTTTGTGTATATAAAATAATCAGGAAGGAGTATGAGACAACATATTACTTTTGTCAGATAAAATTTTGCTTCCTTAGAACCAAACCACTTTCTTTTTGGCACCTCAAAATGCCATCTGATTTGTTCGTGATTTAATCCATCATTGTTGTTAGGTTATTTATGCTAAACAGCCCTTTAAATGTTTATCCTCATTGTGAATGTTCAGGTTAAGAATACAATTGTAATTTTCTGTGTCCCATTTTCTCTGATCCCTTCCCCGCAATCACCCTTGTGTCCTGTGTATTGAAACCTACACTTCATGAATCTAAAGAAGTTGGTCATTATCCATGAAACCACTTGTTAAACTCTTCATTTCTTCCCTTCCTGCCTTTTGTGGGACTTTGTTTTTTGTTATACAGTACCAGGATTAAAAACCATTAAGAAAAATGCCTCTTTCCTACAATTACGTCAACACTGAGCAATCACCAGGGTCCCAGGGCCACTCCTACTTCCATAATCCCACCATTACCCCATTCATTCATTCATTCATTCATTCATTCATTCATTCATTCATTCATTCATTCATTCATTCATTCATTCATTCATTCATTATAAAAACAGTCTTATTTACTGAAAAAAAATCAATCTATTAATATCATTCTTGGAATCCTTTAGGGGCCAAACATCAAAAATTTTGTAAAATTGGGATTGAAGATTCCCAAGAGTCTCAGAGCCCCCTCAAAATATGACAAAATTGCCTTATATTATCTAAAGTATACAATAAAGGATTTTGAGCCATTTTAAAAAATATATAATGTTGTAGAAGTGCCTCCCATAACACGTTCCACATTATAATATTTTTTCTCCTCAGTCATATGTTCTGGCTTGTTATGTATATCTCTGGATCAGACATGCAAAGGCAACCACTATTAATATTTGAGAGATAATCCCAATCATCATCATTTTGGAACTGCAGAGATGGAAGGGACCTTATGGATCATCAGGTCCAGCCCCTGACAAGAAAGCAGTGTGGGGAATCGAACTCTCAACCTCTTGTGCTACAGCCAGATGTTTAAACCACTGAGCTATCCAGCAGTTCCATGACACATGTTCCTCTTTTTGACATGTTTTGATAACTGAACTTGTTATCACCACTTGTGGGAAGATTCCTTTTAGAATCTGATTTATTTGATTATAGGTTTGGACTTACAATAAACATAGCTACATCTTAAAATACAAATCCGAAGTGTTCATCAAAACATTCCCTTTAATATAATTACTATTCTTATTTACATCTCTGGATTCTTGATGTCATTCACATTTTCAGTTGCTTTTCCTTAACCTTTATATTACACAACCTTACATTGCTTTAAAAGAGGTGATTTAGCAATTACCTTCTCAGCACCTCCTGTAAGGATAATATATGATATTACGAAGAAGATCATAATCAAGATAACAAAGCAACAGAATGAATACAGCTATATATCCCTAAAAACTCAACAATAAAGAGATCATTTAAATACAGTACCTAAAATGTTCCTTCCAACAACAAATGTTCACTAGCCAAAAATGAGTTTCAAACGGCATGGCAGCAGCATGATTCAGGCAAGACTTGGAAGTCGTTCTGGCTATACCCTTTTGAACACATGCATGGTCATACTTGCCCACTGCTTCTTTTTCACAAAAATACTGTGTACTTACTCTACTATATTTCTTTGACAAAAAGTGATCAGAATGGGATACAATCTCTTAATAGCAGACCCAAGGTGTAAAATTGGGGGTGTAATGCAAGAACAAATTGTGTATCAGGTATAGAAAATTATGTTGGAGCCTTGAAGTCACAAAGCTTAAATTCCAGCCTATGGTTTGTCAAAGCCAGTGGTTCTTAACGTGGGCGATAATGCCCCCCAGGGGGCGATTTCATTTTTCAGGGGGGCAGTAGAACGAAAAGGGGCGGCGTGGGGGCGCTGGAGCAGAAGGGGGCGGTAGGGGGGCGCTGGAGCAAGCCAAACCTGTGCAGATGGCTGTAGCCTTTTTACAGTGTGCATGAATATATATTTTCCTCCAATTTTAATTTAGTTTCAGACTTTTTGTCTTGAAATTTTTAGTTCCTGCATTTGTTTTTATGCCCTTTTTACATTTCTTTTTGCGTCTTAAAATTCACTTGCAACTAAATTGTTAAATGTTACTTTTTGGGGGGCATTTCATTTTCTTGGAATTTAATTTTGTTTTCAGGGGTCATTGGATTTAAGTGTCTTTAAATAAATAAATAAATAAATAAATAAATAAATAAATAAATAAATAAATAAAGATATCACCGCGGGGAGGGGGGCGATGATAACTTCCTCAATGGCTCAAGGGGGTGTTTCTTTCAAAAAGGTTAAGAACCACTGGTCAAAGCAATAAAATAATTCATTTTTTTTCTCATTAGGATATTATCTAATTCAACAAAAGGAAGATTGTGAGGTGGTCTCATATTGTGGCTTGTATCATGCTGAAAGGCAGCAAATATCTTTAAAGATGAGCAAGACAGACTGTCCAGGTCAAACATCATGTAGAGTCAAGGTCTGAGAAGTTTCCAAGAGGAATGATAGACAGAGCCAGCAGTCAGAGCAAGAGAGAGCAAACAGGAGCAGGTCTACAGCAATCCAAATCATCAGATTTCAGGGTGTTACAATGCAAGAAAGGTACAGCAGATTGTGGATCAGATTTTCTTGGACTACAAATCCCATGATTTACATACAATTTATGGACACTTAAATGGGGCTCACCTGGGGGGAAAACCCTAATCTGGAAGGCTTTAAGACCTAGCTCCACCCAAACGTCCTATTCCTGACACAGAGCTAGCTGACCTTTTTCTTTCTGAACAGGAAGGTAAGTGGAGCTAGGCCTAGCTAAGCCTCAAATTCTGCTTCAGGTCTTTCCTCCTAGGTGACCACATTTAGGTTCTATTAGGTGTGCGGAAGTTCGGTAGAGTTCCTAGAATGAAGAATTGTCCAAGGAATCCAAAAATCTCATCTCAAGAGCATACTCTGATTGTTTCCAGCAATTTGTGTTTGAGTGGGCAGATGGTATTTATTCACCTTGGTCTAGGATATCCCTTCTTCAGGTGCCTCTGTGTAATTAGCTGCAGGTGCCTTGACCTTGAGAACATCCACACTGCCTTTTTCTAACACCAGGAGCTGCCGGGGCTCTCTAGTGTTCAGATGCTATTCAATTATCAATTAGTTGTCATCTACTGGGGGAACTGGGTCCTCCCTTATAAGACCACACATCTCCTCAGAGAAAAACAGAACAGTACTAAATTGCCTCTAATACTTCTGCCAGAATCCTGGGTCATTGGATCATGCCAGATAATCTTCACAATACCACAGGTGTTGTGCATTCCCTTTCCCCACCCCTACCTCAGCTGGATTCCCCCACTCATGAGATGGTATACGCTCCTCTTCAGATGTTTGACCAGTCATGGCAGGAGCACAGACTTCTCCTCCTCTAGCAGCTGCCCACTCAGATTAGGAGGTGGGGGAGAGATTGCTGCTGCACAGCCTGTGAGTGGGCAGTTGCTGGAGGAGGCAAAGAAGGGAGGTCCGTGCTCCTGCCATGATTGGTCAAATATCAAAAGAGGCGTGGAGGAGTGTGTGCCACCTTGTGAGTGACAGTATCCAGCCAGGAGGAGAGATGAGTAGAACTTGTAGTGTTGTGGCAACAATCCGGCACAATTTGACAACCCAGAATCATGTCCATCTCTACTCTAAAGAACTATCAGGCCTAGCAATATGTGATCATGTGATATACTAAAATGGCTTGAGTAACGGCTTCGTTTTGCAGTCTGGAACTCACATGTATTGAAACGTTTTGCTAGAATATTCTTCTGTTCTTTAAAAATGAACAAAACAAATACAAAACATTATTTTACAACTGAGAGTAGAGGCTCATCACCTCTAAGCATTCCTTTTTCTTCTTCCCTCTCTTCCCCTCCCTTTTTTGTTGTTTCATTGTTGTTGTTGTTTAGTCATTAAGTTGTGTCTGACTCTTTGTGACCCCATGGACCAGAGCACGCCCTCCAGTCTTCCACTGCCTCCCGAAGTTGGGTCAAATTCATGTTGGTAGCTTCAATAACACTGTCCATCCATCTCATCCTCTGTCGTCTCCTTTTCTTGCCTTCGCACTTTCCCAACATCAGGGTCTTTTCAAGGGAGTCTCCTCTTCTCATGAGATGGCCAAAGTATTGGAGCCTCAGCTTCAGGATCTATTGTTTCATTACTGCTTTAAGTACAGGATGTGCATTCGCAAAATTATGCAATGGGATACTATTTGTTTTTGTACTTATAAAACATAGAGCACAAACAAAAAAGGGTTAAGAACTCATATAGCCAATCAAAGCAAAGAATACTTGGTTCTGTCCTAAAATAAGTGTAATTGTGAACCTGCTTATGTATATATACTACACAGCGTGCTTCCTTTAGGCACACTGTTGTG